>NC_136525.1:53213357-53268357 GCF_053919585.1 Euprymna scolopes | reverse complement strand
GGTAAATCGAACACTTAAATTTTTTTCTCCGGGCATTAAATAATTATCCGCAGAATCCACAGAATGCAGCTTCTTCATCCGTTATTATTTTGAGCGTCCCGGCTTCTGGAGTGGACACCGTCAGGCATCATTACCACCTGCCTGCTGTCTATGCCGTTCAGTCCAAAAGGTCAACATCACAAATTGCAAGCACTCCACTCGTATTGCTTCCCTAATCTGTATCATCTTGAAGATGAAAATAAATGAAAACGAGTCTAATACGTTGGCTTTTACCTGTTCTCTAATAATTTAACAACTTATATAAACTCCACATAGGTTGAAAAAAAATGTTGAAATACTAGCCTTACCGACCCCAGGCGTTGCCCAATATCTATTTTTTGCTTATGTTCTGTATCTTACCTAAATGCAAACGAGATTTTGATTTACTATGATAAAAAGATAAAAGCTGGAATGGGTCAGTAGTCAGTCCGTGTCCAAATTATAGATGAACCTTTCGTTTTTGTTAAATCTGAAAATAATTTGTTAGTAAAGCTTTAAAACAAAAAGAAAAAATAAGGACAAAGGCAAGTAAAGGATGATAACGCTTACTTAGCTGATTTTTCTTTTAAGGCAACTATTTAAGAAGTTTTACATATTAGGAAACTGTCAGATCGGATTGTGTCGTTTTGGGGGGTTTTTTTGTATTTTTTTTTTCTTTCTTGTTGTTTTAAGTAAATTGTAGCATGTTAGTTTATTGCCAATGACGTGGTATAACAATTGTAACGTAGTGCAGATGAGCAGATGTAAATGCATGTAAAATGACGTCACCGGTGGTGGGGGAACGGGGAGGGGATACAAAAAAGACAACGATCGAGAAAGAGAGAGAAGAGACAAGATAACGTTCGAAATCTCGGGAGGTGTTTAGAATTTCGAAACCTTGGCAGAGACGTGGAGAATGCTGAAAATCTCGAGAGAGACGTGGAAAACATTCTAGATCACGTGGGTGACGTCAGAGCTGTAACGACGACGACGTAAATTTCGTACAAACCAAAAAGCGAGTCTGGATTATTTCCCGTTTCCACTTTACAACTGAGTCCACGAACGTGTGTACAAATGTACAAACAACTTCAAAAATGGAGAAAAATCGTTAATTTGAATTACTCTGTAAAATGAGGTGCCGGTGCCGTAAAGTGAGGACGGCCTGGATATTTAAATTGTCCATGATTTGAATCGGAAACCAATTTAAAAAAAAATGTTCGTGTCATGAAAAGAACGAAAAGAATAACTTTACGTTAAGATTTTTGTTCCCTAGAAGTGCTGGTTGAGTTTGAATAAAATGAAATATGTATTATATACGTTTGAAGCCAAAACAACGCATTATTACAAAATAAACAGACATTTATTTTGTTTGAAATTTATGTTGAAAATCATAAATATATTTCGAGGGAAACCTTCATCTTCAGTATTTATTTATTTATTTATTTTTTTTTTTGTTGGCGCAGAGAATCAGAAAGTATAAGTCCGTTTGGTGTTTATATACGATAGTTTTTTTTAAATCTCGAGATTTAAAAAAAAAAAAAAAAAAAACTACCGTAAAACCAACAAACGGACTTATTGTTTCTGATTCTCTGCTCCAACAACAACGTGGCAAAAAAAAAAAAAAAAAAAAAAAAAAAGACAGACATACTGAAAATGAAACTTTGCTGTGAAATATATTTATGAATTCCAATATAAATTTCAAACAAAATAAATGTCTGTTTATTTTGTAATAATGCGTTGCTCCGGCTTCAAACGTATATAATACGTATTTTATTCAAACTCAACCAGCGCTTCTAAGGAATAAAAATCTTGACATATATATATATATATATATATATATATATAAAAATTAGTTCAGAACTCTGAATGAGTACAGAATTACTCTGTAGAATAATAGTATTGTATGGGTTAGACCTCTATACCGCTATTTTTTAGCCAGTCTGAAAAATTGTCTTCCGACAGATAGGCTGTTGTATAGCCTCCTTTCAGTCAGGTGATTGGACAGTGTAGGTTCAGGTTGAGACATACTGAAAATGAAACTTTGCTGTGAAATATATTTATGAATTTCAATATAAATTTCAAACAAAATAAATGTCTGTTTATTTTGTAATAATGCGTTGTTTTGGCTTCAAACGTATCTAATACGTATTTTATTTTGTGAGAATAACTTTAATAGATTAAAAAAAAAAAAATTATATCCAAAATCCAAGTTTCATTATCTCTGGTTAGATTAGATTATATACCGACATGAGCAATATGAGTTTTCTTAACCGTATTACTTCCATACTAGTTTATGACGAATTGGAAGTGGTTGCTATGTTTGTAATACCATCACTAGAATATAAAACTATTTACTGTAAAATAATCTTAAATTTTAGGGTCATGATAATGTTTTAGGACAGTTAACCATTTTTTCTTCTATGGAAATAATCCTGTAAGTTGTTGTTTTTTTGTTTTTGTTTTTTTTTTATAGCCAATTATGTGTGGTTTTTAAGAGGGTTTTTGTAGAAGGAGGAGGCTTGCCACTCTGACTTTAGGTTAGTGGTAGCGTTAGTAGCAATTGCATGTGAACACGCAGAAATGAAAAAGAATTAGTTTGGAGTTGATGATTAGTTTATAAATTTAATGCAAAATAATTTTTTGTTTGTGATACCATCACTAGCAGATTGTCGTATAGGGCCAACAGGCTTCCTCCATCTAATCTGGATTTTAAATAGTGCTCCCCCCCTTTCTTAGATATATTGCTTTCACCACGGCTGAAGAACTCTATCAACCCCTTGAATATCAGAGGGAGGCTAACATATAAGCAGATATGTATAATATCTTAAGAAGATGAACGCTACTTTTTTTTTTTTTTTTTTTTTTTTTTTGCATTTTCACCCCAAACCAGGCACGGTGCCACTTTGATGTAAGGGGCTACTATCTGGGGCATAATTTACAGGAATACTATGTAGGGAGTTGAGCAGCAAGATATATTTACATTACACTTGAACACCACAGTCAGGGAAACAGGAACCCGGAAGGGATTTCCAAAGTCTAAGAGTCCTAGGGAAGAAACTATTAGAGTAGAAGGCTTTCTGGCATTTGGAGATCTCTACTGTGTAGGGGTGGGATTTTGCTGCTTTTCAGGGGCATTTACGTAGATGTGATACAAGGGCTTGTAGAAGATTGCCGTACATGACCCACGGGCTTCCTCTATCCAGTTTGGATTTTCAACAGAGATCCGTCTTTTCGTAGATGTAATTAATCTATTTGCTGTATTTCAGCTTAGCTATTTCTTTCTAGGAATCATTATGTTTTAGGGTAACTTTTCATACCAAACTATTTTCATGCCAAGTAATTTGCAGAAGAATTTAAACAAAATTAATGGGTATTAATGGGGAGAGAGTACTCAAAAATCACAAGATTGAGTCGGCAAATTTGATGAGATCTTGGGTCACTCTTTCTTATACGGTGTATACGAAAACAGTACTTGATGTAATTATTTTATTTTTTTGTTAATATCGAAACAGATTTAGCTTTCTTAAATATATCTGCAGTCCGTCTTGGTGCTTATCCGTACAAAAACTGAATCGCATTCTTTTATTTTTTTTTTTTATTTAATTAAAAAAATAACACTGGACATATTGAAATGAAAATTAGATTGTGAAGGTGAAAGTTTAACTTTTACTATTCAATTATTTTTAATTTAATGGTAACCTTTTTCTTTTTTTTTCTTTTTAACTGAATAGTCAAGAAAATAAATTCAACTTCATTGGTAAAAAATATTTTATTTTACATTTAATGGTAAAATCTTTTTATATAATTAAATGGCAAAAATATTTTTTAATTAAATGGTTAAAATAATTTTTAATCTAATGGTAAAATATTTTTACATTTAGTATTTAATTCATTTTTTAATGGTTAAATTTTTTAAATTTAATTATTACATTTTTTTTATTTAATGATATAAGTTTATATTCTTTATATTTAGTTAAGTTTTTTTAGGAAATGAAAAAGTATTTTATCAATATCTGCAGTATCTTTTTTTCTCAAAAAAAAAAAAAAAAAGAATGACTAGAAATTAAAATAAGAAAAACTTCAGTTTATAATATGTTGATTGATAAAACCTAAGCCGACAACAAAATCTTATAATTGAATAAAACAAGATATAAAAAAAAAATAAAAAGTATAAGATTGAGTGACACACATTACCTTGTATACAAAAAATTTTGTCTGTAAAAAAAGAAAAGGCAAGACTTTTAAATTTTGATTTAATTAAATGTTAGAATATTTACATAAGTTTGTTAAAAACTTAACTAGGTGCAGTAGTAGTAGGTTAATTTTATGCTTATTACAGCATACTACCTGATATTGGTCGAAAAGAGAAAATCACGGTGACATGGGCAGAGGTTGTTTACAGAGGTGATGTTTTTGCACCTACACTTTTTTTCTGAGAAATGTAGTTAGGTTTAGGTTGAGGGTTTTTGTAAAAGAAATTCTGCTCGGCACGATTTTCATATGTATCGCATATTTAAGTTCATTTTTTTTTTTCGTTTGTCGAAAGAAAAAAAAAACCTTGTTATAGCAGCTTGAATTGTGAACACTGTTTGATTTTTAAATATGGCCGATATAAATAATTTTTTTTTTTTAAGTCAAGATCTTTTTGGCAAATGCAAAGATTAAGATGCATTTAAATTGTCCGATTGTTATGTAAAATATTTCTTATATAATCCACAAAAAATAAAACAACATAAACAAACTTTATAATTATCTATCTTCTCCCCACAGGCCTCATCCCTACCCATCCCTTTCACAAAAAAAAACCTTTTTTTCTCTTTCTAAGCACTATTTGTTGATTTTTAACAAAAATTAAAAAAAAAAAACTGGGGATTTAAAAAAAATATTATTTAAATTGAATAAATAAATAAAATAAATTAAAAAAAAAAATTTTTAATTGAATAAACAATTTTTTTCTCATGCAAAAAAAAAAAAAAAACCGTCTTTATAAAAAGTTGTTGATAATAATTCTGTTTGTTGAATTTTTTCTTCCCTGCCCCCGCCCCCGTTCCCACCATCTTGTATTGGAACATTCATACATAACTGCTTTCTCGTTTTCTTTGACTTTTTTTTTCTCTCTCTCTAAAAGAGATTGTCTGTCTCTATTTTTTTTCTCAGCCTTGCCCCAACGACCCTTTTCGGCTCAAAGGACCTAAGGGTCCACACGGCTGCACTAATTTATTGGTTAAAAAAAAATATATATATATATATACTAGCAATCTCTTTGCTATTTGATTATAATAATGACCCCTTTCCTCTTCCCTAATTATTATTATGCTAACTGTGAAATAAAAAAGCAAAAAAAACATTTCCTTTATTATTGAATTGTCTACAACAATTTTCAATTCTTGCACATTTATGTCTACAACTGAACAACGTGAGTGTGAAATGTTTTTTTTCTACAAGTTTTTTGTTATATTTTGTTTTTTAAATTAAAAAAAAATTGTCTTGTCTTTTTTCTTCTTTCAATAAACAAAAATTTGAATCTCCTAAAAAAATCTTTACTTTTTTTCTCCGATTAAAAAAAAAAATTCTTTTTTTTCTCCAATAAAACTGGAAAAAAATTTTTTTTTTTCTTTTACTTTTTTTCCTCCAATCATAACTGAAAAGAAAATTACTTTTTCTCTCTAATTATAACTAAAATAAAATACAAAAAATATGGCGACAGAGAAAACCCATCTTATTTTCTGCAAAAAGTTCTTTGTTATATCTTTACTTGCTCAAACATCTCTAGCCCCCTCGGTTTTATCTTTTTTTTTTTTTTTTTTCTTTTAATAAATAGTAAATTTGGTTGAGATTTTTTTTTTTTTTTTAATAAATAATAAATTTGGTTGAGATTTTTTTTTTTTAATAAATAATAAATTTGGTTGAGATTTTCTTTTTTTTTTAATAAATAGTAAATTTGGTTGAGATTTTTTTTTTTTTTAATAAATAGTAAATTTGGTTGAGATTTTTTTTTTTTTTTTAATAAATAGTAAATTTGGTTGAGATTTTTTTTTTTTTTTTTAATAAATAGTAAATTTGGTTGAGATTTTTTTTTTTAATAAATAATAAATTTGGTTGAGATTTTTTTTTTTTTTAATAAATAATAAATTTGGTTGAGATTTTTTTTTTTTTTAATAAATAATAAATTTGGTTGAGATTTTTTTTTTTAATAAATAATAAATTTGGTTGAGATTTTTTTTTTGTTTTTGTTTTTTAATAAATAGTAAATTTGGTTGAGATTTTTTTTTTTGTTTTTGTTTTTTTAATAAATAGTAAATTTGGTTGAGATTTTTTTTTTTTTTTTAATAAATAATAAATTTGGTTGAGATTTTTTTTTTTTTTTTTTTTCTTTTTACTAGTTTGCAGCTCAGCATTGCCCGGTCATACAATACGCTTAAACATGATATTTTAATTTATTCATATTGCGTATGAATTATTATAGAGTCAATCCTCTATTGATTATTATATATTATGAGGAATAATTTGCCTGGTGGACTAATTTGCAAAAAATTTTAAATAGTAATAATGTCGTTCATCAAATTCCATGTTTGTTTAAAATGTCATGTCAGCTAATATTTGGGCTTGACGTTAAATGCCCTGGAAAAGTCATTTCTGATTAATGTTTAGTTTTAAAATATGCAAACGAAGAAATGATTTGTGTCAATTCAAAATTGTATGTATTTCATCATAAATTGAACTCATTAATAAGAAATTAAATTAAAATAAAATGGTGCTTGAATAGCGGATCATTCGATCTGTAGTTGAATGCTGTACCACTAAACTATGTCTCCAGATAAAAAAAAAAAAAAAAGATTTATTATAAAGAAATAATTTGGCACGATTTTATTATCTCCCTTACCGGTGTAACATAAAATATTCCCCTGTAAAAATTATTCCTTTTTATCTTTAAGAGAGAAAAGCTATTTTTTACGATCAGATTTTTCGATACTTATCAAATAAATTTCTGTACAAAACGTATCTAAGAACACTGCCAGACATATAAATTAGCTTTGTGTGAAATTTGCAAAAGATAAGCTCGGCCGTTTCGGAACCTATGAAAAAAGGAACTTCCACACACATCCACAAAATTACTTTTCTGTAAGAGTGGAGATGGAGAGTTTAACTTCAAGTTCTTCAATCCACTTCCCTCTGATCATCCCCCCCCTGTTGCTCTTAAACAAAAGTTCAACTCCTTCTGACTTACATGCAATGATTTATTGCAATAGAAAAATGCGAGCAGTAAAAGTAATATGGTTAAGCTTAAACATGGAAAAATAAAGGGCTAGTTGTTAAAACTGGAAACGGAAAGGACAAGATATTCTAGTAAAAAATATAAAAAATTTATAACTTAAAATATTGCAGCTTTAAGAATTGATTATACAGGGTGACCCCCCCCCCCAAAAAAAAAACGGGGCCCTAACTCTAATTAGGCCCCGATTCTTGGTGTTTTGTCCGAATGAAATGAAACTTTGGTCGGAACTAGTTTATTATATTCAAAACATCACATCAAAACACTAGGGTCGTTGGCCTTTTTTTCTCCGTTGACTGTAAAATGCTCAGAAAAACAATTGAATGTCCTCTGTTTTTTTTTGGGGGGGGGGAGTCACCCTGTATAATGTTATAAATTGATTTTTTTTTTTTTCAAATTCTTAATGGCTGCAATATTTTCAGTTATAAATTTTTAATATTTTTTACTAGAATATCTTGTCCTTTTCTTTTCAAGTTTTAACAACTAGTCCTTTACTTTTCCATGTTTAAGCTTAATCATGTTACTTTTCATGCTCGCATTTTTCTATTGTAATCCTTGATTTTTCCAGGCTTCCAATAAATTCATTTGTTCTTCATTCTTTCATTCTCTCTGTTTCACTTGTTACTACTTCTTTCCGTGAGAGCAGTGAATTGGTAGCAACAGTAGTCGCTGAAGCAACATGGTTGCTATGGAAACCAGTCAGAAAAATATTGCTCGCCTCCTTACGTTTTTTTACGATTTTGAACACCAGTAAATTCATCATAACTTTAGTTTACTGACCGAAAATTGGAAAAAGAAGGTGATCTATAAACTGTAATAATTGTTTGAAATTTAATTAAAAAATGAGAGTGCGGTGAAGCTTTAAAGCACTTCTAAATGACTAAAACTGCTACTTGACCATATATTCAAACACGGTAGTGTTTGAATGATAAGATTATCAGTATCATATTTCTTTTAATCTGTCTGCCTTCCCACTTTCTCTGAAACTACTGGGTTGATTTAGCTGAAAATTTGTATGGATTTATAACGTGCAACGGATCAAGTATTATGGTATCCATTCGATACACAGGATTTATATTTAATGCAAAACATTTAACCATCAATTTGGCACAAAACGCTCAATTCTAACTCGATGGTCTATAACTTTTGCCAGTTTTTAACGGACTTCTTGTAATAACTAGGGCTGTGACAACAGCATATTCTTTTCATTGTTTTGACTCTTGAGTGTGTATCCGTTAATATTTTATGTTTTTATATGGACTGATGTGGTTCTCAATTAATTGTGTCTGTGTCGGATATATACCCGAGAGTCAAAAGAATGAAAAGAATATGCTGTTGTCACAGCCCTATTAATGACTGTCTGGGGAAGCATAGCAAAAAGCGCCAACAGTTGGCGTGTGCCTGCTGTAGGAAGTGCTGGCATTTGAACCTGAAACCCGTCCGATAAAAAAAGGTAAATGCAAATTTAGGCGATATTGTGGTTCGGAGCAGCAATATACAAAGATTTTTTTTTTTTTTTTAAACAGCATTGACATTTTTATCTCGTGTACATGAGATTGTTGTCAGTTGGGAAGAGGACAAAAAGAGAATTTCAGGTGAGAGAGAAGAAATAGAATGTTGATTGTTAAGAAAATTTCCGAATTTTACCTTTTTTTTTTTTTTTTTTTTTTTTCTGCTTTGAGAATAAGACAACGTTTGCTCTCAACTCCAACGAATTTGAACAACTAAAATAGGGATTGATTACCAGAGAGGAAAAAAAAAAAAAACACCGACAATCTTTTAAGCTATTTCAGCTTGTTTCATTGTTATGGCAAAGGTGTAAGTCGTAGCTAATATGATGGACCATACTTTTGGGGTAACTGCGCCAACTAGCTAAAAGTGCTCTTTTGGCTACCACACATATAAAGAGCACTTTTTTTTTTAAGTTGCCGCAAATACCCCAAAGTATGGTATTGACAATCTTTCAAGCTATTTCGGCTGTTGATATGGCAAAGGTGCAGATTCTCTTGATCTTGAGCACGTGGTACAGTGGGGGGAAGAGGTGGCTAGTTAATTTTAATGCATCTAAAACCAAGCTTCTATCTTTACATCATCAATGCTCTGATCCCCATCTGGCATCAGTTGAAATGAATGGCTCTCGTCTAGTGGACGCTCCATATTTTGATAAGCTTCTGGGCTTGACCTTTACTCCTGACCTGAAATGGAACACGTACATCAAGTCAGTTGCCAAGGTCGCTGGAAAAATGATAGAACCCTTCTACCGCTCCAGAAAATATCTCACTGCTGATGTAATTCTCTATCTATATAAAAGCTAAGTACGTCCAAGGATAGAGTACTGCTACCACATCTGGGCAGGAGCTGCTAAAAACAGCCTATCCTCCCTTGACAGAGTACAAAATAGGCTTTGTGGCTCAGAGGGAGATGCCCTTTTCTCTTCCCTGCAACCTCTCTTCCACAGGAGAGACGTTGCGAGCCTGTCTTTGTTTTATTGTTATTTTCATGGCAAGTGCTCGTCTGAGCTCCAATCTCTGCCCCCCCCCGCCAGTCTTTCTCGATAAACACCCGTCTAGCTGAAACCACTGTCAATAATTTTCCCCACTCTTTATCTGTGCCTAAATCAAAACGTAGATTCCATGAACAAAGCTTCTTTCTTAGAAGTGCACGCCTGTGGAACTCTCTCCCATTTGTCTATTTCCCACCTGACTACAACCTGGATGTCTTCAAGTCCAACATAAACAAATTCCTGATGAACCGCCCTCTTAAGTAAGACACTTTATCAAATCTCCAGTACTGTACATGTAATAACCCTTATCACCGAGTGGCTTCTGGGCCTTGATAAGTGGTGACTACCTTGTAAAGAAAAAAAAAAAAAAAAAAAATCTGCACACTCGACGATATATATATATATATATATATATATATATATATTTGTACAGACCAATCGCCATATACCACTGTTCCTCAGACCCTCCTCTACATGAAGCACAGCTTGGAGGTACAGAATATATTTGACAACACGATCGAAATCCTATGTTTATGATGGCAACCCAACAGCACGTCTGCTGAAAAAAAAAGACAAACTGGCTGATGTGGAGACTCTGCTCACCTTTATAACCCCTGCGCATTGTATATATCTTTTATCTACCTATGCTCGTCGGGGGGTATATATAAACGGGTGTAATTTGTATTCATTAGTTCCTACTTTTGAACATCTTATCCTCGAGTGGCTTCCGGGCCTTTATAAGTGGTGACTTGTAAAAAAAAAAAAAAAAAAAATTCACACTCTACTATGTACCCCGCTACATAATAATAATAATGTGACACCGACTTTAAACACAGATTGCGGCGCTTCTACACTATTGGGACGAAATTTCGAAAATCGTAAAATTGAATTTCATATGAAAACAATGGTATCTATGTATTCTTCATATTTTTAAAATGATTATATCCAAACCCCTCCTCTACATGAAGCGCCGCGGCTTGGAGGTACAGAATATATTTGACAACACGATCGAAATCCTTTGTTTATGATGGCGAGCCAACATCACCTCTGCTTTAAAAAAAAAAAAAAAAAAAAAAAAAAAAAGACAAAAAAAAACTGGCTGATGTGAAGGCTCTGCTCACCTTTATACGCCCTGCACTATTGGGACGAAATTTCGGAAATCGTAAAACTAATTTCACATGAAAACAATGGTATCTAAGTATTCCTCGTATTTTTAAGATGATTATATCCAAAAATTACGAAAATTTCTAAAACGAAAAGTGTTTTAGAAAGGGGAAAAAAGGTGCATTTTTTTTTCTTCACCAGAAGCCATTTTTCCTATGGTAAGAATTTTTTTCTGCAAAGTTAAATGTCCAAAACCAACTAGCAAATACCGTGTAAGCTTATCTTTATTTCGATAACATCTGGGGTTTTAAAAAAATAAATAAATAAATAACACGCTTGACTTTGTCAAGAGAAAAGAGGCAGACCGTGAAAATAATTATTTGCGTATGTCAATTGTGCTTAGCAAAGACGTAAAGAAACAAGTCATTTTTTTTTTTTGCAAAAGGCAAAGAGGGTTAAAACAAAAAAAAAAAAAAAAGTTTCCCATACGAATTCGTCGGATATTTAAAGCGACGGATTTTATTTTTGCTACGTAAAAACGCGTGAATATAAGAAAAATTTAAACAAATGTTATTTCACTGGATTGTTTCTAGTAAGACTAGAAATATGGCGTTCAACAAATTAAGTTACAAAAGGACTGCTAAACTTTTGTTCTTCAAAATTAGGAAAAAAAGCTTAATTGATTTTTTTTTTTTTTTTTTTTTTTTTTTTTTTTTTTTACTAAGGAATATTTCTTTAATACAAGCGTAAATTGTAAACTGAATTCGTATGATGGATGTGAATTCAAAGATTCCCTGTTGGAATTGTTCCAATTTCAGGCAGAGCAAAATCTTGTGTTGCAAAAGCAGCAAATTTAACAAGTAGAAAGAAAAGAGAAATTTAAACAAGCATTTAAAGAAAAAATGCTTCAACAACAGAAACACTTCGAGGAAATATTGATGAAAACGCAGGAGGAACAAAGAAAAATTCTGGAGGCGACACAGTTAACTAAAGCGGACGATGATCATAACGCATTTTCTCAAACAGCTGTGTGGGCCGGTATTGAAAATTTAAATTATAATCCAGAAGACGATGTCACTTTCGTCCAGTACTATAGATGATATGAGGATATTTTTATATCGGATCGTGGTACCTGATCAGACGCGAAAAAAGTTAGGCTTCTGCTAAGGAAATTGGGAAAAGCCGAGCATACAAAGTTTGTGAATTTTATTCTCCTCCAAAAGACCGGTGAGTTGAGCTTCCAAGAAACAGTTACGCTACTTACAGAACTGTTTTCTGCAAAAACGTCTCTTTTCCATCGGCGATATAAATGTATGAATGTTACTAGAAGAGAGGAAGACGACTACACTACTTATGCAAGTATAGTGAACAACCATTGCGACGATTTTAAACTGGAGGAATTATCATCAGATAATTTTAAATGTTTAATATTTGTGCAAGGGCTGGTCTTAAATAAAGACGCTGAAATCAGGCGTCGTGTTTTAAATAAACTCGAAAACGAACCGAATTTAAAACTACAAAACTTTGCGGAAGACTGTGAACGGTTTATTGCGTTTAAACAAGACATTCGTGACAGAGGAAAGCGGAGTGTCGCATATTAAAAAGATCCATCAAAAGAAAAATTCGACTTAAAAAAATAACCAGAGAAAGAAACAAGGAAAAGATCCACCTGGACCATGTTGGATGTGTGGAAGTAAACATTAGTACAATGAGTGTCCCTACAAATTCAAACAATGTGACACCTGCCACCAGAAAGGGCATAAAGCATCGCATTGTAGAAAAAAAAATCTGGTAGAAAAACATCTATTAATCTTACGAAAATTGAACCTGAGGAACAAAATATCCGGAAATATGTACAGGTCAAAATGTTTAAAAAGAAAGTAAGGCTACAGCTTGATAGTGGGTCTGACATTTCCATTATTAATGTACAGACATGGAAGAGGCTTGGGAGACCCACTATGATTAAATCACATAAAACGGCGAGAAGCGTCAGTGGTGAAAAAAATTACCTTCGAAGGAGAATTAGTGACGAATATTTCTTTCAAGAACAGGGCCGAAAAAGAAAGAATTCTTGTCATGCGAAAATCAAACAACCTCTTTGGAACTGATCTGTTCGAAAAGTTTAGACTATGGGATCTGCCTTTAAGCTCATTTTGCCAAAAGGTTTAGGATTCGAATGTGGAGGCAGAAAAACTCAAGAGGGAGTTAAAAGAGAATTTCTCAGACATATTTTCAGGAGGTTTGGGAAGGTGTACAAAAGCGGTAGCAAAATTTGACGTAAAAGTAAATGAACAGCGAGTGTTCAGAAAGAAAAGAAATGTTCCATACGCCGCTATAGAACAGATAGACGGTGAATTAGAAAGACTCAAAAACATGGGTGTCATCGGAAAAATTGATCAGTGAGTGGGCTGCACCAACGGTTTACATCAAAAAGAAGAGTAAGGAGATTCGGGTTTGCGCCAACTTCGCGACAGGCTTAAACAGGGCATTACAAGATCACCATTATCCTCCTCCGAGCCCTGAAGAGATATTTGCAAAACTGAGTGGAGGGAAATATTTTTCTAAAATCGACCTGAGTGACGCGTACTTACAAGCTCCAGTCGATGAGGAGTGTTCCAAGCTGCTATGTATTAATCCCCATAAGGGATTGTACAACAGACTTCCTTTTGGGATCAAAGTCGCCCCGACGATTGTTCAGCAAATTATGGACATTATGTTAAATGGGTTGGATTTCAGAGTAGGGTACCTGGATGGTGTGTTAATGAAAAGCGCTGGCAAAGAACAACACAAAGCTCATGTAAACCAAGTATTCAAAAGGATCCAGGATTATGGATTTAAAGTAAAACAGGAAAAATGTACATTTTTCATGGAGAAAATAAAATACTTGGGGCAAATCATCGATAAACATGGAAGAAGGTCGGATCCAGATAGATCGAGTGCAATAAAGAATATGCCTGCTCCAGAAAATATTGCGTTTTTACAAAGTTTCTTAGGTTTGGCAAATTACTACAATGTGTTTGTGCTAAATATGCATAAACTAAGGTCGCCTTTAAATGAACTGTTAAGGAAAGACCAGAAATGGGTCTGGACGCAAGAGTGCGAAGAAGCATTTCGGGAAATTAAAGAGATATATATATATATGTGTGTATACATATATATATGTAGCCAAATTGAATATTGAAATCCTCATATCTTTGGTTCGATGGGACGAAGCTACATGGACTTTTTCAGGCTTTTTGAAGATTATACTACGTTTCTATACTTAAAATTTTATTATAATTGGTAAAAAAGAACCTACAATTTCAAATCAATAAATATATCCAAATTTGCCTACATTTGTATATATTGTGTCAGCTTTCGTTTTGTTGCTTTGGGTTGAATTTTGCTTAGGAATTATTTTGCTTGGTTGTCTCTCCTTTGGGCTTGCCAGGCCACTAGTATATATTTTTCTTCGTACAACGTGTGAATGCACGTGTATTACCCTGTCCTCATCAGACGCCAACCAAGGATTATAACAGACTTTCGATGGCTAAGACGGTACTGCCACCCTTAGCGCAACCAGCAGCATTCGCCATCAGACAGTAATCGGGGGGGGGGGAGAATTAATTAAAAAAATACAAAAAAAACTCATAGCCATGATCGTATATTTAGAACAAGAATCAGTTCACAGATGTTAGTTCAGAGAATTGAATATTCAAGGGATTTCTTTGATAAAAAAAAAACAAAAACAAAAACGTTTATTGTTAGACGAACGGAAAACGTTTTACTTTGATGTCATCAACTGGTTTCGGGACTTTGACGAAATCCAACTTGATTATTGTTGGGTCGTTGTCTGCAAGAAGCAAAGCACGTCTAAAAGCCTAGCCATCTATGCCAATTTTACTAAGGCAAAAAAACAAAACAAAAAAAAACAACAAAAAAACACGCACACAAAAAAAAAGAAAAAACACGGAGTTACTCACAAAACCATGATACCCAACATCAATAGGCAACACGTGACACGACCATCCCTTCTCTATACAGTTAGATCGAAGTGATATTAAAAAAAAAGACTAAATATATCTTTTTAAACCCTTATTTTCTTTATTTATATATCCGCCCCCCCCCCCAAAAAAATTCAACTTTTAATATATTTTTCAACGCATGTGCTGAATATCAAAATTATATCAAACCAAATTTAATATTTTGCTAATGACTTTTCCCTGAGGAGATGAGCCTTCATCGAAAATCCATGGGTCAAGGGAATCACTTTAAATTGTATCCTTTGTTCAAACAATAAATTTTTGTTGTTAAAAATTATATTTTTCTGAATGAAATTTAGATATAAGAAACTGAATTTTTAATTTGCTCAATCTAGTATATTGAGCAATATTATTTGGCTGGGATTTTCTTATATAAAAAATATTAACTCCTAAAAGTATTTTGTAAAACTTGGTGACACAAGATTCATTAATTCTGTTATCTAATTTATTTCATTACACATACATACAGGGAACGTTTTAAAATGAATACCTGCTATTTTTTTATTCCGCCCGAATGGATCGTGGGGGGGTGCAAATTGCATGGTCATAGTAACTTATGCATTCATGACCTGAAGGTTTCACATCTCTTTTGCAGAGATATATCAAGAGTTTGAAATTCTAAAGAAGCAACCACTGTCATGGACGTGCATCAGAAGCAGAGATGCGTCATTGAATTCCTTCATGCAACGACGAACTTGGGATTAATACTTTTTAAAATATAGTTTAAAGGTTGAAAAAAAAAATCCAAGAATATATATATATATATATATATATATATATATATATATATATATAAATAAAATGAACTCATTTTTTCCCGTCTGATTTTGACATTAATAGGATTAAAAATCAAGATATTTCATGCAAATATAATATGCACAAACGGCAGAACAATATCTGAGGTGTGTTATAGGCTTATTATTTCTCAAATTCCTCGATAATCTTAGATTTCTATACTTTTTCTGCTGAGAAGTCACGGCCAAAATCGGTTAAGATCAATGGAAGTGGTAAAATATTTTCTCTCTAATAAATTCCTCCTCCCCCTGCCACCACTTACCACCGTTTGGGGATCGTTCACAAGGAACAGTTGAGAAGAGAACACCGGTTTGGCTTCGTAGTTCTTTCATGTGAAGTTATTTAAAATCACTTAACTAAGCTGCAGTGCTCTGTGGCGTAGTGGTTAGCGTGCTGGACAATTCACATTATATTTTCACGTTCGCGCCGACCTACCGTAGTCGTTTTTTTTTGTTTTTTTGTTTTCCTAAACAACTGGAATGGACTTTTCTTGGTGGCCGAACTGTTAACGTTGCAGATGTTTTTTTTTTCACACTTTATTTTCCTACTTTTACTCGTGAGTCCGGGTTTGATCCTTCCTACTTACCTACCATAACATTTTTTAAAACTCCCCCCCGTCCCCGGAAACAAACACTCGGGCAACGCCGGGTACCCCCGCTAGTATATATATATATATATATATATATATATAAGATATGGCCTCTCCCATCAATTTCGACGTATGAGGTTCCGCCACAACAACTAAGTTGCTTGGAAATCCACACAGATAATTTGTTTATAATGGTGAAGGCTTTGTGTAGAACCAACACTGTTTGGTATTACTGTTAACGTTTGTCGGTGCAGATGACAGCCACAGGGCAGAGTAAACATTAGACCACAGGTTTCCACATCAGTTTCCTTCTCCCAAATACACGTCTTAACGAAGACTGGGAGGGGTGCATCTCTCCCAGTGAACAAATGCGCCTCCAGATACCAACCTGGAAATTTCTACGACGGTGCGGTACATACAGCGCCTAATTTTCCGTAAGGGTCACCCATATATATATATATATATATATAAGAACAATGAATTAATAAAGCATATATATAAAAGAACAAAGAAATTATAAAAGAATTAATAAAACATGTTATATATATATATATATATATATATATATATATATATATATATATAAAAGTAATGCGCCTGACCCACTTCTAGTTGTCTGATCTAGCTGAAATCTTTCATGTGCAATGATTTATATCACTACGGCTTATGTAGCAAATTACAGCTCTGAACTAATTGTGGTTTCTGTTTTACAGGTGTTTGAACTGAGCCAGGTATGAAATGGAGCCTGTTGAATGTCGAGCAATGATTCGGTTTTTGTATTTGAAAGGACGCACACCACAGGAGACCTTTGATGAAATGAAAGAAACTTATGGTGATAATGCCCCATCATATGACCTTGTAAAACGCTGGCATCGTGAATTCAAACATGGCCCAAAGTCTGTGGAAACAGCTCCAGACCTGGCCGCCCCCCCTTCCGCCATTGATGAGGCATCTGTTCGTCAAGTTGAGGCTGTCATTTTGGAAGATCGGCGTATTACTATTCGCCAAATAGCCCAAGATGTCAAGATTAGTACAGAGTCTGTGGAAACTATCATTCATGACCATTTGCATATGCATAAGGTGTCTGCCAGATGGATTCCCAGGTTGCTCACACCATTCCAAAGCGAGAACGCGTCGAGTGCTCGAGGATGAATTTGATGTGCCAAGAAGATGAGTCAATGTTTTTCAAAAGACTGATTACACAGAATGAAACCTGGGTCCATCACTATGATCCAGAGACCAAAGCCCAGTCAATGCAGTGGAAGCACTTGGACTCACCATCTCCAAAGAAGGCAAGGGTGCAGACAACAACGCTCCGGTCCACAACTCGCATGTCGCCAGATCAGAAGCACGGAAGTTGTTTTTGAAAGGAAAGCGTTTCCCAGATGATGCAGCCTTGATTTCTGAAATCACGTCGTGGTTGGAGGACCAACCTGGGGTGTTCTACAAAAACGGTCTCCAGAACTGCATCAAACGATGGGAGAAATGCATAACTCTGGGTGGTTCCTATGTATAGAAAGACTAATAACTGTGCGAAGTTTCGTTGCTCTACTGCTATGGGAAGTGGGTCAGGAGCATTACTTATTGCACGCCCCTCGTGAACAAAGAATTAAGATATATAATGTGTGTGAACAAAAAAGTGATCACACACATTTTTATTAATTAACCTAAATTTATGCAAACTTTTTTTTTTACAATAGCAATATTTTATATTACGTAACTTTCTTTCTCAAAATATTGGGAATTTTATTAAAAAGAAAATTTTCACTTGTAATTTAATCAAAATAAAGTTTTCACATGATGTATAATTAATTATTTGAAAATACCTTGCATTTATTGCATTTTAGATTAAAAAAGTTAAATTGACCAATTTTTTTTTTTTTTTTTTTTTTTTTTTTTTTTTTTTACATACGAAAATTTTTTTTCAATAAAACTCTTTAAAAAATTTTATCACAAAGAAAATTCTTGGTGGGGCAAAGCAACTTGCAAATTAAATTTTTTTTTATTTCCATACTTTGTGGACCAGGCGCGTACGCAGACCCCACAATTTTAATGGATCATCATTATGCCAGATCAAACATACCCATTCCTGTGGCTCGATACATCTTCTATCATTATATGTAATCAGTTTTCTATAATAGTCAACTATAGAGGAGCCTATTCTTGAATGGTTGCTCCAAGGGTGGCAGAGATGGACTTTTATTTGAACGGGTGCAGCTTACAGTTTTGGTTCTTAATGTGCGTTATTTATTTTGGTTTATTTTTCAGGAACCCAAGTGAGCATCATGGAGTGGACGAAGTTGGCAGATCTGCATTGGCCACCATGGTCCCCTTATTTACCCCTTTGTGACTATTTTTATGAGGATATCTGAAATCATTATTTATAACGATCGTCCTAGCACCTTGACTCACCTGAAAAACAACATTCGTTAAATTGTCGCCAACATATCCATGAATATGCTGGCAAGAGTTGACCGAAACTTCAGAGTTCGATTAACACAAGTAAAAAAAATAAAATTTAAATGTTGTACTAGTTGCAGTTCAAAGAATTATATTTATACCTGCATTAATTGTGTTTTAATTGATATGTCAAATAAGCAAGTTGCTCTGCTTCACCCTGTATATATGACACGCGGGAAATAGAAGTTTCTTTAATATGTTAGTCATCCACATACAGTACTGTTTCGTTGTATCACAACTCATCAGTGCGGTTAGACGTACACCTTTCCCCAGTCGTGAATCGAACCTACAACCGTCGTGTTGACAGCTCTAACCATCGGACTACGAATCCGTGCCCGTAAATATTTCTCTTTAAGTGTCTATTAAATTTACACCTGCCCGTCGCACAGTGCTCAAACCAGTTTTTTTATGTTATGGCTTGCAATAAGCCAGAAAGAAAACAGAACAACGGAATAGAGTTTAAACAATGTATTACTGGAACAACAACGCAAAAAGGTTACAACTGAAAAGAGTAGTAAACGTCACCGAGCAGGCGAGGGTCGCTCTGGTGTTTAATCCACACCTGGGATCAAAAAGTTTATAGTTTATATAATGGATACAACAGTTCATTTGGAGGGTGATTCCTCCACAACACCCCCTCCCAAGCTTATTTCCGCGGTTGTGAAAATCAGTATTTCTTCCTTTTGGGGCAGACCCCCAAGGGGTCTGTGCGCTTCCTCTTTCTGCCGGAGCGTCTCGGTTCTGCCATTCCTTTTGGAGGGTCTATGTCAAAACAGTCATACACAGTTTCAATCGCCTCACTGTCGTCCTGCGGTGGTTCTTCTTGATCCTCGTAGAAGCGTTTCCTGATTTGATTCAGGTACCTCTTATGTTGGAACTTTGGGCCCTGAATGATGTATGTAACATGGCCGATTCTTCATAAGATCGTGCCCTGTTCCCAAAAAGAAACATTATTTCTAAAATGTCTAAAATACACGTTATCTCCGCTGTTAAACCGTTTCGTTGGCATTGTAGAGGTTCTGTTGTGTACTCTGTGTTTGGGTAGCAGTTTATCAAATACGGATTTTATTTTCCATCCAAACATGATTTCTGCTGGGGATCCCGCATCTGGTTTGTTCGGATTTCTCGTGATTCTGTAAACCTGCAGAAATTGCTGAAGGGCCTTTTCTGTCGGTGTACCATACGCCTTTTTTAATGCCCTTTTAAGCGTATCGATGAAGCGTTCGGCCTGGTCGTTGCTTCTGGTGTGGTACTGGAGTGTCATAATATGCTTGACTTGATACGTCTCGCAGAATTCTCTGAACTCTGTCGAGGTGAACTGCGTAGCGTTGTCGCTAACCAGACAGTCTACAACCCCAAACTGAGCAAATAATTCCAATAAAAAATTTATCATTGTTGCCGTGGTCGGTTATTTGCATTTTAGTGCCTCTGGCCATTTAGAGTAGGAGTCAACTACTATCAGGTAGTAAAAATCCTCCACCGGTCCCGCATAATCGATGTGGATCCTCGACCATGGTTGTTCAGCCTTAGGCCAAGGTTTATATGTTGTAGGTGGTGCTTTTGCAGCCAAAGCATAGCTTTTGCATCTGTTCACCATATCGGTAATATCTTGGTCCATAGCTGGCCAATAAACAAAACTTCTCATTAGGCTTTTCATTCTGTTTATTCCTGGATGCCCCATGTGAAAATCCCTGAGAATTCTTTTTTGAAGGGTTTGGAGGATGACAACACTTTCACCATATAACAGTATTTCGTCGCAACCAGAAAAAATGTCTGAACTGGTGTCACCCAGTGCTAATTTCTGCTTCGTGGTTTGAATGAAATTGTTATTTAGGGATTCTGACTTAATTTACGTATATGTATGTATATGTGCGACTAATCCTAACACTACTGCAGTTTCACAGTATATCCGATCGTCAGAAATGTATCAATGAAATCTATAAAGACTGCGAAGTTTTATTAATAAACTTTTAACGATCGGATGTCCCGTGTAACTGCAGTAAATTCACATTTAGCTTTATCTGAAAGGATACAGAGTCTAATGTTGGTGGCCTTCAAGCAAATCTGTTCCATTACATAGACGTCCATTAGCTGACTTTCTGTGCAAGAACGTAATTTCCTGTTACTTGACCATTCTAAGATCGTCTGTTAAAAATGTTAAAGTTTCCCTTAATTTCGGGGTGATATTTTCAAGCTAATCAAAAACCTTTATTCCAGTCAAGCAACTGGTCCTGACGTCATTCCAGTTATAGTGCCGAAAAAGCTTCAACCAGAACTATCTCCCATATTTACAAAGCCGTTTAAGCGTTGTCTTAAGGAGAATTTCTTCGTTAAGAGTGGTTGAGTTCATTCAAACTGATTTCTCCCGGTGTGAAATCGGTATTTTTTTTCTTTTTGGGGCAGACCAGCAAAGGGTCTGTGCATTTTCTGTTTCTGCCGGAGCGTCTTGGTTCTGGCATGATTTGTGGAGGGTATATGTCAAAAACGTCATATAGTGTCTCGATTGCCTCTACGCCTTCCTGTGGTGGTTTTGCTTCATCATAGGGTGCGTTTCCTTATTTCGTTTAGGTGCCTTTTATGTTCAAATTTTGACTCAACGATGTACGTGACATTGCCGATTCTTTGTGAGATCGAACCCGGTTCCAAAAAGTAACCATTGTTCTTGAAATGCTTAAAATAGACTTTATCACCGAGGTTAAATCGTTTTGTTGGCATAGTAAAGGTTCCGTGTTGCATTACGTGTTTGGGCAGTAGTTTATCAAAAAATGATTTGGTTTTTCGCTCCAAACACGATTTCAGCTGGAAGTAGAGTCCAGGATGCGGAAGCGATTGGTTATTTTGAGCCATCCGGCATCCTAAGTAACATGCATGCGCCAATATCCTACTGGTTGGTTGGTTGGTTGTTTTTGTTTTACGGCATATCAACCTTTTTCGGGTTATTTAATGCCAAATCCAAAGATTTTGAAGAAAATTTTTTTTAATAGAATATATTTGTTGTTTTCACGTTGGTTTCTATTTAACCCATAGTTGGGATCCTAACAGGTATTACCACTCCGGGTCAGAGTGGACCTGGGAGCAATGGTAATTAAAGGGTGGCTCCACACTCCCCAAAGCCCACAAGCTGGGGCCTCACCACTGGATATAGTTTAAGGTCATATCCAGGACCCCCATTGAGGGACTTTTACCCTCTGCAGGGAGGCAGTCGGCGTATTCTAATGCCCCGCCGACAGGGCCGCAATATCCTACTGGCTAGCGTCGCTAGCCACTATTATATCCAAATCCGGGTTTAAATGAGCCAGGAACAGTTTTGAGTTAATGATTTTTTAATTTCTTTAAATGATGTCTTGCAATCCGATGTCAACTCCCAAGCTTTATCCTTCTTTAGTAATTAGTTAAGTGGTGCGCGCAGTTTGTGCATGTTAGCGGTAATTCCTTGGTAATAATTTGCCAAGCCTAAAAAGCTTTGTAGTTTTGCTATGTTTTTCGGTACCGGCATTTCTCTAATAGCAGTCACTCTGTCCGGATCTGGGTGTCTGCCATCTTTATGAATGTCCTAGGTACTTGATTTTTTGTAAGAAGAATTCACGCTTGTATTTTTTTTTTACCTTAAACCCATAATTTTGTAATCGACAGATTACTTGTTTGATTTGGTTTGCGTGTTCCTCTCTGCTTTTGCTCGCTATAATGATGTCATCTAAATATGCGATGGCGGTGCCAAGGTCGCCCAGAATGGTATCCATGACCTGCTGGAATATAGTAGGTGCTACCTTGATATCGAATGCGAGCCTTTCGTATCTGTACAAACGCCGATGGCTATTAATACAGAGGAGGTTAGCGCTTTTGTCGTTCACAGGAATTTGTACATAAGCATCGCTCAGATCGATCTTAGTAAAAACAAATCTTGCCGCCATTTAATTTTGGGAACATTTCCTCCGCTGGATAATGGAAGTCTTCTAACGACCCTTTAAATTCGGTCGAAAAATCGTCGCAAACGCGGATTTAATTGGACCATTTTTTTTTTTTTTTTTTTGTAGACTGCCGGCGTATCCCACTTACTGTATTCAATTTTAGACAGTATACCGGTAGGTGTATCAGAATTCTTTAGGAATTTTTGACACCCCTAACACGAAACTGCAAATAAAATATAAAAAACTCGTAATTTCTCTTTTAAAGGTGGGTTGTTTATTTTCTTTATGGATTATACTTCCAAAATAAACTATTAAAGTTGTATAAAAAGTAATAGAAATATTTTTTTAAAAATAGTAATGAAATTAATTGAATGTTACGAGTTCAGTATTTTTCAATTTTTAAACTTTAAAAATCAATTAAAATTTTTCTATTGATTTTATTTTTACGATATTTTCAGGGTCAATGTGAAATGTTATGCTCTTTCCAATAAACCGAATATAATATTTTAGACAAACGTTTTTTTTTTAAATTCACGCCCTCCCCCATTTTCAAATGTCTATTAAAAAGTAAATAATTTATGTACCGAAGTCTTATATATCACAAATTGAAGATAAAAGATCAATAAATAATATATTCAAATTTAAAAACAAAAAAAAGTAGTGTTTTGTAGAAATTTACCTGTAAAGTCCGAAGTTTAAACCCTTTTTGTAAAAAAAAACCCACGTTGTTTGTTTTTGTGTGTGTGTGTTTTTTTATGAAACCTTGGTCCTTGCTCCTTTAATTGAAAAAAAAAAAATAGGGCTAAAAATGACATTTTTCGAGGAATTATAAGCTTCGAAAGATGGCGGGTGGAATTATTCAATAGTTTTCACGAAATTTCTGACACTGCTAGTATACCGGTGTTTTCCAATCTGTCCAGTTTCCGATTTATCTTGTTCAGGGATGTGAAAGAAACGTTGCGTTTTTTTTTTTTTTTTTAAATCGGTTGTGTGCCCGGTTTCAGCTTAAAATTCGCTGCCATTTTTATACGTCTCCCAAGGCCAGGAGTGACTACATCTGGGAATTCTTCCTTAAAGTTAGTGTAGTTTGATGTAATATGCATATCAATGCGGCTAGACACTGGAATGAGGGAATATAAGGTCGCCAATCAAGATGGCGGCGGTCGAGTTCTTGAGAACCGGACTTAACGGGTCGGAACTGAGAATGGTCGAATGCTCACAAGAATCCATTTTTTTTTATACAGGGTAACCCCCCCCCCCCCAAAAAAAAAAACAAAGGACATTCAATTGTTTTTCTGAGCATTTTACAGTCAACGGAGAAAAAAAGGGAAAAGGCCCTAGTGTTTTGATGTGATGTTTTGAATATAATAAACTAGTTATGACCAAAGTTTCATTTCATTCGGACAAAACACTAAAGAAACCGAGCCTAATTAGAGTTGAGGCCCGTTTTTTTTTTGGGGGGGGGGTCGCCCTGTATAATCAGAAACTACTTCGGCCTGAAAAAATAAAGTCGCTGCGACTGAGATTGAATTTAAAAGCCTCGAGAAAAGGAAAGATTAAACGAGTCCCATCGAAATTTGAAAGCGAAAGATTAAATGAGTCGCGTCAAACTGCGAAAATTGAAAATATCGAAAGAATGCGAATAATAAATGACAAACGTCGAATTTTCAAAAATGGAAAGATTAAAATGATTCGCGCCGAACTTTAAAAATATTAAGCGTTGAGAAACGAGTTATGGTCAGAGAGGTGAAGATACGACGACGTTGAAGTGAGTTAGACATTTTACCTTTTTTTTTTTTTTTTTTTTTTTTTTTTTTTTTAATTTGGTCTTCTCGGTGGGATTCGTTGGATTATTATTTTTTTTTTTTTAATTGTCATGAAATGGACGTGTTGGAATGCGATTCGATCGACTTGTAGGTATGAAAAAGTTGTTTTTAAATGAGGAATTTAAAATGAAATTCGGTTGCATTTGCGGAGAGGGGGGGGGGCTGTTGTCGCTTTTAACCGAAAGAGTTATTTTATGGAAGTAGAATTCAAGTCGGATTTTTTTTTTTTTTTTTTAAAGTCGTCGCTTTTAAAAGAACTCAAAATGCGATTCGGTCGACGTATGTACTAAAACGTTGTCGTTTTAAATAAAAGTGGGTTATATTTGCTGGACAAAAAAGTTTTCGCTGAAAGAGTTATTTTAATGAAAGTACGATTCGAGTCGGATTTTTTTTTTTTTTAAAGAAAAAAGTCGTCGCTGTTAAAAGAACTTACAATGCGATTCGCCTCGGTCGACTTGTAATGTAAAAAGTACATCGTTTTTAAACGAGAAATTTAAAATTAAATTCGGTGTGTTTAGCCGAGTACTGGACTGGCTAGCAAGGATATCTGGGTGGGCTAGGTAGAGAAACTAGCAAGGTTTTAAGTTTGAGGTGTTTAGAGTTCGCGCTTTTGGGACACAACCTAAGAAAATAAATAATTCAGCACAAGCTTCTGATACAACGAACACAACAACTTCAATAAATATAACAAAGAAAAGGTTTATTCAGGCGAATGTTCACAGGGAGATATTATCCTGGTCAAACCCTGACTCTGGCCACCTGGTGCTATCGCGGTAGTTATTCCCAGTGGGAATCGTCCATACCGGATGAAATAACACAGAGATGGAGAGAAAGGGTCCGATCTGCTTAGCGTCTCTCTCGGTAAGAAGGAGATTTTTCCTTCAAACCGGAAGCTGTCGGAGTTCCTTAATGGAGAGAAAGGATCAATGCGCATTGCACCGCCCCCCTGATTGGTCAGTATGTGGCCAAATAACACAGGGGAGAAGCAATAAGCATTGATTCGCGAAAGAAAAAAGTTCCCTTTGTTTCTGCTGCATATTTAAGGATCGGAGGGGAGGGTTATGTGATTTGAATGAGTGGATATACATCCGAGAGTCAAGATGGCAGGAGTTGAGTTCTAGAGAATCGGATCGAACGGGTCGGAACTGAAAATGTTCGAATACTGACAAGAATCCTTCCCCCCCCCCAAGCCTAAGGTAAGACTTTTACAGTTATATTTGTGCTATTATTTTATTTTTCTAAGACACACACACACACATTAAAATTTATGAATTTATTTGCGCAGGAATTACAGCATTCACCAAAAACTCTTGGGTCTAAAAGCCGGACTCTTGAGAAATGGCCGACGTAGCTGAAAGCACTTTTTTTTTTTTTTGTCAAAAATATGAATTTTTGACCAATCAGGGCTCGAATATAAAAAGCACGGAGAACTTCTCTCGTATGAGAAAGGGATAACCGACACCACCAGCAACGCTCGTCGAATGAAATTCAGTAGCTGAAATGACAGCTTTTCTTGCACGTCAAGGAACATTGCTTGACTCACTGTCTCTCACTTCGCCACAACACGTAGTCGGACTTTTCTCTCCCGCTCTCAAGTCTTCGCCTTCTTCCTCTCTTCCTTCTTTTCTTCTTTCATACAGACTGCCACCTTAGCGCACACTAAAAAGTAATTACATTAAAAATGAAAATAAACAAAAGTTTATTTTGTTAGCTGGTTGTTTTTGTTTTACGGCATATCAACCCTTTTCAGGTTATTTAATGCCGAATCCAGTGATTTTGAAGAAAATTTTTTTTAACAGAATATATATATATATATATATATATATATATATATATATATATATATATATATATTCAAGTCGGTTTCTATTTAATCCATAGTTGGAAGCCCAACAGGTACTACCACTCCGGATCAGAATGGATCTGGGAGCAATGGCAATTAAGGGGGGGGGCTCCACACTCCCCAAAGCCCGCAAGCTGGGGCCTCGGCCTCACCATCGAATATAATTTGAGGTCATATCCAGGACCGTAAAAGTTTATTTTACATTATTTTGTAGTGTATTTTTTTTAATTTCTTTTTATTTATTTATTTATTTATTTATTTTTTTTTTTTTTTATTTATTTTTCTTTTTTTCTTTTTATTCTTTTTATTTCTTTTTATTTTTTATTTTTTTTTATTTCTTTTTATTTATTTTTTTATTTATTTTATTTATTTTTATTTTTTTTATTTTTATTTCTTTTTATTTTTTTATTTCTTTTTATTTCTTTTTTTTTATTTTTATTTCTTTTTATTTATTTTTATTTTTATTTCAGGGGATTTATGCAAGTCCCTAATATCACTTCAATAATAATTGAATCAAAACTTTAACAACAAATGTTTATTTGTGCTGGCTTTAATCTCGTATAGTTTAAATGTTTAATTCGGCTGTTTTACGAAAATTTTGCCGCCATTGTTATGTATTGTCATTTTAAGTTGTTTTTTTTTTTTTAATCATTTTTTTATGTTTAAATATTTCATCAGTGTAAAATAATGTTTATATGCGATTGAAATCCTGGTCCTTCTTCAATACAACCCTAACCTGGTCCTTCTTCAATACAGAGTAAAAATTACGATGAATTAATTTATTATTTAAAAAAACACCCGTCTAGCTGAATCCACTGTTGAAAAATTTCCCCCACTCTATATCTGTGCCTAAATCAAAACGCGGATTTCATGAGCAAAGCTTCTTTCTTAGAACTGCACGCCTGTGGAACTCTGTTCCGTCTGCCTGCTTCCCTCCGGACTACAACTTGGATGTCTTCAAGTCTAATGTTAACAAATTCCTAATGAACCGCCCCCCTAATTAAACACTTCATAAAATCTCCTCACTAACGTGATGTACTTACAATAACCCTTATCCCTGAGTGGCTTCCGGGCCTTGATAAGTGGTGATCACTGTGTAAAAAAAAAAAAAAAAAAAAAAGCCATTCTTAACATGGGGAGGGTGTTTTGTACCTATTCTGTAGTTTAACCTTACAATTGAATAATAAAAAAAAAACATATCATAAAACTTTAATTAAACGTGGAAATACGATTTAAAAAATAGCGCGTATCTGTACGAGCCCTTTCTAGTCTCGCACAAAAACACGCGTTCACATCTCAAGCCATTTTTCTTGTCATACACATACGCGCGCGCGTGCACGTGCACACACGTAGATATATTCACGTTCGCATACATACACTCACATTCACGTGCATACACACACACACGCTAATGTACACACAAGTACGCACACATGCGCGCACACGTATGCACACATGGGCAACGTCACTTCCCCTTTAAAGGAAATCCACGCATGCGCAAAAGACCACCGGAAACAACTATAAAAGAAAGAGACATAAGCTGTTTCCTTCTTTTCGACTTAGCTCCCGAGCTGAGCGGTCGACGGACCATTCGCTCCGTTTCGGGGCCCGCTAGCGTCACGTCCCCTGCTACTATGTGTGAGGGGCAAGAGTCAACAGACAGTACGTACACTTTACACGCTTTCTATCTCCATGGCCTGGATTGATTTTATCTTTCTCTCTCTCTCTACAACAATAGACTTTCCTTCTCACCAGCTAACAGCGAGAGACGCATGCCAAACTGGATTGACTTTCTCACTCTCTACAACAATAGACTTTCCTTCTCACCAGTTAACAGCGAGAGATGCATGCCAAACTGGATTGACTTTCTCACTCTCTACAACAATAGACTTTCCTTCTCACCAGTTAACAGCGAGAGACGCACGCCAAACTGGATTGACTTTCTCACTCTTTCTCTCTCTCTCTCTCTCTCTGCAACAATAGACTTTCCTTCTCACCAGTTAACAGCGAGAGACGCACGCCAAACTGGATTGACTTTCTCACTCTTTGTCTCTCTCTCTCTCTCTGCAACAATAGACTTTCCTTCTCACCAGTTAACAGCGAGAGACGCACGGCAAACTAAACACGTGCTGTACCCTTTTCTTTCATTTGTTTCTTCACGAAATAAATCCTAGTTCGTTTAATTCAATTTAACGCGTTGTTCATTCCTTCCTCAAAACAATTCATTTTTCCTATTTTTTATATATATATATATATAATACATCCACCACACTACAACAAATTGGTGACCGAACGTGAGACGAACACGCATTTCCTCCTATACCACCAGTCCACTACAGATCACTCTCTGCATTAGCACTGTTTTTACTTATGTTTTTGTTATGAATGTCGAAAATTAACACTCCTGATTAAAAAAAAAAAAAAAAATGAACCAAACAAATTTTATACATTTTATTGCACTAAAAGCTATATTGAACAAAGAACAATTGAACAAGGAAACTTAAACGAGACTAATAACACAGAAGAAGACATTTACTTTAATAAATGTTTAGGACTGAATCGCATTTCCTTTTGATTTCTTTAAAAGATCAATCCTTTTAGACATGCTCTCAACCAAAGTAGAACACTGAAGAGGAGATGCTATTCCATTCGCTTTGCACAGCTTTCCACAGTTTGTCATTGTTCGAAAAGATTCTTCCATCCAATGTACGAGATATTATAGACCAAATATTCTCGATTGGGTTTAAATCGGGGCTTTGACCTAGCCAAAATATCACATTAATTGAATTATCAGAAAACGATTTTTTTGTGACTTTAGCAGTGTGTGCAGAGGCATTATCGTGTTGAAAAAATAATGTTCTGGGATATTCCCAGCTTCTGGATATTTAGTAACAGTCCTGTTTCTAATATTCGAATGTATTCCTTTGCATTGATTGACTTCTCACATCTAATAAGTTCCTCACCTCCTGCTGCAGTAAAAGGCTCCCATACCATTATCTCTCCATTCTCGTGTTTAAGTGTCGTTTTTATGCAACTTGATAAGAATCTTTCTCCAGTAAGAACTGCAACATTCGGGAGCATCAATACCAAGACAAAATCTTGATTCATCTGACCAGAAAACATTCCTGGACCAGTATCTTTCTTGCCATAACCTAAGAAAAATCTATTTAAATCATTGATGTTCTTCTTAGATAAAAGTGGCTTCTTTGCACACCTTTTAGAGGAAAATCCCTCTTCTTTCATTCGTCTAGATATCTAGAAAGAGAATTTCCAGCCCTTGTTTTGAATTCTTTGCTATGGTCAACATAAGTTTTCAATCCTTCAAAACGGTTAATTTAAGCCTGTAGTCGTCCTTCAAAGTGGATGCTCTAGGGCGACCAGATCCAGATTTCGCTTTTACCAAGCATTCGACTTTGAACCTTCGACCAATTCGCTTCATTACAGAAAGATGTTTTCAGATTTTCTTTTCTTAAAATATCAAAAATCTGCTTCTAAGTCATTTTGGACTGCCTTAATCCTGCAATTCGGTTTTTTATATCCTCGCCAAGATGCGGTATTAACATTTTAAGGATTAATTTTTCGACTTATTATTATATGCTATGATAATAATGATCTACAAAATAGAAATTTTCAGTTAAAATTAACAAAATTTATGGAAAAATATTGAAAAATTGATTTCTTCCTTCTTTCACACTTGGCCCATTTTTTTTTTTTTTTTTTTTTTTTTTTTTTTGATCATGAGTGTATATGTTGCTCCAGTAAATATCTCACTGCTGATACAATTCTCTACCTGTATAATAGCCAAGTACTTCCAAGGATGAAATACTGTTGCCAGAGCTGCTAGAAATGGCCTATCCTGCCTTGACAGAGTTCAAAATAGACTTTGTAGCCTACTGGGGGATACCTTTCTCTCTTCCCTGCAACCTCTTTGCTACAGAAGAGACGTCGCTAAACTGTATCTGCTCTATCGCTATTTGCATGGCAAGTACTCGACTGAACTCCAATCTGTGACCCCCCTCCCCCTTGCCAAACTTTCACTAAAAACACTCGACTAGCTACAACCACTATATATGATTTCCCAACTTTCTATCTGTGCCTAAATGCAAACGCAGATTCCATGAACAAAGCTTCTTTCCCAGAACTTCTGGCCTTCGGAACACTGTTCCGCTGGCATGCTTCCCGGTTGAATACAACATGGTGGCCTTCAAGTCAAATGTAAACAAGTTCCTGTTAAGCCGCCTTCATAAATAATCAAATTCTACCAAATTTACACCATAAATGATTATGACACAACCACCATACATTCATTAACCCTTATCCTCGAGCGGCATTCGGACCTTGATAAGTGGTAACTCCCAAGTAAAATATATATACAAGCATGGGTGTCCGGCGTTGTCTGGGTGTTTGGAGGTGTCTGTTGAGCAAAAAAAAAAAAGTGGTAGTCGGAAGGCAGGCTCGAACCCGTACAGCGAAGGAGGAAAAGAATGCTTTTACGACCACCACCAAACCGGAAGTGACGTAGGTTTAAATTAAGGCTAGACAATCGAAAAGAGGGGATGACTTTCGAAAATATCGGCGCAAAAAGCGACCCCTCCCTGTCGCAAAGTGGCCAGTTGAAGGTGAATATATTAATGTTTTTAGTCAATGGTTTTATATTTGTCGTCTGAAAGGTCGAACTTCAAAATGATACTGATCTTGTGAAAATCCGTCGCCGCTGTCGAAAGTATTAGGCAGACATGCAAACATACATACATACATACATACATACATAAATACATACATAAATACATACATACATACATACATAAATACATACATACATACATACATAAATACATACATACATACATACATAAATACATACATACATACATACATAAATACATACATACATACATACATAGATTTATATATTTGTAGCTCAGATTTTCGACCCAAAAGCTTGCCCTAATAATAAAAAAAAGAATGGTAGTAGGAAGAAGGAAAAGAACGTGAAAAAAAAAAAAAACGTGACGTCTTTGATGATACGACCACCGCCAAACCGGCAGTGACGTAGGTTTAAATTAAGGCTAGACAATCGAAAAGAGGGGATGACTTTCGAAAATATCGACGAAGAAAGCGACCCCTCCCTGTAGAAAAGTGCCCAGTTGAGGGTGAATAAATTAATGTTTTTAGCCAATTTTTCGGTATTTGTCGTCTGAAGGGTCGAGCTTCAAAACGATTCTGATCTTGTGAAAATCCGTCGCCTCTGTCGAAAGTTTTAAGCAGACATGCAAAGATACATACATACATTTATATATTTGTAGCCCAAATTTTCGACCCAAACCGGTTAAAAAGCTTGCCCTATCTTTGAATACCCTTTATATAAAATTTCAAAGGTTTAAACCAGAAATTGTCTGAGTAATTTGGTAGAGACCGCAGAGGTCAAATTTTTAAAAATTTTAACCTCTATTATGACCCCGCAATATTTATTGTTTTGGGCTCAAATCATATTATTAAGTTAGATCCATGGCCATGGAACCTATACCAATAATTTCAAGGGTTTAGACCCAAAATTGTCGGAGGAGTTTGGTAGAGTTCTCCAAGGGCAAATCGTTTAACTCTGACCCCTTAACAGCCAATTTCCTGGCCGAAAACGGATTACATAGATTTTCCCAAATCTCACTACCCTGTATATGAAATTTCGAGTCTGTAGACTGAAAATTGACAGTTATTGCGTAGGGAAATGTACAGAGACAGACAGACACTTTCTATCTATCTATCTATCTATCTATCTATCTATCTATCTATAAAAGTGAACGTGTCTGTGTGTCCGTGTGTCTGTCTTTCTGTCTGTCTGTCTACATTTCCCTACGCAATAACTTGGAGTTATTACGTAGGGAAATGTACACACACACACAGACACACAAATACGTTCACTTATATATATATAAGCTCGCGATTTGTTTACAAACAAACGTTTGAGCCCTCTACGAGTAGCGGACGAATGTTTATTTAAATAATCGTTCGGACAGGTTAATTTCGGCCACCGATTCCGTAGTCAAGGGGGTAGGACTGCCGACTGTCATCACGACGGTTCTAGGTTCGATCCTCGGCTTGGGAGAGGTGTTAGTCTAGCGGCACTGATGAGTTGTGATACAACGAAACAGGTCTGTATGTCGATGACTAAAATATATTTTATATTTATATATATATATTATACCAGCAGGTCACCCGGCGTTGCCCAATCGTAAAATACTTTTAAAAAATATATTTTAATTAATGCAGATGTCTTATTATAAGCAGAAATACCATAGATATTAAACGTAACATTAAATTACTTTGCAATAATGAAGTCCAAAAAATAAATAAATAAATAAAACAGAAAGAAATTAAGACATGTGCGTACGAGTACTATGTTTTTTTTTATAAACAGTTCACTTTTTGTAAGTAAAAAAAAAAATACTCGAGCTGAGATCGAAACCAAAACCTAAAAACGGTGAGTCAAGTACGCCAAACATGTGACCAGTTTGACATGATCTGTGAACAGTGTTTTCTAACCTACTTTTCTTAACATAAAGAAACTGTCATATTATCCGACCGCGCATGCGCATTCATGAAACAGTTGATAAACATAAAAATTTGACGATCCCCACGTATCCATTTTCCTGTGTGGACCTCTTAGCTGCCCTTTTTTCCAGATAAAAACGGATTAAAAAGTTTTCCACGTGTCTGAATATCCTATATACCAACTTTTAAGTCTGTAGATCAAAATCGTTGAGTATATAGGTTGAGAAGTGTCCTCACACACACATTCTCACTTATACAGTGAATAAATGACAAAAGTCTATATTCCAAAGTTCATGGTGTTGATCATCTTATAATTTATTCCTTTAATTCAGTTGACACTTACAATTCTTGTGACAGTATGTGTTTCGTAGCACAAAATCAATCACTTAATTATATCAATCAATGAATCTATTTTGCCCTTAACTCATCAGAAGAAATAGCAACTATCAATCCATCAAAAGGAAATAAAATGCGTTTCGACATGATTAAAATTCGAAAATTGGAAGAGAAGCTGTAAATACCTTCTTATTACGCCATTTTAAATTTAAAAAAATTTTTAACCTCTATTATGACCCCTTAAGATTATATAGATTTTTTTCATTCATTCCATATATTGCTCTGAAATTACATTGGTACATATTATCTATATATCTATAAAAGTGAACGTGTGTGTGTGTGTGTGTGTGTGTCTGTCTGTCTGTCTGTGTACATTTCCCTACGCAATAACTCTGTCAATTCTTAGTCTACAGACTCGAAATTTGATATATAGTCTACTGAGATTTGGGGAAATCTATATAATCGGTTTTCGGCCAGAAATTTGGCTGTTAAGGGGTCAAAGTTCAACGATTTGACCTTTGAGAACTCTACCAAACTCCTCCGACAATTTTGGGTCTAAACACTTGTAATTTTAGATATAGGTTCCTTGGACATGGATCTAACTTAATAAACTTAATTTGAGCACAAAAAGTTAATTTTGCGGGGTCATAATAGGGGTCAAAGTTTTAAAAAAATACTTTTTTTTTTTGCTCAGCATACACTAACTGCCTGGGTGTTTACCCAGGCAGTTTTTGTTAAACATTTTTTTTTTACATTTTTTTTACATTTTATTTACATTTTTTTTTACATTTTTTTTCACATTTTTTTTCACATGTTTATTTTCACATTTTTTTTCACATTGTTTTTTCACATGTTTATTTTCACATTTTTTTTGATTGTTTTTTCACATTTTTTTTCACATTTTTTTTTCACATTTATTTTTCACATTTTTTCCACATTTTTTTTTACATTTTTTTTACATTTTTTTTTACATTTTTTTTACATTTTTTTTACATTTTTTTTTACATTTTTTTTACGTTTTTTTTTACATTTTTTTTACATTTTTTTTACATTTTTTTTACATTTTTTTTCACATGTTTATTTTCACATTTTTTTTCACATGTTTATTTTCACATTTTTTTTCACATGTTTATTTTCACATTTTTTTTCACATTGTTGTTTCACATGTTTATTTTCACATTTTTTTTCACATTGTTTTTTCACTTTTTTTTTCACATTTTTTTTTTTTCAGATTTTTTTTCACATTTTTTTCACAACGTAACTGCTATTTCATTTTTTCCATCATATTTTCCCCTTTGGCAATGGTTTCAACCATTTGTTCATTAAAAATTCGATAATATGCGTAAACGCTTACTTTCTTAAGCGGTATTATGATTTTGACCAGGACTGTATATATATGTGTGTGTGTGTGTGTGTGTGTGTGTACAGAATGTTTTTGTATTGATCCACTTAGTGTATCAGAAATTTGGAGAAAATTTTGACACCCTAACAGAAAACTGCGAATAAAATATAAAAAGAAACTCGTAATTTCTGTTTTTAAAGTGGGTTGTTTATTTTCTTTATGGAATATACTTCCTAAATAAACTATTAAAGTTGCTTAAAAAATATTAGAAATATTACTTTTTGGAAAACAGTGTTTACAAAATGTTTACAAAATGCCGGCGTTCCTTCATGCAGCCATTTTTTACGTAATAAAATTAATTGAATTGTGCGAGTTAAATATTTTTCAACTTTTAAACTTTAAAAATCTATAAAAGATTTTCTATTGGTTCAATTTTTACGATATTTCCAGAGTCAATGTGAAATTTTATGCTCTTTCCAATAAACCAAATATAATATTTTAGACAAACGTTTTCTTTTCAAATTCACCCCCCCATTTTGAAATGTCTATTAAAATTTTAATAATTAATTTATGTGCCAAAGTTTTATATATCACAAAGTGAAGATAAAAGATCAATAAAGAAAATATTCTGATTTAAAACAAAAAAAAGAGTAGTTTTTTTGGAAATTTACCTGTAAAGTCCAAAGTGTAAAACCTTGTTTTTTTTTAAACCACGTTGATTTTATTTATTTATTTTTTTTTTAATGAAAGCTCATGTTATGCGTACATCGTAAAGTAAATACCAGTCGCTGACGGCAATTTTTTCTATTTCATTGAATGTTTTCTTTTTTTAGATATTTAAAAAAAAAATTAGTCGATAAAGAAGTATTATATCAATTAAAAACTCGTGTATTTCATTAAAAGAATTTTTAAAAAATCGATGAAGCGGATTTTTTGTTCTAGGGGGAAAACTTATAAGTGAATGTGCGTTTCCTTTTAAGTACGGGGGATGAAAAATACTAATTTTGGTTAACACACGCAATAAAAAAGTGACATTATTTATGTCCCTAGGACGAATCCATATGTCATAAATTTCATATTAGCAGCAGCAGCCGCCCTTTAAAGCTTCGCGCAAAACACGTTACGAAAATGCGATTTTCTCGGACCCTCGCTTTAAAAAATCCTTTTATTTAAAAAAAATACATGAAATTTAAAATATAAATATTGATAAATTCTTAACAATGAAAAATGGAACTACCCATTTAATAGTATTTTTTTAGGTAAGTGATTTTTTGGCATTTATATATATATATACATATATTTATAAGCGAATCAAAATATGTTGATTTTCTTTATATATATTTTTTAAAGAAAACCGCTTTAAAAAAAAACAAATATTGCATTATTTGCTATTAAGCCTGTTATTTTTTTAAAGTTTGGTCTTTGCTCCTTTAATTGAAAAATAAATTAGGGTTTGAAGTACATTTTTCAAGTAGTTATAAGCCTCGAAAGATAGGAGGTTGAATTATTAAAGTTCTTATCATTTTTAATGGCCACTTTCTTATACACCTATTGATCCATTGCATATTCCTGTCGAATTGTCATATGCAAGCTCCATTTTTTTTCTTTTTTTCTTTTTTTTCTTTCTTTTTTTCTTTCTTTTCTTCTTTTTTTCTTTTTCTTTTTTTTCTTTCTTTTTTTTCTTTTTTTTTCTTTCTTTTTTTTCTTTTTTTTTCTTTTCTTTTTTTTTTTCTTTTTTTTCTCTTTTTTTCTTTTTTTCTTTTTTTTTTGTTTTTGGTTGTAATTTCGAGTTATGCTCTCGATCAAGCGTTTCGTAATCTTCCAACTTTCTACGTAGATGGCCGGAAGATGCCGAACACAATGTCGTTTTTATGTGGTTCCAAAAAATTTGCACCAGTCGTTGATTTATTTGCAAGTTGATCAAATTACGAGGATCCGGATGTCGCGAGATCACGCGTCGTTCAATGTGCCTTTTAACTCTCCTACCCGGGCTCCAAGCTTCACGCATCCAAATTGTGTTGGAAAATAATAATAAAAAAAGCAAGAAATGTTAGAGCGGTTTTTCCCACGCTCGTAATCTCGCAACGATTTAGATATCGTGTTGGAAGCACGTGTCCGGGACGGATGTCGCTATTTAGTTTATTTTCTTTTTTGTCTTTTTTTTTTCTTTTTTTTTTTTTCACTTGAAGGCCACCGCCACCGCTTATCAAAGCCCGGGGGCCACTATACATGGTGGAACGATAAAGTTGTCGCCCTAAAAAAAAAACAAAAACAAAAAACAAACAAAACGCTACCGCTTTATTTTAAAACTTTTATTGAAAAAAAAAATCAATTCAGGTAACTTGATTATATTAGTGAAGCTGACATCTATTCAATGTAGCCGTTTTCAGTCTAAACCACCCCCTTGGTACGGGTCCGGAACTGGGAGCATGCCTTTTCCACAAACGCCAGCGGGAGATTGGCGAATACTTAGCAGATGGTGGGGATCAGGTTGACTTTGGTGTTATGGGAAGTCATGTTGGTGATATTCTCAATGTATGATCAAACGAAGTAGTCCACCAAGTTCGAGTGATTAAAATCCGAAAATTCAATATGGCGTAATGGAAAAATATAAAGGTATTTGCAGCTTCTCTTCCAATTTTCGGATTTTAATCATGTCAAATCACACTTCAATTCCTTTTGACGGATTGATTGTTGCTATTTCTTCTGATGAGTTAAGGGCATAATAGATTTACTGATTAATATAATAATTAAGTAATTGATTTTGCGCTACGAAACAGATACTGAATTGTATAAGTCAACTGAATCAAAGGAATAAATTATAAGATGGTCAACATCATGAATTTTGGAATATAACTTTTTTGTCATTTATTCTTTCTCTCTCTCTCATATATATATGTGGTACCCGTCGTTGACTGGGTTCAAAAACAGCCTACAGAAAATGGATTGTGATTGATGAAAGTATGATAGGTTATGAAAAGGAGAGGGTTGTTGTAAAGAGACACTAAAAAATTTTACCCTAAGCAAAATATGATGAAAGTAAAGATAATTTTCGCGAAAATATATTTTTTTATATCAACTTTGTTTCCATTCGTAGCCAAGAGTGACCGACAAAATGATGTTTCCTTACAAAGAGAAAATGTTATATATATAATAATATAAATATACAAGAAATAAATGTTACCATAGTCAATAAAAGTAACTTTTATGGTAGAAAAGTTCATCGGTTTGTATTTTTAAGTAGTTTGTGAAAAAACATTTTTTTTTAATTCACGAACCGGTTTAAAAAAAATCAAAATGGCAGCGACTTTGAAATGGAGAGCCCCGTTTTCAATTTGAAGTAGGGGAACCCGAGCATTCTGTGTTAACAATTTAAGAGAGTTCCGTGAACGTAAGGAATATTCACAAACATATTTTAATGTTTTCCGTTATTTTATGCTTGAGGAATATTCGATTATGGCATGTGTAGTTTATATAAAAATTCAATTCATTTAAGTAGTTATCGCCTCAAATTTCGTTTAATTTCAGTTCGTTGAAATTATTTCAAGAAAAGAGCATTAAAAACTATTTCAAAACAAAAAAATAAACATGAACTGAACTTTTATTGACTATGGTAACATTTATTTCTTGTATATTTATTTTTTCGGGTAGTCGTTTGTTGGCTTTTCTGCTAAATCCTCTTACTAAATAATATCGCCGAAATATCGAAAAACAAAGAAACAAACAAATTTTGAAAAATAATCAAGCTTTACGAGAGGCGTGCAATAAGTAATACCCCTGACCCACATCCAGTTGTCTGATCTAGCTGAAATTTTGCATGTGCAATGATTTATATCTCTACGGGTTATGTGGCAGGTTACAGCTATGAACTAATTGTGGTTTCTGTTTTACAGGTTTTTGAACTGAGTCAGATGTGAAATCGATCCTGTTGAATGTCGAGCAGTGATCCGGTTTTTGTATTTGAAAGGACGCACACCACAGAAGACTTTTGATGAAATGAAAGAAACTTATGGTGATAATGCCCCATCATATGACCTTGTAAAACGCTGGCATCGTGAATTCAAACATGGCCCAAAGTCTGTGGAAACAGCTCCAGACCTGGTCGCCCCCCTTCTGCCATTGATGAGGCATCTGTCTGTCAAGTTGAGGCTGCTATTTTGGAAGATCGGCACATTACTATTCGCCAAATAGCCAAAGATGTCAAGATTAGTACATGGTCTGTGGAAACTATCATTTATGGCCATTTGCATATGCATAACACGTCTGCCAGACGGATTCCCGGGTTGTTCACACTATTCCAGAAGTGAGAACGCGTCGAGTGCTCGAGGATGAATTTGGAGATGTGCCAAGAAGATGAGTCAAAGTTTTTTAAAAGACTGATTACACAGGATGAAACCTGGGTCCATCACTATGATCCAGAGACTAAAGCCCAGTCAATGCAGTGGAAGCACTTGGACTCACCACCTCCAAAGAAGGCAAGGGTACAGCCCTCCGCTGGCAAGGTTATGCTCACAGTCTTCTGGGACCAGAACGAAGTAGTGATGACAGATTTCCTGACAAAGGGTACCACAATTACAGGAGCCTATTATGCTTCACTTTTCCAGAAATTAAGGGAAGCTATCAAAATCAAGAGGCGGAGCAAGATCAGCAAAGGTACCCTCCTCCTGCAGAACAACGCTCCAGTCCACAACTCGCATGTCGCCAGATCAGAAGCACGAGCTTGTGGTTATGAAATCTTTCCCCATCGTCCCTACTCTCCTGACCTTGCACCCTCTGACTTTCACCTCTTTCCAGCCATGATGTTGTTTTTGAAAGGAAAGCGTTTCACAGGTGATGCAGCCTTGATTTCTGAAGTCACATCGTGGTTGGAGGACCAACCTTGGGTGTTCTACAAAAACGGTCTCCAGAGCTGCATCAAACGATGGGAGAAATGCATAACTCTGAGTGGTTCCTATGTAGAGAAAGACTAATAACTGTGCCAAATTTCGTTGCTCTACTGCAATGGGAAGTGGGTCAGGGGTATTACTTATTGCACGTCCCTCGTACTTACTTTAGTAAAATAATCCGAAACAGCAAAATGGGATATTAAAAAAGTAAACACGTAATTACTTTAGTTTTTTTAAAGCAAATATGAATAAGAAGAAAATGGCGCCATTTTCAAGCAGAACAGCATCATTTCAGTTTTACAGTATTGAACGGTGGAGTATTGCGGATTCAGGGTTGTACTATTGTATTGTAAAGAACACGCCGAAACGGTTGTAATCAACTGAATTCCTTCTAGTACACTGACAAAAGAAGCTTAAACAGATATATGAATGAAAAAAAATGTTATGGAAATGTTTTTAAAAAGACTTGTAATCACGTGAGCAGGATATTTTCTTCTTTTTACACGAAAACAAGTAACGTTCTTAATTTTTGTTATTTATTTATTTTCGAAAGAGTGCCACGTTCAAGTGGAGAAGGAAAAAAAAACAGTTATGCAAAATTTGTGTCGAGAATTGCCTAAAGTTCCGACTTTTTTTGGCTTTCACTTTAATATGAACGTGAATTTATGAGGTGAATTTATTTGACACAATATGATTCGACTCAAAAAAATAAATAAAAGCAAACGTGAATTAAGATTAAAGTCAAGGTGTTATTGTGGACTCTCACTCCTTTTAAAAAAACCTTGTTAAACTTTGTGACATATTTCCATTCCATGGAGGTCGGCGCAAACGAACACCCAATAATTATATTATACCATATTTCTTCAAACTTAAATATAATTATCAAAGTATACTTACGCAAATAGATATGAAAGTTTTGTTAAAGTTTGTGCCATATTTGCATGGAGTACAGGTGCGAATGCAGACCCCACAATTTTATTATACCATCCTTATTTAATTTGAAACATACTTATCAAATTATTCTTATGTACATCTATATCAAAAACCCTTGTAAACGTCCCCCCCCATTTTTATTTCCATACTTTGGGGGCCAGGCGCGAACGCAGACCCCATAACTTGATCTGGCAAAACGGTGGTTCATTAAAATTGTGGGGTCTGCATTCGCGCCTGGTCCACAAAGTATTGAAATAAAAAATTAAAAAAAAACGTTTACAAGTGTTTTTGATATAGATGTACATAAAACATACTTATCAAAGTGTTCTTAACTTAAATAGGGATGGTATAATAAAATTGTGGGGTCTGCGTTCGCGCCTGGCCTCCATAGAATGGAAATAGGCACAAACTTTAATAAAGACTTTTCATATCTATCTGCGTAAGTATACTTTGCTAATTATGTTTCAGTTTGAAAAAATATGGTACAATAAAATTATGGGGCGTTCGTTTGCGCCTAATCTACATAGAATGGAGATATGTCACAAAGTTTAACAAGGTTTTTTAAAAGGAGTGAGGGTCCACAATAACACCTTAACTTTAATCTTAATTCACGTTAGCTTTTATTTATTTTTTTCTTAGTCGAATCATATTGTGTCGAATAAATTCACCTTTTTTAATATAAGTTTTTTTTAATATAGATCCACAGAATATTGTGATAAGTGTTTCAGTGTGAACATGTATGGTATAATAAATTATGAGGTTTATCTATTTTATTTTTACTTTCATCATATTTTGCTTTGGTTTTGATACCGCCAAATTCGAAGCAATCTCTTTGCAACCTTTCCTTGTCATAACCTATCATCTATATATATAAAAGCGAAAATGTATGTATGTATGTACGCTTTTCCTCGATGTCCACAAAAGGCTTCTTTCAGAGAAGCGCTTGCTTGGTTCACAACTTCTTAAAACTTTTTATATCAGCTATAAATTGTAATATCTCAGAGTTACCCACGGAGCTCGCCTGTCTATTTAATTTTATTGACTTTCAAACGTTAATTATTCGACATTTCCCGCATCGGCACGCGTTACATTCGGTTTTCGGTATAAAAAAGCGAAACTCGACTCTAATCACAGTTGTCTTTCATTTCGCTCCTCCTAATAAACAGGGAGCGGGTTTTTAAAAACAAACAAACCGATTTATTCACCTCATTCAAAACTGTCCCGCACAAAATGCTAACTGCTGAATACCTATCGCCGTCACGTCAATCAAAAACGCGCACCTGTTTTTTTTTTTTAACACTTTACTATTTTCCAACTGCGCGTCGTGAAGGCTTCGATTTTTTTTTTTTTTTTTTTTTCACGGGCATCTGTTTTTTTTTCACATTTTCGGGTTTTTTTTTCACATACTCCGAAAAACACCCGAGCAACGCCGGGTACCACTCGCTAGTATATATATATATATATATATATATATATATATATATATATATATATATATATAGGTTAAAATTTTTCACAGGTAAAGCAACCAATAAAGTTTTAACAAGGTTAATTCAGAAGCGCTCAATACCGAAGTAGGGCAAAATATATTTTTTGTTTGTTTTACATGAGCACAAATATACCGCTACGCAGTCATTAACATGTTTCGGTCAGCCAATTACAGACAACTAGAGACCTCTCCAGTCGATATAGCTTATACAAAAGTTCAGTCAGATACTCATGAATGTGTAGCGACATATTAATGCCTTATGTTAAACAAATATGTTGCGTTCACACGCACGAGCGCCCCTGTAACAAGATGGCGACCAGCAATTACATAAGGAATGACATTACTTAATATCTAGGAAAACTACTTATATATATATATTAGTGATGGCATGATTCCAATATTTTTCACGGTTCCGATACAATTACCTATTCGGTGTTAAAATCCCCATTCCGATACGATTACCGATTCCGATTCTTTATAAATATTTGAATATTTTACTATAGAATTTTTATTTTCCCGAATTCTGTAAAAAAAAAAAAAAATCACATGTTATATTTTCCTAAACGTAAAAAATGCACTTGTGGAGGATGATCTATCGATTTTATCTTTACTTGTATTTAAAAATCAATAAATATTTATTATTTTATCATTATTACCAGCAATGGAGGTGTTTGTTTTAAACAAAGTCAAATAAATAAAGACAAAAGAATCGTTTTGGCATCGGAAATTTTTCTGATGTTGATTCCGATGCCTCCCAAATGTTCCGATTCCCGATTCCGATTAATCGTCCCAACATACATATATATATATATATATATATATATATATATATATATATATATATATATATATATATATAAGCCTTCGCCTCCTTGAGTAGAGCAGTGTCGTAAATGTATTTTGGACAAATATGGTAAAATAGTCCCAAAAATGGAGTGTTTTTATTCGCCCTAAAAGAGCCCCTGGGGCACACCCAAGAGTTATTGCGAAGTACAGACAAACAAAATTATATAGAAATCAGTTAGTTACAACTTTATAGAAGGTTTTATAAAAGTCCAAGGCATCAATGTTTTTTTTTTTTTTTTTTAATAAGCACAAAAGTGTCAATTTTAGCCATTTTAACCCGAAAGGTACCCCTACGGGGGCAACCCGAGTTTTCCCGGGAAATTCGTTCTGTTACTTTTTTTTTTTACTCATATCATGTTTAATGTTTGTGCAAAATTTCAAAAAATTCCAAGGCGTAGTTATTGAGAAAAGTGCGGACAGACAAACAGACAAGGGCGAATTTACAGGTCCACCCTCCTTTTGTCGGCGGACTAAAAATTTCAAAAATTAAATATTAGGTTAGTTAAAAAAATTGTCGTTTTTTGACGTATATATATACCTGATAAAAATATGACATAATTTTGTACCTAACCTAACATAATCGGTTAAGTTTGTAAAAACTTTTCTTTCTTTTTTTTTTTTTTTTTTATAAGGTTCCGAACAAAAAAATACAATAAATTAATTCTTTGGACATCTGTTACATATTTAGCGATAAAATTTTATGCATGGCATATTTTTTTTTTTTTTTTTTTTTTGCGGAAGTCAACATATTTTGAGAAAAAAAAAATAGAATAATGATTGATTACGTCAAAACAGATAAAGTTTTGAAAATCCTTTATATGAAAGCAGAGAGCGCCCGGTTTTGCCGGATTGTAAAATACGCTAACATATATTTTAATTTATGCAGATTAATTATCAATAATTGGAGCCAATTTTCTATTTAATATTATATTATATCAAATATATAGTATGGATTACAAAAATTAAAAAAATAAATAAATACCATCAGCTAGAATCGAAACAGGAAAAATTTAGCGCTCCAGCCGTGTTTCCTAGAAAGATTTAATATTAAACGACTTGAATAAATTAATATGACTTGCGCATGCTCAGAAATAAATACAAACATGTCGGCAAGTATAAATGTAAATTTTACATTTCAACTATGTTTCTGTTATTCATCCATTTTTTTTTTACTTATTATGAATCTCCCTTCGGTATAATGACCATTTCCTGTTCATTTCTGTTTTATATGACCAGTAGTTTAAGCATTTATGGATTAAATATTGACACAAAACCACATATAACATTATATATATACATAATATATGTATAATATATTATATATATATAATATATATATTATATATATATAATATATATATATAATATAATATATATATAATAGATATATAATAATATATATGATATAATATATATAATAGATATATAATAATATATATAATAGATATATAATAATATATATAATATATATATAATATAATATATATACATAATATAATATACATAATATAATATATATATACATAATATATATATTATGTATACATAATATTATATATATTATATATACATAATATTATATATATAATATATATATATCATATATACATAATATTATATAATATATATATATCATATATACATAATATTATATAATATATATATCATATATACATAATATTATATAATATATATATATTATATACATAATATTATATATATAATATATATCATATATACATAATATAATATATACATAATATTATATATATAATATATATATATATATATATCATATATACATAATATAATATATACATAATCTTATATATATATTATATATATATAATATATATATAATATATATATACATAATATAATATATATATAATATATATACATAATATAATATATATACATAATTTAATATATATATATATCATATATATACATAATATAATATATATATAATATATATATATATATACATAATATAATATATATAATATATATATACATAATATAATATATATATTATATATATAATATATATAATATATATATATAATATATATAAATATATTATAATATATATAATGTATATAATATAAAATATATAATATATATAACATAATATATATATAAATATAATATATATATATATATATAATATATATAATGTATATAATTTAATATATATATAATATAATGTATATAATATAATGTATATAATGTATATAATATAATATATATAATGTATATAATATAATATAATATATATATAATATATATAATGTATATAATATAATATATATAATATAATATAATGTATATATATAATATATGTATAATATAATATATATAATATATATTATATAATATATATTATATAATATATATAATATAATATATAATAATGTCCAAGGAACCTATATCTAAAATTGCAAGTGTTTAGACCCAAAATTGTCGGAGGGGTTTGGTAGAGTTCTCAAAGGTCAGATCGTTGAACTTTGACATCTTAACATCCAAATTTCTGGCCGAAAACGATCTTCCCAAATCTCAGTACCCTGCATATCAAATGTTGTGTCTGTAAAGTTAAAATTGACAGAGTTATTGAGTAGGGAAATGTAGACAGACAGACAGACAAATACGTTCACTTTTATAGACACACACACACACACACACATATATATATACATATATATATATATATATATATATATATATATATATACTTATAAAAGTGAAAGTATCGGTCTGTCCGTGTACATTTCCCTACACAATAACTCTGTCAATTTTAAGTCTACACAGTCGAAATTCAATATACAGGGTACTAAGATTTGGGAAAGTCTATGTGATCGGTTATCCGCCAGAAATCTGGCTGTTAAGGGGTCAAAGTTCAACGATTTCACCTTTGGGAACTCTACCAAACTCCTCCGACAATTTTGGGTCTAAACACTTGAAATTTTAGATAGAGGTTACTTGGATATGGATCTAACTTAATAACTTGATTTGAGCCCAAAACAATAAATTTTAAGAGGTCATAATAGGGGTCAAATAAAAAAAAATGACTTCTGGTGTCTCTACCAAATTACTCAGACAATTTCTGGTTTAAACATTTGAAATTTTTACATAAACGGTATTCCGAGATAGGGCAAGCTTTTTAATCGGTTTGGGTCGAAATTTTTTAGTTACCAATATATAAATGTATGTATGTATGTTAGCATGTCTGACTAAAACTTTCGACAGCGGCGACGGATTTTACCAAGATCAGTATCGTTTTGAAGTTCGACCTTTCAGACGAAAAGATCGAAAATTGGCTAAAAATATTAATATCTTCACCTTCAACTGGGCACTTTTCTACAGGGGTGTGGGTCACCTTTTTCGCCGATATTTTCGAAAGTTATCCTCTCCTTTCGATTTTCTAGCCTTAATTTAAACCTACGTCGCTTCCGGTTTGGCGGTGGTAGTAACAGCGAAGACGTCAAGTTTCCCGTTCTTTTCCTCCTTCGCAGTACGGGTTCGAGCTTGCCTTCGTACTACCACTTTTTTTTGCTCAACACACACCTCCAAACACCCGGGAAAGGTCGGGCACCCATGCTAGTATATGTATATAAGTTAAATTGTGTGTGTGTGTGTGTGTGTGTGTGTGTGCATCTGTCTGTCTACATTTCCCTACCAAACTACTCTGTCAATTTTCAGTCTACAGGCTCGAGATTTGACATAAGTGGTATTGAGATTTGGGAATATATTTTTAATCAGTTTTCGTCCAGAATTTTTCTTTCAAGTTGTCAAAGTTCAACAATTTTACCTTTGAAAACTCTACCAAACTCCTCCGCCAATTTTGGGTCTCAACACTTGAAATTTTAAATGTAGGTTACTTGGACATGGATCAAATTTTATAATTTGATTTGAGCGCAAAACAAATGTTCATGGGGCAAAATTGGGGGTCAATGTTTAAAAAAATCGACCTCTGCGGTCTCTACCAAATTACTCAGCCAATTTTTTATCTAAACGTTTGAAATTTTACATCAATTGTATTGAGATATAGGCCAAGCTTTTTAATCGGTTTTTGTCTGAAAATTTCCCTGCAAGGAGGTCAAACTTCAAAAGATTTTACATTTGCCTTCTCTAGCAAACTATTCAGCCAATTTTGGGTCTAAACATTTGAAATTTTACATAAAGGTTTTTCAGACATGCAGCAAGTTTTTTTAATTAGTTTTTAATCAGTTGGGCGAAAATTTAGCTGCCAAGGAGTCAAAGTTTAGAGTTGACATTTGCAGACTCTACCAAACTCCTCCGCCAATTTTGTGTCTAAACACTTGAAATTTTAGATGTAGATTACCTGGACACGAGTCCAACTTAATATATATACATATGCACAGAATGTTATGAACAGTATATAGGGCCCAAGGAAAGCCAGGTTGAACTGCTAGTATGTACATAATAAAGTTTTAAAATCAATGTGTATGTATATATATATATATATATATATATATATATATATATATATATATATATATATATATATATATATATAAAATGAAAATTACAATTGAATTTACCAAAATGATCCAAGATGGTAAAATTAAAGTAAATTATAAATGTTAAAGAATTAATATTTATAAAATTATCTCAGCCATATAAAAAAGCTCGATAAAACCAAATAGGAAATAGAGTTTATAATATGAGCAAACAGTTAATAAAATATGTTAAAAAACACTTTAAAATGAGTTAAAAACATATTGAATCTGAAAAGGAAACACTAGATAAATGGATAGTCCTTAATCTGCGGAGTTTCAAAGAAATACTTTCCTTCTCATCAGAGGGTAGGAATTAGCAAAATGCGGGATCGGATTTTGCATGCAGAAGTATTTGATGGATAGTCTGGTAGTAAAAAAAGAGAATATATATATATATATATATATATATATATATATATATATACACACACACATCTATACAGTGATGATCATATTTATTGGCACGGTAAAATAAAAGTTAAATTTTGTCTAATAAATTCTAAAAAAGGGATTAAATTAAAGAAAATAACAAAGTATATTATGTATTTTTAACTGGCCTTTCCGATGCAGCAATCGGATTTTAGAAAAAATAAATAACAAAGGAACAACAAACATAATTGCAAAAAACCCTGGGCAAAAAAAAAAAAATGGGGCAAGTTACATGTAACACATGTAACTTGCCCCATTTTTTTTTTTCCTTTTCCTCACCCCGTTTTCCATCTTATTTTAGTTGATTGAATTTACGCGATGGTTTTATAATTATTCTAAAATTTTGCCAATCGAATAAAGATATATATATACTTATTTATTGTTATATAAACATGCTCACATCCCGCTGCTACAAATAGCCACTTGTTTCAATCAAACAACAGATATCATCAGGCAGCGACTTGACTATTCAAAAGTTCAATGAATAAATAGTCAAGTCGCTGCCTGATGATATCTGTTGTTTGATTGAAACAAGTGCCTATTTGTAGCAGCGGGATGTGAGCATGTTTATATAACAATAAATAAGTATTATCAGCTCTTTTTATTGAGCACTATCTAACAACCTCGTTGAATTCATTAGTCCATTACTTTTGAATATAAATAAAAACCGAGTATATATATATATATATATATATATATATATATACTCTTTTTTTACTTTAAACAAGGCATATTAGCACTTGGAAGTAAAGGGCTACTATTTGGAATTGTGTTTAACAGGGACTTGTAGGGAGTTGAGTAGAGAGATGTCTGTCCACATAATATTTAAGCTCCTGCAGGTTAGTGTAGTTAAGGAAGCAGGTAATAGGCAGGGAATTCCTGAGTCTAGCAGTCTGAGATAAGATACTATTAGAGTAAAAAGGGTTTTAAGGACCTCAATAGTGAATGGGGCTTGATTTTGTTGCTTGTCGGGTTCGTCTAACGTATTTATCTCACTGTTCTTGGCCTACAGACCGAGATCAAAGTGTAGTATCTGTCTTCAGATGCCGGTTAATGGGGGGAGAAATCCTTCATGACTAATATATTTTTTTTTAATTTTTGTTACTGACATATTAAAAACCGAGCTCGTGTGTAACGCTGCCCTCGTGGGGAGGCAAGTAAACAAATTTACGTTGAGAGAGCAATGAGTTCATCAGAGCACGCTCTCATTAAAATACCTGCAGAACAGACACAGGGTTGCGACATTGCGGCGATGGGACAGGGATTGGAGCTTGGTTGATAGTTTGGGATCTATTAGATTTGAAAATTTTGGGAGTGGGGGGGGGTGCTGTCCAAGAGGGGGTTAGGGTTAGGGTTTGGGGGGGGGCTGTCTAAGAGGGAGTGGTTATAGAGATATATTTATTTCTTTGAAATAAACATTTATAAAGCACGTACGAATTTCTTTCTTTTTTGTGGTCACGTCATCGTTTTTGTTTTACTTGCTCGGGGCGGGGGGGGGGTAGTCCATCGTCTACTCGTGCCCTCCCCCATGTCACAGCATAAAAGGAATGTTTATATAAGAAAATTGACTGTTAAATACATGTAAAAACAGTCAAAAATTGACAAAAAAACTAATATATATATATATATATATATATATATATATTAGTGGTCTAACAAGATCATAGGGGAGACAACCGAAACAGCAAAATTGAAGCGGCCTGCCAGGACACTATATATACACATGTAGGCAATATGTATATATACCACCTATTTTGGCCATTTTATAAGTTCCAAATCTCAGCAACTATTCATCAGAGTTTAACAAATGAAGGCTCGTTGGAAAGGTGATGACCTACATTGTCTAGTCGGCTATGTGACATTTGCCACATTAAGAGGATCATTTATTATCCAGATCCTATTTTTGGTACTTTCTACAGCCATAAAATGTTTCAATCATATTGATTTGTTTTCCTAGTTTTGCATATGAATTACAAAATATCTGATATTTCCCCCAAACCATCTGGCCTTGATGGAGGGGGGGGGGCTAAAATTTGCTGTTATGATTTCAAATGATCTGAAATAACAGCAAGGGGAGACTTGATTCCAAATATTTCTCATATGTTATATCTTCCCTCTTTGGTTTTCATATATAAAGTAAATTTCACAGGATTATTGGATATTGGAGATATTCATAATCATACCCTATTTGCAAAAGAGGGGAGATATAACATATGAGAAATATTTGGAATCAAGTCTCCCCTTGCTGTTATTTCAGATTATTTGACACCACTGCAGGAAGTTTTAGTCTCCTCTTTTGGGTGGATATATATATATATATATATATACATATATATATATATAGCAAGTTATAAAATATATATGGCGATAAAGCTACACTGAATATTCCGCGTTTCATCCACTCTAGGACTCTTCAGGCTTAGGCGCATAAGCCTGAAGAGTCCTAGAGTGGATGAAACGCGAAATATTCAGTGTAGCTTAATTGCCATATATATTTTATAAATTACTAACTAGCTCTACCTACGTATTGAGCACTTTTGAAGTAAACACTTAAAGTTTTACACATAAATGTATACTTTCGTATACTAATTTTATGCGAGTAAATTAAGTAGTTATATATATATGTCTGTCTGTGTACATTTCCCTACACAATAACTTTGTAAATTTTAAGTCTACAGATTCGAAATTTAATATACAGGGTACTGAGATTTGGGAAAATATTTGTAATCCGGTTTCGGCAAGACATTTGGCTGTTAAGGGGTAAAAGTTCAACGATTTGACCTTTGAGAACTCTAGAAAACTCCTCCGCCAATTTTCGGTCTAAACACTTGAAATTTTAGATATAGGTTCCTTGGACATGGATCTAACTTAATAACTTGATTTGAGCCCAAAACAATAGATGTTAAGGGGTCATAATAGGGGTCAAATTTTAAAAAATTGATCTTTTTTTTTCTATTTTGCTCAACATACACGTCCAAACACCCGGGCAACGCCGGGATGAAATGCTAGTATATATATATATATATATATATATATATATATATATATATATATATATATATGAGGGAGAGGGGGAAGAGATATATTCATTTGTTTTTGTTTGCGATACTTTTTGAATGAATTCAATTATTTATACGAAAGTGTATTTTGACCTACATGGGAGTTGGGAATATTTTTCCCTTTGACCAATTTGGTGCCACAAATGGGGAGTGGCATATGCAGTGTTTTTAATATATAATTATCCACTGACAAGTGTTTCGTCGTCTATGACTCATCAAAATGGCTGAATCTAGCAAGATTGGTAACAAGATAAATGCAACTGTAGACACCGCACACTTTGCCCAGTTCAAAATAAATGTCTAACCAAAAGCGTAGTTTATCAGGCAGCAATATTTGCGAAAGAAAACCCGAATAACAAGAAATATTACGTAGGCATGACTTCCTTAGATTTCAAAACCCGATACTATAACCACAAAAGTACATTCAACAATAAAAAAAAACACCGTATAAAAACAACACTAGCGAATAAATACTGGGAACTCAAAGAAAGCGGACATTCGCCGATAGTTGAATGGAAAATAATAAGACAAGCTATCACCTGTAGGCATTTAGACGACCCATGTAACTTATGCCTTCATGAAAAATTTGCTATCCTGTACTTTAAAGAACCCCAAAATCTATTAAACTGTAGAAGAGAAATAGCAAATAACTGTGTTCACAAAATAAAACTTACTCTAGGATAGCGATACAAAATAGCTTTAAAACTAACAAAAACAATAGAAAACAAACAAATAAATAAATTAAATAAACATGAATATACATAAACGATCACACATATATGTATATATATATGTATATATATGTGCATATATGTATGTACACATATGTATATTTATATATATATATATATATATATATATATATATAAAAAAGGAAAATATCTGCCTAAACCACTAACCTAGTTCTAAAACAGATCCTTTGTTCGATAAAATGCATGCCCATTGGCTGATAGGAAGCGGTGGATACTAGAAAGCTGATCGGCTAACTAAAATCCTCAACAGAAGAGGACCATATAAAAACGATAAACAACCACAGAATTCGCGCATAAGCCTGACGAATCCTAGAGTGGATGAAACGCGGAATATTCAGTGTAGCTTAATCGCCATATACATTTTATAAATTACTATATATATATATATATATGCATATATTTATATATAGTGGTCGCGGGAAATTTGAAGGTCAGCTTAGATCATGACTAAAATGGCTGATTGTTATTTTTTGATTGGTGCCGTGTGAGTGTTGTAAAAATAAATGGTTGTTTGACGCTGCAGTGAAGTGTACGGACGACATTTTGAGTATCTATGAGTATAATATAACATTTGTCTTTGAAAAACTTTGTAAAAATTATTCTGTGTAAAAATAAATCGTTGTTTGACAAATTTCTCGCTTTTCTAGCGACCACCCTGTATATATGATGGACTCTCCCGTCGATTTCGATGTATGAGCTTCCGGCAGAACAACTAAGTTGCTCGAATATCCACACAGATGGTTTGTTTATAGTGGTGAAGGCCTTGTGTAGAACCAACCACACTTTTGGGTTTTACTGCTAACCTTTGTCTGTGCAGATGAATGCCACAGGACAAAATATACAGTATACCGCAGGGTTTTAAATCCCTTTTCTTCTAGATGCATGTCTTAACGACGACTAGGCGTGTATCTCTCACAGTGAATTAATGCGTCCTCAGATATCAACCTGGAAATTTCTACGTTAATGGTAACGCATCTAGTATTGGCCAGTATATAGTATTCAATTAGATTCCTATTTCAGTCACCTAAATTATTTAGGGTGAAATAAGTTTAGGAATTTATAGCCAAACCTAAATATTTTTTGGTAAATATCCAGATACGCTACTACAGAACACCGACCACTCTAATTTGTTGGGGGGGGGATGTTGGGGGGGGCGCGCCCCAACATCAAATCCGCCCCCCCCCCGCTCGCGCCCCCAATGTACAAAGTAAAATCTTCGGAAAATGTTAAATGGTGTTCTAATTGGTAAATGTCGGTGCGTTACTTACGGAAAATTTGAAAATTCTATGAACAGATAAATTACCCCCCTACTCCAACTTTGTGTGCTTCCCTTTTCTTATTTTATTTCTTTTTCAGCTAATTTTAAATTTTCCACCCAAAAAGCGCTATAATGTATTTTTGAAAATTAGAAAATTCTATGTCCTGGAAAAAAAAATCCCCCCCCCCAACGTAGTTTGCTTGGTGAAGCCGTCGTTTATGCTACAGCATGCATGCGCGTAGCATAAACGGAAGCTGCAAAATGGTGGAAAGAAGTTCGTGGGTTCAGGGGTAAATACCATGCAAACGGTAAATTTGCCCCAAGTTTGACTATCAGATTCGTTGTCAGCGACCTCAATTACCTGTAAAAAAAACAAATTAGAGTGGTCGGTGTTCTGTAGTAGCGTATCTGGATATTTACCTTTTTTTTTGCTTAAAAAAATAGCAATTAATACAGTAAGTTAGGTAAAATTTGCATAGAATGCTCTGCTTTACGGTTGTAAAAATGGAACGGAAATTTGAATTTCGTTCCCTTTTAAATTCGGTACATTTTTACATTACGTCCAACTCATCGTTCACATTCGACACATCAACTTTATAGCTTTTCGGGTATTCTGGCAAGGTTAAAAGTGTCTATTCCAAAAGCCGTTCTTAACATGGGTAGATTGGTAGGTGTGTCAGAAATTTCGTGAAAAATAATGAATAATTCCACCCCGTCTTTCCAAGCTTATAACTACTCGAAAAATGTAATTCAAGCCCTAATTTTTTTTTTTCAATTAAAGGAGCAAGGACCAAGGTTTCATTAAAAAACAAAAACAAAAAAAAACAAAAAAATAACGCGTTTTTTTTTTTTTTTAAATGTTTTAAACTTCGGACTTTACAGGTAAATTTCTAAAAAACACTACTTTTTTTTGTTTTTAATTTGAATATATTATTTATTGACCTTTTCTCTTCAATTTGTGATATATAACACTTAAGTACACTTGAGTAAATTAATTATTTACTTTTTAATAGACATTTCAAAATGGGAGGCGTGAATTATTCGACCCCCTGTCTTTCCAAGCTTATAACTACTCGAAAAATGTAATTCAAGCCCTAATTTTTTTTTTCAATTAAAGGAGCAAGGACCAAGGTTTCATTAAAAAAAAACAAAAGAAAAAACAAATGACGTGGTTTAAAAAAAAAAAGGTTTTAAACTTCGAACTTTACAGGTAAATTTCTAAAAAAAAACACTACTTTTTTTGTTTTAAATTTGAATATATTATTTATTGACCTTTTCTCTTCAATTTGTGATATGTAAAACTTTGGTGAGTGAATTATTTACTTTTTAATAGACACTTGAAAATGGAGGGGGCGTGAATTAAAAAAAAATAACGTTTGTCTAAAATATTAAATTCCATTTATTGGAAAGAGCATAAAATTTCATATTGACCCTGAAAATATCGTAAAAATAGAATCAATAGAAAAATTTTAATAAATTTTTAAAGTTTAAAAATTGAAAAATATTGAGTTCGTAAAATTCATTACTGTTTTTTTAAAAAAATAAAAAAAAATATTTCTATTACTTTTAAAACAACTTTGATAGTTTATGTTGGAAGTATAATCCATAAAGAAAATAAACAACCCACTTTTAAAAGAGAAATTAAGAGTTTTTTTTTATATTTTATTCGCAGTTTCGTGTTAGGGGTGTCAAAAATTCCTACAAAAATTCTGATACACCTAGTACTTAACCTTTCCAAATGGTAACGCATCTGGTATTGGCCAGGCTCAACGTTGCTTAACTTTGGTGATGTAGCGAGAACCAGTGTGTCAACGTGATTGTGCCGTGTGATATATATATATTTAAACAAGGGGTATTAGCATTTGGAAGTAAAGGGCTACTATTTAGAATTGTGTTTGACAGGGACCTGTAGCGAGTTGAGCAGAGGGATATCTGCCCACATTACATTTAAACTCCTGTAGGTTAGTACAGTCAAGGAAGCTGGTAACGGGCAGGGAATTCCTGAGTCTAGCAATCTGAGATGAGATACTATCAGAGTAAAAGAGATTTCCAGCTTTTAAGGCCCTTAGCAGTTAGAGGTTCGATTTTGTTGCTTGTCGGTTTAGTCGAGGGTATTTACGTGGAAGGAGCAATGAGTTCATAATTAAAATACTTGTAAAACAGGCAGAGGTTGGGACATTGCGACGATGGGACAGGGGTTGGAGTTTGGCTGATAGTGTGGGATCTATTAGATTTGAGACTCTTTCTGTCTAAAAAG
>NC_136525.1:52923357-53208357 GCF_053919585.1 Euprymna scolopes | reverse complement strand
TCATCCTTGACGTTATTCTCGCGTTCCCTACGCACAGTTCAAACATTTCAAAATACAACCGCCAGGTACAACGCACAGCTCTATACAAACAGACTTCTTTCTCCATATTTACAACATGGCAAGGAAGAAGAAAAGGAAAGAAAAAAAAGAAACAAAACATACTGAAGATGGAGTATACCTCTGAAATATATTTAGGGTAACTTTACTTTTTCAGGGAGCTTTCTACCACTATAATTATTGATCATTGAAATAACATTCACTTTCACACCTTTACCTTCCATATGATTCCGCCAAATTGGTTTTCCATTATTTTATAATACTAAATTGCCAACATCTCTCACAATCTGTACAAAACTTTCTGGACAATGCTTCTAAGACGCAAATAACAAAGAACAAATTCATGTCATTCAGTAGAGCATTGCCAAGGCTGCTGCAAAAAAGGTAGGCTCTCTCTACCGTGCTAGAAAGTTACTTACGCCTGAAAGTATCATGTACCTCTATAAGGCCACCATTCGCTCATGTATGGAATACTGTTGTCACATATGGGCTGGTGCATCTGCTAATTGTCTCTCACTCCTGGACAGCGTTCAAGAGAATCGCTAACCTGATAAGTCCTGAACTGTCATTTAAGCTTCAGTCTCTGTCCCATCGACGAAATGTTGCATCCCTCTGCCTGTTCTACAAGTACTTTAATGGTGAATTCCCTGACGAACTACAGGCACTTGTATCCCCTCGACGTAAATACCCCTGACAAACCCTACAAGCAGCTAAATCCCACCCCTTCACAGTAGAGATTCCTAGGTGTAAGAAAGCCTTCTACTCTATACTCGAATTGTTTCTTCCCCAGAACTGCTAGACTTTGGAACTCCCTTCCGGGATTCTGTTTTCCCAACTGTACTGACATGCAGAAGTTCAAGTGTAATGTGAACAAACATCTTGCTGCTCAACTCCCTTCATAATATCCATGCAACTTATGTCCCCGATAGTAGCCCTCTATTTCAAAGGTACACTCTGCCTTGTTTGGGGTGAAAATTGAATTAAAAAATTTTTTTTGAATTAAATAATAATAATAATAATAATAATAATAATAATAATAATAAAATGGTTTGAGTTTCAGCTATGCCAAATTCAAACTATATTAGGGTCCGCTATATAAATATTAATACTATTGGGAAAGATATGAACAGTCAGTCTTCTCTGCTATGTATAAAATAGCAACTTGTGTTCAAATGATTGCATACAATGAATATTTAATAGTATAAATTTTACTTCAGCATTTAGTAACTCACAAAAGGGTTAATATATCAATAAACAGTAAAAAAAAAATCATCCAATATAAAAAATTATACAGTCGGGTTAAACATTTATTTGCTTTTCGTTTCTGCTGTTTTTATTTTCGTTTGCTTTTGCACTTGTACAGAATCCAGACTTGTTAGTTTCATATGCCCTTACCTTGCATTCACATCTGATGAACTCTCCCTTTTTCTCCACATTTGAGTTCTCATCCGTCTCCACTGCAAGCCTGAAACTCAAGAAAAAGCTGAACCAAGACGAACATTAAACGCTCAACGGACTGCGGTCAACTTGCAACTCAGGACGCGGTCAACATTAGAAGGAGATCAGACAGATTCAGGTATCAAGAATTTAGACTACGCCCTTTTAATCCGGGAGATCGGAAAATGGCTGCATTCAATTACAGCCCTAATTATGTTTATAATTCGCGAGACGTTGTTACTATAGGGTCCATAGCATTACTGTGTGAACATTGCGATGCCAAGAAATAGACTCGTGAACCCCTAGGTATGTGTTGCAATAATGGAAAGATCCCAATTACCAATTCTTTGCTGATCAATCACAACCATTAAAAGATTCGCAAGACATTGTTACTACAAAAAAAAAAAAAAAAAAAAAAAAAAAAAAAAACAATGCTATTTAACCTATGAACAGACGGAACAAATAGATTCATACCTTTCTCAGATATCAGTTGATTTCAACGTACTTGATAAAAAAAAAAGAAAAAAAAAGATGTAACATGCAGCCGCAGTCGGGATTGAACTCACTACACGAATTTGTTGTGTAATTCAAATATTGTCCGTAGCTGAATGCTTGATGCTTCGCCAAGGCTATCAAGGGTATTTTTTATTTTTTATTTTTTTTAGTGACGCCATCACTAGATGGGTTGCCTACCACAGCTTAAGAGAAGCCCATCTACCCTAAAGAGAAGGTTGGACCACGCCATGTAAATGTAGTAACTAATATTTAAAAAAAAAAAAAAAAAAGGAGCCTTCAGGTCGCCCCCAGATATGGTCAATCACTTTACTTACTTTAACTAATACAAATTTAATCGTTTTCTTTTTCTTTCACATTTATCGTCATAAAATCAGATTATACTAGCATGGGTGCCCGGCATTGCCTGGGTGTTTGGAGGTGTATGTTGAGCAAAAAAATAAAAAAAAGAATGCTAGTAGGAAGGAGGAAGAGAACGTGAAAAAAAAAAAACGTGACGTCTTTGCTGTTACGACCACCGCCAAACCGGCAGTGACGTAGGTTTAAATTAAGGCTAGACAATCGAAAAGAGGGGATGACTTTCGAAAATATCGACGAAGAAAGCGACCCCTCCCTGTAGAAAAGTGCCCAGTTGAGGTTGAATAAATTAATGTTTTTAGCCAATTTTTCGGTATTTGTCGTCTGAAGGGTCGAGCTTCAAAACGATTCTGATCTTGTGAAAATCCGTCGCCTCTGTCGAAAGTTTTAAGCAGACATGCAAAGATACATACATACATACATTTATATATTTGTAGCCCAAATTTTCGACCCAAACCGATTAAAAAGCTTGCCCTATCTTGGAATACCCTTTATGTAAAATTTCAAATATTTAGACCAGAAATTGTCTGAGTAATTTGGTAGAGACCACATAGGTCAAATTTTTTTAAACTTTGACCCCTATTATGACCCCTTAACATTTATTGTTTTGGCCTCAAATCAAGTTATTAAGTTAGATCCATGTCCAAGGAACCTATATTTAAAATTTCAAGTGTTTGACCCGAAATTGTCGGAGGAGTTTGGTAGAGCTCTCAACGTTGACCCCTTGACAGCCAAATTTCTGGCCGAAAAATGGATTACAAAGATTTTCACAAAATTTCAGTATCCTGTATATCAAATTTCGAGCCTGTAGATTGAAAATTGACAGAGGTATTGCGTAGGGAAATGTACACAGACAGACACACACACACACACACAGACACTTTCACTTTTATAGATATATAGATAGATAATACAATATAGGATCAAGATTGTTTGATACCCGTGCAACAGCCAGTACGTCCGCTAGTAAGATGATAAATAGTAAAGTGATAAAAATCATTTTTTTTTTTTTAACTCATGTTCACCCCCTCCCCTTACAAAGCATATCGCCACTTGGACGTAAGGGGCTACTATTCGGGTTATCTAGGAAAGATCAACAAGATATTTGTTTATGCTACATTTAAACTTTTGGATATCAGTACAGCCAGGGAAGCAGGCAGCAGGAAGGGAACTCCAAAGTCTAGCTGTTCGAGGGAAGAAACTATTAGAATAGAAAGTTTTCTGGCATTTAGAGACATCAGAAGTGAAGAGGTGAGATCTTATTGCTAAGCGGGTTTGTCGAAATTTCTAACTTCTCCTTTCCTAACTCGGGCACTTTCCAACTTTCTGCCACCTACACCGAACGGTGTAGGTAATTCAATAAAATCATGTTGTTGTTGTTATAAACGAAAAAAATATTGAATTTCAAGTAAAGCAAATTGTATCTATGTAACTGTCATGCCTTAAATAGTAACATATCCCAAAATTACGAAAAACGATAAGGTAGAAAAATAATTATTAATAAAAAAAAATTAATTTGTAAATGAAGCGAAATCACTACTAAAAAAAAAGTTGACAGGGGAGATAATTAAGTTCTGTTACTTACGTCACGTGACAAACGTAATTCAAAATGTCGGACAGATTGTATCCCCCCCCCGCCATATAAACTTCATCGAAAACAGTTTTTCATTAATAATTATTTTTTTACCTCATCGTTTTCCGTAATTTTTGGATATGTTACTATTTGCGGCATGGCAATTATGTAGGCGCCATTTGTTTTATTTGAAATTCAATATTCTTTTCGTTTGTATAATATAGAAGCACCAAAAAAGGTTCTGTTTTGCCATTCGTGGGACGTTTTTCATTAAATGCTGCTAAAGCGACATCTCATATCTGTGAAATTTCCTGCGCGCCGTCCCGCTTAACATGCCAAAAATCATTCTCTGTGCGACGGCTGCGACGCCTCCCTAGGGGGGAAGTCTTTTTGCTGGTGTGTTGGGGAGAAGGGGGTGTTTATATTATGTTACTTTAAACTAGAGAAAATCTAAAGAGAGAGCAAAAAAAAAAAAAAAAAAAAAAATGATAACGGTGGACTTTCTCCTTCCATCCTGGCTGGGTAACACCCCCTTCCCTCGCGAAACTAATTCTGTTTTTTTTTTTGTTTATTATATATATATATATATATATATATATATATATATATATATATATATATATATATATATATATATATATATATAATATATTTTCTGGTTAAAAATAAAAATAAAAAAATGAGAAAACAGAGCAATCCCCCCCCACTCCAACTTTACCCCAACCCCCACCGAGTTGCAAAACGCCTGGTAAATCCAGGATTCCCTGGTTTCAACCAATAGCGCCTCAAAAAAAAAAAAAAAAAAAAAAAACACCACCCGCGTTTCTGACTGATAAAAACTAGAGGGTGGGGGGGGTGAAGGAGAATGCATGTAGGTAAAGTAAAGTACCCACCACCACCACTACTACTACTACTACTACTAATAATAATAATAATAATAATATAAAAAAAGATGATGATAACAATTGCATCTTATTCCCAACCAAAAGGGACAACTCCTCCACCCCTGCCGTTTACCCTCCATCACACTCAGCCTAAAACCTACTCGTATTACCATAACAACCGTTCGACCTCATTCACTTCCCCCAATTCAAACGGTTAGAAATTGTCAACAACTCCACATTTCCCGTTGTTGTGGCGGCGAACGACAGAACGACTCACAAAAACCACTGAAGTAACTTTCGCTCCCGGTTAGTGATCACATTTTCTTGTTTTTGTTCTTTTATACAGCAGGGGCGCGTACGTTGCATAATGCATCAAAGATTTCGGTGCTTGTTAAGATAGTGGGCAGACTTTTTGGTGCTAATGCAGAGATTGCAGAGACTGCCGCGTGCCGCGCTATTTTTAAAATCGTATTTTCAAGTTTAATTAAAGTTTTATGATATATATATATATATTTTTTTTATTCAATTGTAAGGTTAAAGTACAGAATAGGTACAAAACACCCTCCCCATGTTAAGAATGGCTTTTAAAATAATAACGTTATTATTTCAGCAGGGTTCAATAAGTGCACATGCACAAGTACCAGTAATATTTATGAAAAATTGAGTAAAATTGTATCTTTGTGTTTGTTAAAATAAAATAAACAGATCGATATTTTTTATGTTTTAAGCAAAAGCAATTTATAATTTACGCCGCTAAAGCACACATTTACCAAAACAACAGTACTTACTTGTTATGCCGAAAGTAGTAATTTATCCCAAAATTGCGAAAATTCATCGAGTAAAAAGTTATTTCTAGTTAAAAGTAATTTTTACGGAAAATTGGGAGAAAATTGCATTTCACATCGATGTAACCACCTTGAAGATTGCGAATACAGGGGACGTACGGATCTCCCTTTTCGACACTTTAATGGCGGACTTTTTAAAGACCATAACGATGGACTTTCTTTCTTTCTTTCTTTCTTTTTTTTTTTTAACTACAACCACAATAGCAGTTGGATGGATTTTCGTAATTTTGGGACATATTACTATTTTCGACATGGCAATTTAAATCAGTACTGTTGTATTTGCTTAAAACGACATATTAAAAAAAAACAAAAAACTATCTGTTGACTCTCTCTACAAGCACAGTATTTTTCTTAGATGTTATAAAGTGGACGGTGAAGAGTTCACACGCAGGGGACATAACTCGGAACGCATATTTTAGATTGCATTTTAATAGCGTCCAACTTTTGTACCTTATAGTTAATGAGTTGAAAATAAAAACTTATATAAAATACTGTAAGAAACCATGTTACCGTGACATATATTGGGTGGGTTTCTAACAGCATTTTGTAGATTTTTTTTTAGTTTTAACTCATTTTCCAAACTTCACATATTTAAGGGGTCAGCTCGCCATTTTTCTTGTTCGCACCTTTCGATAAACACTGCATGATTTTCGAACCGAATCAACGTTTTAAAGTGAGTAAAACAACTAAAAAAATTTCCAGGTAGGTAGAAGAGTAAATTATCTTGCCTTTGGTAACATTATTTGCTATATATTTTTTTATTGACCATTTTTTCGTACGCCTGTGGATTGTAAAACAACCCCTTATTATTATTTATTATTTTTATTTATTATTATTATTATTATTATTATTATTATTATTATTATATCATTATTATTATTATTGGCTCACAAGGAGCTTTCACACCGGTCATAAAGGATCTCTCCCTGAAAACAACTTGTGGTGTTCCCTGGAAGCTGGGTGACAAGTCTCCCCCGTTTTCTAGTACTCTCCACCTCTTCTGATATCATTTTCAAATTAATTTGCATTATCGCAACAGCCACTTACCATTGATTTCTCGCTAGCAGCAGCCATTGGTCGCCACTGGAATTTGAGTGGCAATAAGCCTCCCCAAGGTCCCAGTTCTCTTCACACTTGTCCAGCGGAGGTCTGGTCAGTGCTCTCTCCTCGTTATTTCCATCGCCCTTGACCCTTCTCGGCTATTTGGCATCATTCTTTGGGGGAGGAGGCAGTGATTGGGTAATTGGAGGGGATGGGGGACGGGATAGAGAACTTATGGATATGCATCTTCAATATTCTTGGTTCCATGTAACGCTTCTTCATGTTTTGTCCCTGCAGTAGCTTCTGTAGCCCGTGCATGTGGATCATGTGTGTTGGTTTCCACATTCAAGGGTTTTCCTTAATATTTCAGCTGTTTTTATTATTGTTATCCGTTGTGTTTTTCCAGTCATTCCTCTGATTCCAATTTCTCCCATTCTTTTTTCAAAGTTTTTTCAGAATTGTTCCTAGTGCTCCTACTATTATAGGTACTCTCTTGGTTTTTTTTATCATCCATATCCCTTCCAACTCTCTGGCTAGCTCTGTGTATTTGCTCCGTTTCTCATTTTCTTTGATATTCACCCTGTGGTCAGCTGGAACAGCAAAGTCTACGATTTGGCAGGACTTTTCTGTCTTGTTAATTATTACGACATCCCGTCTTCTTGCTTGAATGGGGTTATCCGTTTATATGTCCATGTTCCATAGGATTTTGTGATTCTCGTTTTCAAATACTGTTGCCGGCTTATGCTTGTACCATTTGTCCGCACATTCGAGATGCAGTTGTTTGCATAATTCTCAGTGTACTGCTTTTCCCAATTGGTTGTGTCTGTTCTTGTATTCCTTCTGGACCAGTTTGCTGCATTCACTTACTATATGGTCTATCGTTTCGTCTCTTTGTCCACAGAGTCTGCATTTGCTGTTTTCTTGTGTTTTGTTGATCTTTGCTTTGATGTGGTTGTTTCTTATCGAGTTATCTTGTGCTGCCGTTATTAGGGATTCAGTTTCTCAGTTTACGTGTCCTTTTCACATCCATGTCCAGGTGTTTTCATTATACTCATCTTTTGTTATCCTTGAGAATCTTGCGTGTAGTTGTTTCTCTTCCCATGTTTTGCATTATGTATTTTTCCAGTTTTTTTTTTTTTTTTTGGTGTCATTCACAAACTAGTGCCCTCCCGCCAGATTTTATTTTCGCGTAGAGTCGGTCAACATCGTCCTTCAGGTGTACTGCGTTGTGCATGGTCGTGAGTTTCCTAGTCTTTTGATCAAACTGTCTCAGTTCTATAGTCCACCCTATGAACGGCCCAGAGTCACTTACTAGTGATACTACCCATGTAGTTATACCTTTTTTATTAGGTTTCTGCTAAATAATTTAGTTTCCAGAAGTTTTCTTGTTCTCCTAAGGTATTCCTTTCTAATTCTCTTTTTCATATCTGTTGCTTTGATCGTGTCAGCTTCCAGAACTCCTAGGTATTTATAGGCGTCTTGTTCCCCTAGTGCTCTTTGGTTGGATAGTTCCATGCCTTCTGTCAGCTCCGGTTTTCCCTTTCTTATAACTAGCAGTGCGCACTTTTCAATTCCAAATTCCATTTGGATATCTTGGCTGAAGATCCTGGTAGTGTTAATTAGTGTCTCTAGCTTCTTTTTGGTCCTTGCAAAAAGTTTCAGATCGTCCATGTACATCAGGTGGTGCATTTTTTCCTCTTTATTAGAGAACTTGTATCTGGCTTAGCACTTTCTCAGAATATTATTCAAGGGCATCATGGCTATGATGAACAGTAATGGCGATAGTGAATCTTCTTGGAAGATGCCTCTTTGAGTGTTAATTTCTGTTATGTGTTGTCCATCAGCTGTCAATTCCAGTCTCCATGTTTTCATTGCATTTTCTATTACATTGGTGATCCCGCTTGGTATTTTTATACATTTTTAGGTATTCTATTATCCAGTCGATCCATGCCATGGCTAAATTCTTTCTCCTACTTTTAACCTCCTTTAGGATCTTTTGATCAACATATATAACAGGTCATGTGTTCCTCTTTTTTCCTTTTTTGCATCCTTTCTGTTCCTCAGGGAGAAGTCCATGATTATTCGGGGAGTGGTAAATTGTACTGTCAGTATCTTCCACATAGTGTGTAAGTACTCCAATCTTAGAGGATAGAAGATAATATTTTGACGTTAAGAGTAACTTATCTTGCATTTGGTAACATATAAATGTTACCAAATGCAAGATAAGTTACTCTTTTACATATTGGATAAGTGTTTTCGTGTTTTAACTCATTTTAAAGCGTTTATTTACTTTGAAATACAAGTGATGCCGAGTCTTAAGTTTAAACAAGAAAAAAAAAATAGTGACATTTATTGGGTGGATTTGTATCAGTATTTTATTTAATTTTCGATTTTTATGTGATTATCAATAAAAATACTTGTAGTAATCCACTAAATAAATATTACCGTGACATTTATTGGGTGGATTTCTGTCAGTATTGTGTTCTATTTTCGAGTTTTGAGCGATTGTCGAGACTCTAAAAGTGACCGCTCCATGTCGCCCTCTTTTATTTTTCATTTTAACTTAAACGTTCAGCACTATTTGTGCTTCAAACTTAATAAACGCTTTAAAATAAGTTAAAACACCAAAAACTTATCCAGGTAGGTAGAAGAATAACTTATCTCGCCTTTGGTAACATTTATGTGCGGCATATACTTTTTATTTAATTTTTTTTATTTTGTTTTGTTGACTATAGTAAAACATGTTCCTAATAATAATAATAATAATAATAACTATAAGTTCTCTACCCCCCCCCATCTCCACATTACCACATCACTACCCCATCCCCCGAATAGCCAAGTAGAGTCAAGGAGGAAGGAAAGACCGAGAAGTGAGCACTGACCAAACCTCTGCGGTATAAGTGCAAAGAGAACTGGGACCTTGGGAAGCTTATTGCCACTCAAATTCCAGTGAAGACTAATGGCCGCTGCCAACGAGAAATCAATGGCAAGCAGCTGTTGCGATAATTCAGATTTATTTGCAAATGTTATCGAAAGAGATGGAGAGTACTGGAAATTTGGGGAGACTTGTTGTCACTCAGATCCCAGGGAACACCACAGGCTGTTTTCAATGCGATCTTTGATGACCTGTGTGAAAGCTCCTTGTGAGCCAATAATAATTATCTATCTATATACTAACATCATAGTACCTTTAAACGTATGTACGTACGTGTGTTACGGTTTCCAGATTCTAAATAATTCGATCAGGAGATCGTATTTATTAAAAAAATAGAAGGTAATATTTTGACGTTCAGCTATATATAAAAACAAGTGAAGCATGCGTGGTCCCCCGTGAGTGCACAGCGAACGAGGCATAAAAAAAAAATGACTAAGTTCAGCAATTGACCCCCCCCCCTTCCATTTAGCCCCATAAGTCACCGGGGAACGTCAAATCCTGGTAAAAATGAACAAATGGTGAAGTTTTAGGCCTTAACATATGTAATTTTGAGTTCTGCACCATGCAAAAAAAAAAAAAAAAAATGACTAAGTCCATCATTTAGCCCCCCCCCGCCATTTAGCCCCAAAAGTCCCCGAAGCCTTAACATATTTAAATTTGAGTTCAGCACCATGTAAAACTGCTTAACAGACATACACAGAAAATTTTGGACAAATATGGTAAAATAGTCGCCAAACTTTCACAAGAAACACTCGTCTAGCTGTAAACACTATCAATAATTTCCCCCACTCTTTATCTGTGCCTAAACCTAAACGTAGATTCCATGAACAAAGCTTCTTTCTTAGAACTGCACGCCTGTGGAATTGTCTTCCGTTTTCCTGCTTTCCGGCTGACTACAATATGGTTGTCTTCAAGTCTAACGTAAATAAGTTCTTGATGAGCCATTCCATATAAGTTATCAAATTTACCAAATTTTCATTACTAATGATTACTATATTGACCAATTTCTACTGTACACTCTTTAACCCTTATCCTTGAGTGGCCTCTGGGCCTTGATAATGTGGTGATGCCTTTGTAAAAAAAAAAAAAAAAAAAAAAAAAGTCCCAAAAATGGAGTGTTTTTATTAGCCCTAAAAGAACCCCTGTGCTACAGACAAGCAAAATTATATAGAAATAAATCAGTTACAAGTTTTCAGAAAGTTTTATAAAAATCCAAGGCATCAATTTTTTTTTAATTTTTTTTTTTTTTTTTTTAATAAGCACAAAAGTGTCAATTTTAGCCATTTTAACCCAAGAGGCACCCCTAGGGGGCCAACCGGAGTTTTCCCGGAAAATCTGTTTGGCTACTTTTTTTACTCATATCATGTTTAATGTTTGTGCAAAATTTTAAAAAATTCCAAGGCGTAGTTATTGAGAAAAATGCGGACGGACAAACGGACAAGGGTGAATTTACAGGTCCACCCTCCTTTTGTCAGGGGACAAAAAAAAATGTATTTGGGTGCCATCAGCTAGAATCGAAACCGAAACTGTAGCTTTCAAATCCGATTCCTCATGACAACACTAGAAGATACACAAAGAAATCCTGCAGAAACAATTCTCCGTTGATTTGCACTTCCACGTCTGATACGGCTTTGCTTATACAGGGCAGAATGATAAAATTGTTGCACAAGAAAAGATGACATGATTCCATTTCCGTTTGATGAAAACCCAGTTCTTTCTTTTTTCTTTTTCTTTTTTTTTTTTTTTTTCATCTACTAGTTGGCCAGATATGTACGAATTCCAACAGCGATAGGAGCCTTCTATCATGTCTTAAAGTGGCACAATGTTCAACAAGCGAGATCGGAGATGCGCCACTGTAGAACTCATGCTCTCTACCGATCCAAGTTATGACAACAGGACCATTGCCAGCACCCTTAAAATGAATTGCTGGATTGCCACAAATAACAGGGACATGCCCAGGATGATGAAAAAAAAGTTTCCGGCCAAGGTTATGGTCTTTGGTGTGGTTTCAAGTGAGGGTCACATCATGCCACCTTACATCTTCGAAATCGGCTTGAAAATCAACACCCAAGTGTACCTGGATGTGCTGAAGAGCGTGGTGACCCCCCCCCAAGCGCAATCAAGTGGCCGCTGGGAGATCCTGGTTGTGGCAGCAGGACTCAGCGCCGGACCATAAGTCCAAAGTGACCCAGACAGACGTCTGCGACAATCAGTCTGCGTTACCGTTTTTTTAAAAGGTTGTTTGCTTGTGGCAAATTGAAACCGGTTCCGTTAAGTTTTCTTGTCATCACTTTGTTTGTCCACTTGCAATTCTTATTCGCTTTGGGACATATTTTTTTTTAAGTGCCGTTCTTAACGGATTAAAAGTAATATCTTTAATTGTAAAAAGAAAAAAAAAAAATTTTTTTTCAAATCCATTCGGTTTCTTTTTGTGTTTGCGTGCATATGTCGACAGGAAGTTTGTTTTTACTAAAACAGATGACGGTTTGGCTATTGGGGATTAAGGTCTTTTTCTCGGCTCAATAATAATAAAAATTAATTTTTCTCTATCTCTACAATTATAGAAATGCAACGTTGTCTGTGTGTGTGAGTTCGTTCCTTATAGACTCCAAAACGGCTGAACAGATTTTCTTTAAAGTTTACATAACTTTAGTGCATAAGTCTGGAAGTGATCCTAGTTAAGTTTTGTCCCAGAAAACCCCTGATAATGACCGATAATCGAAAGCGTTATTTTAATTTATCTATCATTGGTAAAGCCATTTTTTCCATGTTGTCGCTTAGCAATAATCATAGAACAATGCCATGTGAAAATTCTACTGTGGGTAAGTTGATAGCGTGTTTTTTTTTTGTTTTTTTTTTTTGCATGACGTGGTCTGTAGTAAATTTCTTAATTTGTTTCCATTAATTGCAAAGAATTTTATAAGACTTGAAAATTTACGTGTTTTTTTTTTTTTTTTTTTTTTTTTTTTTTTGCAAAAAGGTTCAAACCCTGCGTGTAAAGTTCTTAATGTTTATTTACTTATTTTTTTTCGTTAACTGGAAAGAAGTTTATATAAAATAATTTTATAAAAGAAACAGAAGGTTCTCTAGAGTGCGATGTAGAATAACATATTTTTTTTAACTAAGTTACTGCATGGAGGCATGTGAAACTTCATCCCGGTTGATTTCACGGATTTCAATGACAATAAAAAATATGGGAGTGTGAAATATTCGTTGATAATCATTCAATCCCGGTGAACGTTGGGTCTCCCTACTAGTACATCAACTTATATACGCAACCAATTTTTCATCTACAGACTTGAAATTACGTCTGAATAGCATATATGCTATTCAGACGTGTGGAAAACTTTTTAATCGGCTTTCATCCAGAAAAAAGGGTTGCTAAGAGGTAAAAATGACAAAATTAGTACATGGAGGTCATAAGTTTTATCTGTTCGTCAACTGTTTGAATGGTTCACATTACAGATTCATTATGTTGAGAATAAATCGGTTTAAAAAAAACATGTGTTAAAGATCATGTCAAGCTTGCTTAATGGTTATCGTACTTGACTCACTTTTTTTAGGTTTTGATTTCGATCTCAGTTCGAGTATTTTTTATTTTTTTTTTTACTTACAAGAAGTGAACTGTTTAAAAAAAACAACATAATACTCGCATGCGCATATTTCAGTTTCTTTGCGTTTTTTTTTTTACTTCAGTTTGTTGGGGGTTATTTTGGTGATGACACTTCTCAACCTATATACCTAACGAATTTTGGATCTACAAACTTGAAATTTTGGTACATAGGGTATTCAGACATGTGAAAAACTTTTTAATCAATTTTTATTCCCCCCCCCCAAAAAAAAAAATAGGCTGCTAAGAGGTCAAAATTGAAAAATTGGTTCGCGGGGAATCATCGGATTTTTATGTTTGGCAACTTTTTCACGACTGTGCTTGCGCGAATCGTTCACATGACAGATTACTTATGTTTAGAATAAGTAGGCATGCAAACACTTTTTAAAGAGCGTGGCAAGCTGGCCTAATGGTTATCGTAGTTGACTCACTATTTTTCAGGTTTGTTGCCGATTTTTACTTCATTTTTTTTTTTTTTTAAAGAAATGTAATATTTCTTTTGTCAGTCTGTCTGCTATATATATATATATATATATATATATATATATATATATATATAAGTTATAAAATATATATGACAATTAAGCTACACAGAATATTCCGCGTTTCATCCAGCCTGATGAATCCTAGCGTGGATGAAACTCAGAATATTCTGTGTAGCTTAAAGTTGTAGTAAGTACTTAAAGTTTACGCATAAAATTATACTTTCGTATATTAATTTATGTGATTAAATGAAGAAGTCATATATTATATATATTCTCAGAAACTTCTCGACCAATTTGGCTGATATGTTTTTATAGGCCTTTGTAAAAGTGTAGCGAGCTAAGTATTATTGTTACATAGAGTTATCATTGAAGTTATCACTAGGGTTATCATAGAGGGGCACCAAATTGACGTTTGGTGTATAACAGAAAAGGGGAGGACCATAATTGTATTTGTTGTCATGGAATGATTATTATTAGCATGAAAGGAGATTATGCGTGTCATAAAAGAATTCCGTGGGCGTATGATCGTCTAGTTTCATATGCGGTTGTGTGTGTCCATATCTAATTGTTCATATGCTTTTGTGTGTGTGTGTTACATGATATTTCTTCGACATATCTTACTTCATGTGTCGTCGATGTTGATCCATCTGGAATTCATCTTCTCTTGGATGGAGACTGGTACCTGTTAGACGAAGATTTATCACCCCAAGACGATGAATTGATTTTATAGTTTTTTTATTTACCTTCCAGATGTCGACACAGAATATGGAAGTGAATCTTGCTTGCTTTGAACACGTCAGCGTCCCCCACCCCCAGTGAAGGGGAGGGAACAGCTATTAAGCCGTCCGTCTTCTTCAAAGTCCAAATCCAGTCTCACAGATCTAGCCAACCTGACCACGTCAAGCATACGTAATTTGGTCAGCTGACCCTCGGTTCTGGTAAACGTGTCTACACTCCACGTTTACTCACCTCTCTCTCTCTTTCTCTCTCTCTCTCTCTCTCTCAATCCATTCTGTAACATTATGATATCCGTTTAATGCTACTAAATATTTACTAGTTTATTGTGTTCCTGTTGTATTTGTGTTGCATTAATTTCTTAAAGTTATATTTAAATAATAATTTTCCATTGTGCGGACTTTCTCAATTTGAAGTTATTTTTTTTTAAATTGACGTGAACACTAGAATATTTCAATTAAAAGTCAAATATGAACAGGTAAAATCATAGAGGAATAAAAAGCGAATCAAATCACGGTTGTTTAAAACTGAAATGGCGACGTCGCTTTTGACGATCACGTATGAGTAACGCAAACTCTATGGCAAATTGGATTATGGAAGATGCATAAAAGAAAGCAGTAAAAGGATACGATCGGCGAGTTGAAAGCGTGTTATGAGAACGGACGTGTGTATTATCAGGATTATTGAAGCTTCTTTCTTAGAACTGCACGCCTGTGGAACTCTGTTCCGTCTGCCTGCTTCCCTCCGGACTACAACTTGGATGTCTTCAAGTCTAATGTTAACAAATTCATAATGAACCGCCCCCTTAAGTAAACACTTCATAAAATCTCCTCACTAATGTAATGTACTCGCAATAACCCTTATCCCTGAGTGGCTTCCGGGCCTTTATAAGTGGTGATCACTGTGTAAAAAAAATTAAAAAAAAAAAAAGCTTACTAAAAAGATTGTAGGCGGGACAGAACACAAATTCATAACTTCATTGAAATCAATTTTCAAACTAGATTTCTTTAGAAGAAATGATTTGCTGAAATTTTATTATCTCCCTTGTCCAGTTTAACATAAAATTATTCTTTTTTATCCATAAGAGAGAAAAGCTATCTTTAAGATCGGATTTTTTTTTTCGATTTTCGATACATAAAAGATGAATTTCTGTACAAAACCTATCTTAGAACACTGCCAGACATATAACATAAATTGTGTGAAATTTGCAGAAAGTAGGTTCAGCCATTTCGGAACCTATGAGAAAGGAACGCGCATACACACTAAGTGAATTTTATATAATAGAACTTTTTTTCGTTTTTTTTTTTTTTTTTACAAAATAGTCACCACTTATTAAGGCCGGCATACCACTTGAGGATAAGGGTTAGTGCGTGTAGGTTAGTCATTGAGGCAAAAGCATAGTAATCGTTAGTAGTAGAAATTTGGTATAATCAGATTATTTAAGAGGACGATTTAACAAGAGCTTGTTTACATTGGACTTGAAGACGAAAATATTGTAGTCAGCTGGGAAGTAGACCAGAAGAAACAGTTCCACAGGCGGATAGTTCTGGGAAAGAAACAGTGTTCATGGAATCCACATTTAGGTTTAGGCACCGAAAAAGTGTTTTCATGACCAAGAGTTGTAAACATGGCTATATTATAATTTTTTTTAACAGAGAAAAATAGTTTGCTTGAAGCATTGCTGGTAAATAGATATGGAAGAGTATAAGAAGGCTATAGCAATGCAGGGAACAGGCTGTACTATTGCTGTGACGTATAAACAAAAAAGGACAAACGAAGGTCTTTTTTGTTTTTGTTATTTTATTTAACTTCGTATATCCATTTATTTTTCAAGATGATCACAATACAAATCAGTAAATATGAACTTACTGTTTGATGTAACCGTGTTGGTGGAGGTATTATAATATTTCGAGAAAATCGACTTTTTTTAAAAGAAAAGGGGGATAAATAAAAACATAAGCGATGTCGCCATTTCAGCTATTTTTATTGTTAATAGCAATTCAGTCCAGCTTTGTTCAGGTCCTATGTACTCTTCATAACTTTATGTGTGTGTGTATATATATATATATATATATATATAAGTTTGACTTGTGTCCAGGTAACCTACATCTAAAATTTCAAGTGTTTAAACCCAAAATTCGCGGAGGAGTTTAGTGGAGTCTGCAAAGGTCAACTCTTTCAACTTGGACCTTTTGCAGCCAAATTTTCACCCAAAAACTGATTTAAAAAGCTTGCTGCATGTCTGAATACCCTTTATGTAAAATTTCAAATGTTTAGACCCAAAATTGGCTGAATAGTTTGCTAGAGACCGCAAAGGTCAAATCTTTTTAGGTTTGATCCCTTGGTAACCAAATTTTCGGCCAAAAACAGATTTAAAAGCTTGCCCTATGTCTGAATACACGTTAGGTAAAAAATTTAAATGTTTAGACGAAAAATTGACTGAGAGGTTACAGCTTTGTTTTTTTTTAATTTAACCTTTCAGTCATTTTTGGTCTAAATATTTTGACCCCTTAATATTTACTGTTTTCGGCTCAAATCAGGTTAAAAAGTTTTATCCATGTCCAAGGAACCTACATCTAAAATTTCAAGTGTTTAGACCTAAAATTGGCGAAGGAGTTTGATAGCGTTTTGAAAATCAAATCTCAAGTCTGTAGACTGAAAATTGACATAGTAATTTGGTAGGGAAATGTACACAAACGGACAAATTCACTTATATATATATATATATATATATATATATATATATATATATATATATATATATATATTATATATATATATTTTAATTATTTTTTACAATAATAATTAAATACCTACAGACACTAGTGTTTCATCCTTTCGGGAATCTTCAGTGCAGGGTGTCACGATTAATACCAGTCGAACGATTCGAACCCCGCAACATGAAACATCTCTGGCTCGATTAGCGGAGACCTAGCCATTAACCGCGTGAAATAACGTTGAATTTAAACATCTTAATTTTAACTGTTCATTTACGTCAGTCAGACAGTGATCTAATCGTTATACGATGATCTATGAATAAGAGCTAAATTGACCGACTTTTAATTCAACTGGAAGTGCTCAATGATCAGAAACGAATTTCTTAAAGGGGCTGTCATAATTATTTTGTACTATAATAATTAATTATATATATATATATATATATATATATAAGTGAAAATAGATATATAAACTTTTTCCTTAAGCAAAAGAACACAACATCCATGCTACGATTTTCCCTAAAAGAAAAAAAATTTTTTTTCAAACATATCTATTATAATCTGGAGATATAGCTTAGTGGTAGAACATTTGATTACGGATCGAATGGTCCCCTGTTCAAGCCCGGGTGTATCTCACCATTTTATTTTAATTATTTCTTATTAGTGAGTTCAATTTACGATAAAAGAAGCGGAACCATTTAAAATCGCCGCAAATTATTTCTTTGTTTGCATATTTTAGAAAATAAACATTAATCAAAAGTGACTTTTCCAAGCTCAAGTATCAGCTGACGTGATATTATAAACAAACAAACAGACAAAATTTGATGAACGACATTGTTGTGTCGTGGAACAACAGTGAAAATAAGAACAATCAAGTCGAGGTTCGGTTAAGGAACAAGTGTATTAACAATAATGTACAAAGATAGGAAAGCGTGTATATCTGCTGGGCACTCGGCTAGCAGTTGAAGTGCAGTCGCATCTCTCTCACCGGTGTTGGAATTACTAGCGCTATTTATAGTGCTAATCGGTGTAAATTCCTCTGTTCAAGGAAGGCCGGTATAACAGACATTATCATCTTCTTATTATTATTATTATTACTACTACTACTACTACTACTACTACTACTACTACTACTATTACCACCACCACCACCCATCCATCCATCCATCCATCCATCCATTTATTTTTTATTTTATTTTAAAAAAAGTTTTTGCGAATTAGTCCAGCGGGCAAATTATTCCTCGTGATACATAATATCCAAGATTGGATTGATTAGAAATGGCAAACACAGAAAGGTTTCTAATAAGAACAGTACGAAAAAGACAAATGAGATTCATGAGTCATGTCTACAGAATAGAACAGATTAGTTTGACGAGAAATATCGTAGGTAGAAGCAGAGGACGATAGCGAGAAACATACGTTGATCGTGCAGTGGAAGCATGCTGGGCCCATAACCTCTAGAAGTGTAAACCATTTTGAGTTTCAGATGGTTTGCTGTTACACACATGTCCTGGGAGGTGACTTGTTTGTAGTAGACAGTTCCACAGAACAAAATATTCTTACCGTGTCGAAACCCGGGAAAAGAACATGTGAAATTGCTCCAGAAAAGGTTTAATATTTATGAAGCAATTCTGGTTTCTGATTGGTTGGTAGCAGAACGTGAATTAATTTCATTCGTCAGTTCTTAACAGCATCGTTTATAAATAGAATCGTCCGACTGTGTGGGATCATCCCCCATTAAAAACACTGTTTTGATGGGATGTGCCTCCTAGCGGCTTCGGCTGCAGGGAGACAGGGTAGTACACGTCAAGGATTCGTCACTTGACACTCAGCCCAATAGGTGAGGGTCCGGGAACCGGCCCAGCACCTGTTGGACTGAGGTACACTGCCTGGGTAATACCTAGGAGGTCCACCCTCCCAGGCCTTACCACCGGGCTTTCTGGTGGGGCAAGTTTATTGCTTGCTGCCTGAGGCGCCCTGACCGGGGAATGCCGACGGGGTTACTCAGGCAATTTTTAAAATTGCAGGAGTGCCCCTCCTTTAGGGGAGCCTGCGGGGTTCCCACTTTCCAGCCTTGTGCTACATAATGCTGAGGTGGGTAGCATTTAAATAACTACCCCATTAAAAACACCAAAATATTGCAACAGTCTGAGCAACAATGAATTCATGAATGCCGAGAGAGAGAGAGAGAGAGAGAGAGAGAGAGAGAGAGAGAGAGAGAGAGAGACATAGCCATCAATCCCTTGATGATGAGGAGAGGATTGATCCTATAAAAATACATACGCAATTTGCATAAATTAAAATATCACGTTTAAGCGCATTGATTGTGATGATGATGATGACGACGATGTACAATACCATACAATCATTCTTCCATTATCTAAATGTATATTCCATGAACAAAGTTTCTTTCTTAGAACTGCACGCCTGTGGAACTCTCTTCCGATTGCCTGCTTTCCAGCTGACTACAATCTGATTGTCTTCAAGTCCAACATAAACAAGTTCTTGATGAACCGTCCCCTTAAGTAATCTAATTTACAAAATTCCCACTACTTATGTTTACTACGCTATAATCACATTGCCATTAATCCTTATCCTCGAGTGGCCTATGGGCCTTGATAAGTTGTGATCCCTGAGTAAAAAAAAAAACAAACTTTGCACTAAAAATATTCCCAGACTGCTTGAGGAAATTGTTTATTTGTACAAGGCTTCGTGTTTTGTCAGCAGGTTTACGTGAGTGGGTGGAGGAGTGAGGGAAGGGGAGTAAAACAGCTACGGGTGGGGGTGGGAGGCGTCCCTCGTTGTCTTAAAGTCCCTCTTTGTCACTGACCTGCTTTTCATGCAGCACGGAGGTTGTGTGATACGATATGGTCAGGCTCTGATGACTCTGAAATTTATTACACAGCATGCAGAAAGACATATATATATATATATATATATATATATATATATATATATATATATATATATATATTAGTAATTTATAAAATATATATGGCGATTAAGCTACATATATATTTTATAAATTACTAACTAGCTCTACCTACGTATTGAGCACTTTTGAAGTAAATACTTAAAGTTTACGCATAAATCTATACTTTCATATATTAAATTTATGCGAATAAATGAAGTAGTTATATAAGGGAGTAGTCACCAACAATGTGTATTTGTTAACATTATTTTATTATTCCGTGTCTTGGTTTTTCATTGAGAATTATGTTTGGATCATTGTAATAATGTTTTTAAGTCATTGAAATCGTTTTTACGCTCGTTTCAGACGTTCTGTAGAGCGTCCTCGTCAGAAATTATTTTCAAATGTGTTGGAGATGTAAAAATGGCAATTTTCGTAGTTCATTTGAAGTTTTTTCCAAGGGGTGGAGGCTTGTACAGACCGTCTGAAACGCGCGTAAAAACGATTTCAATGATTTAAAAACATTATTACAATGATCCAAACATAATTCTCAATGAAAAACCAAGACACGGAATAATAAAATAATGTTAACAAATACACATTGTTGGTGACTACTCCCTTATTTAAATATGAATCTTTCTTTCGTTGGAATTTCTTAACCTATTTTATATATATATATATATATATATATATATATATATATATATATATATATATATATATATATATGGCGATTAAGCTACACTGAATATTCCGCGTTTCATCCACTCTAGGACTCCTCAGGCTTATGCACATAAGCCTGAGGAATCCTAGAGTGGATGAAACGCGGAATATTCAGTGTAGCTTAATCGCTATATATATTTTATAAATTACTAACTAGCTCTGCCTACGTATTGAGCACTTTTGAAGTAAATACTTAAAGTTTACGCATAAATTTATACTTTCGTATATTATTTTTATGTGAGTAAATGAAGTATACGTATATATATGTATATGATTAGTTTTTTTTTTTTTGGGGGGGGGGAAGAAATCCAGCAGAGTGCTCAATTAAAAGGAAAATACGAAAAATAAGAGCGTATTTATGTTTTGTATTTTGTGTACAGAAAGTTATTAGATGAGATAAGTCATTGGTACCGTCGGTTTCAAGTCCGATGATTAGGATCGTTTAAGATATCCGTATCAAGCTCTCTTCAGCCAATACTCATCTCTTTTTTTGCTGAAGAGAGCTTGATATGGATATCTAAAACGATCCTAATTATCCGGCTTGAAACCGACGGTACCAATAACTTATCTCATCTAACAACTTTCTGTACACAAAATACAAATATATATATACTAGCATTTCAGCCCGGCGTTGCCCGGGTGTTTGGAGGTGTATGCTGAGCAAAAAAAAAAAAAAAAAGAGTAAATTTTTTTTTAATTTGACCCCTATTATGACTCCTTAAAATTTATAGTTTCGGGCTCAAATCACTTTATTAAGTTAGATCCAGGTTCAAGGAACCTATATCTAAAATTTCAAGTGTCTAGACCCAAAATTGTCGGAGGAGTTTGGTAGAGTTCTTAAAGGTCAAATCGTTGAAATTTGACCCCTTAACAGCCAAATTTCTGGCTGACACCCGTCACATCGATTTTCCCAAATCTCAGTACCCGGTATTTCAAATTTCGAGTCTATAGACTAAAAATTGACAGAGTTGTTGAGTAGGGAAATGTACACAGACAGACAGACAGACACGTTCACTTTTATATATATATATATATATATATATATACATATACATATATATATATATATATATTATTTTTGCAAAAATGAAGACAAAAAATGTAGAATGAGAACATAATATGGTGTATTTCTTTATGCGTTACATTTGTTGTTGCTGTTGTTTTTTTTTTTAACCATTTGGAAAAATTTAAACATTATATTATTTTAAAATATTCCAAAAATAGCTACTCTTCAGACGCTAAAATACATTCGTCATATTTATATGAATATATTTATAATCCTTATTTTAAGGGATCAAGCAGTAGGACTCGCCTCTTTCCCATCCTTATTAATAATAAAAATAGGATGACGAACGGATGATGCTGAGTTAAACAGAGCTGAAAAGGGAAAAGATAACGAAATACGAACGTCTTATGTATGACATGAAAAAAGAAACTGGAATCTTAGGAAGATCTCTATCATTCTAGTTATCATAGGAGCAACTGGACTCATGAAACATAATTTCAAAAACAATGTGGCAAATATACCTGGTGAGCCAAGTGCAAGAGAGATTCAAACATTTGCACTTCAAGAGACGATTAGAATTTTAAAAAAGATCTCTCGGTTGGAATATATAAGATTAGCTGGCAGCACAACATTGCACGATCATACGATATTCTTAAACATGATATTTTAATTCATGCAGATTGCGTATGTATTATTATAGAATCAATCCTCTATTGAGTATTATATACTAGCAGGACCTGTTAACCATCGTTGCCCAGTCATACAATACGCTTAAACATGATATTTTAATTTATGCAGATTGCGTATGTATTATTAAAGAATCAATCTTCTATTGAGTATTATATATTATGAAGAATAATTTGCCCAATGGACTAATTCACACACACAACAAAAAAAAAATAAGAATAATAATAATGTCGTTCATCAAATTCCATCCGTGTTCGTTTATAATATCACGTCAGCTGATATTTAGGCTTCACACACACACAGTAACTTTTATATAATAATATAAGTGGTTTTTGTTTTGATTTTTATGTCTATGTCTCGGAGAACCGGTGTTTTTCTTAGAAAGTCGCCCATTTTTTATTTGGACGTATTATTTATTTATTTATTATTTTTTAAAACAGTAATCTACGGACACGCGTGTTTTGGAGCCTTACTCCTCTTCAGCGTAGCTTGACTGTTGGTAAGATTCGAACCTTGGACCTTATGCATTTCAGTCCAGCGTCCTAATCCACTGCGCTATGTTGCCATAGACAATTTACTGCTTCGTTTTTATCGTTCATCTGTTTAAAAAATAATAAATAAATAATAATAATATAGATATAGATATGACGGATGAATTTCTGGCAACAAACTGATAAAAAAAAATTAAAGATGAGTAAAGGAGAACATGGGGAATAACCGAATGTACACATATCAAGGTAATGGCTGAAACCTTAGTTAATGATCTCCGTTCTGCAGTGGATTAAGACTAAGCGGAAGTAACGTGGGCTTATTTAGAATTGCACTTATTTAAAAACAAAAATACAGAAGAATCTTTATGATGTACGTACTCGTCATGGAAAGAAGATGTCATATTCTAAAAATCACGTAAATTTATTAAGTACTTTTTATATTTTTTTTAAACTAATAAAAACAAAAGGTGCATATTAAGAATTACACTTATTTAAAAACAAATATACAGAAGAATCTTTATGATGAACGTACTCGTCATGGAAAGATGTCATATTCCAAAAATCATAAATTTATCAAGTAGTTTTATTTTTCTATATTTTTTTTAACTAATAAAAATAAAAGGTACATATTCAGTATTGCACATTGATAAACAAAAATACAGAAAAATCTTTACGATGTACGCACTCGTCATGGAAATATGTCATACTCCAAAAATCATGTAAATTGATCAAGTAGTTTTTATTTTTTATTTTTTTTAACTAATAAAAATAAAAGGTACATATTCAGTATTGCACATTGAAAAACAAAAATACAGAAAATCTTTACGGTGTACATACTTGTCATGGAAATATGTCATACTCCAAAAATCATGTAAATTGATCAAGTAGTTTTTATTTTTTTAACTAATAAAAATAAAAGGTACATATTCAGTATTGCACATTGAAAAACAAAAACACAGAAAAATCTTTACGGTGTACATACTCGTCATGGAAATATGTCATACTCCAGAAAACGCATTGGAGCGCAGAAATTAGGAATTCGTCATTTTTTTTTTTTTTTTTATTTTTTTTATTTTTTTATTCAATTTTCACCCCAAACAAGGCACAGTGCCACTTTGAAGCAGGGGGCTACTATTAGGGAATTAATTAGCGGGGTCATTATGAAGGGAGAAGAGTAGAAAGATGTTTGTTAACATTACACTTGAACTTCTGCATATCATTGCAGTTGGGAAAGCAGAATCCCGGAAGGGAGTTCCAAAGACCCGCAGTTCTGGGGAAGAAACTATTGGAGTAAAAGGCTTTCTTGCACCTAGGGATCTCCACTGTAAAGGGATGAGACTTAGTAGCTTGTCGGGTTTGTCGGGGGTAGTTACGTCGGGGAGGTACAAGTGTTTGCAGTTCGTCAGAGCATTCACCATTAAAGTATTTGTAGAACAGGCAGAGGGATGCAACATCTCGTCGATGGGACAGAGGTTGAAGCCCAGATGACAGTTCAGGACCTATCAGGTTTGCGACTCTTTTTTGAACCCTGTCCAGGAGCGAGAGACAAGCAGCAGATGCACCAGCCCAGATGTGACAACAGTACTCCATACATGGGCGAATGGTTGCCTTATAGAGGTATAGGATACTGGCAGGCGTAAGTAGTTTTCTAGCACGGTAGAGGGAGCCAACCTTCCTTGCAGCAGCCTTGGCAATGCTCTCAATGTATCTATTCCAGTTCATATTCCCTGTAAACGTTAGGCCGAGGAGTTTAAAAGAAGTACTTTCAGGCAATGTGTTCTTGGCCATTGCTATTGGTGGTAGAGAAGGTTTCTTGTAGTTATTGAAGGAAACAAGCTTAGTCTTAGCAGCATTGAATGAGACCAACCATTTTTGTCCCCATTCCACTACGGATTGGAGGTCATCCTCTAGTGTTTCTGCCATTTTCTTGGATATGTGTTCATTTGTTTTCCCCTCATATCTGTTATAGAGAGTGGTGTCATCGGCAAATATACCCATCTCCGAAACAATATTATCAGGGAGGTCGTTTATAAATATCAGGAACAATAGAGGTCCAAGGATAGACCCCTGAGGCACTCCCGCATTTATGTCATATTGTTTGGATGTACGTCCGTCGAGGACAACTTTGATTTTTCTATTACTTAAGAAGGATTTAATTACGTTATGAATTCTTCCAGTGATTCCATATGATCTAATTTTCCTTAGAAGACCATCGTGCCATACCCTGTCAAAAGCCTTAGATATATCAAGGGCCACCGCTCTACCCTCCCCTGTTTTATCCAATGAACGGTATATACGTTCAGAAACTACAGTTAAGATATCTGCTGTTGAACGGGCTTGCCTGAATCCATATTGTTTGTCAGTCAAGAGTTTAGCAGCTGTTAGGTGCTGGACTAGGGCTTTATTAACTAAGGACTCAAATATTTTGGCGAAAAGCGGGAGGAGGCTAATGGGGCGATAATTTAGTGGGTCAGTTCTTTCACCAGAATTCTTGAAGACTGGTACCACAGAGGCGGTTTTCCAGCAGTCGGGAAAACAAGATTCGTTAAGGCATTTATTGTAAAGTTTGGACAGAACTGGAGCAACCTCGGCAGAGCATTTTTTTAATAGCACAGCCGGGATGAGATCTGGTCCACATGCTTTAGAGGTGTCTAGGTTTTTTATAATAGCATGTACCTGAGAAGGGGTGATTTTCAAGTCGTCAAGTGTGGCGTCTGTTCGCAGAGGAAAATCAGGGAGTGAGTGGTGTACCGAGTTCAGTGTGGAGTTTGAGGCAAACCGACTGGCAAGCAGATTAGCCTTGTCAGTTGCCGTGCAAGCAACCTCATGATTGTTTGTTAGTGGGGGAATAATTGACTGTCCATTATTAACTACGCTGTTGTAGATTTTCCAAAAATCCCGGGTTCCTAATTTCTGTGCTTCGATGCGCTTTCTGGTGGTTTCAGAGTAATCTGACTTAGCTGTGTCTATCACTCTCTTACAATTATTTCTAGCTTCTATAAACTTCTGTTTATTTGAGCTGGACTTATGTCGGTTGAATCTGCGGAACGCATGCTGCCTTTGACAAATGGCAGCTGCACAAGCAGAAGTAAACCATTGGGGGGAGTGGGGCTTGCTATAGTATTTCCGTGCGGGAACATGTGCTTCAATAGCAGTTTTGAACCATTCAGTTGTCTCATTTGCACACTGTTCCGCTGGAAGAGTAAAGATATTTTGCCATGGGGCATCTCTGATGAGCTCCCTGATGGCTTCCCAATTTCTGGAAAATCTATAATAGCGTAGTAAATAATGGGCAATAAACAATCTTCACCTCGACCCCACTATCCAGCAATCTTGAAGTTGTTTGCACGGCAAATGAGAGGGCTAATCTGCTTGCTCGTCGGTTTGCCCCCAACTCTATTTTGGATCCAGCAAACCACTCCCTCCCAGATTTTCTTCTGCGGACAGAAACCACACTAAATTTGAAAATCACCCCTCTCAAGTGCATGGTATCATAAAAAACTTCGACACCTCAAGATATATATATATATATATATATATATATATATAAGCCAAGTACGTCTAAGGATGGAGTACTGCTGCCACATCTGGGCAGGAACTGCAAAAAACAGCCTATCCTGCCTTGACAGAGTACAAAATAGACTTCGTGGCTTTTTCTCTTCTCTGCAACCTCTCTCCCACAGAAGAGACATTGCGAGCCTGTCTTTATTTTATCGTTATTTCCGTGGCAAGTGCTCGTCTGAGCTCCAATCTCTGGTTCCCCCTCGCCAATCTTTAACGAAAACCCCCCGTCTAGCTGAAACCACTGTCAATAATTTTCCCCACTCTTTATTTGTGCCTAAATCAAAGCATAGATTCCATGAACAAAGCTTCTTTCTTAGAAGTGCACGCCTGTGGAACTCTCTTCCGTTTGCCTATTTCCCACCTGATTACAACTTGGATGTCTTCAAGTCCAACATAAACAAATTTCTGGTGAACCGCCCCCTTAAGTAAGACACTTTATCAAGTCGCCATTATTCAGGATTACTACGATATTATCCCTTTGAATACTGTACACGCACTAACCATTATCCCCGAGTGGTCTGTGGGCCTTAATAAGTGGTGATTGCCATGTAAAACAAAAAAAAAAGAGGATATGGACCTGATCTTACCCCTGCTGTACTATTAAAAAAATGCTCCGCTAAGGTTGCTCCTGTTCTCTCTAAACTTTTCAACAAATGCCTAAACAAATCTTGCTTTCCTGACTGCTGGAAAACTGCTTCTGTGATACCAGTTTACAAGAATTCCGCCTTCGCGTCACAGGTTCAAGCCTGTCTGCCTACTATCACATTTTTATTTTTTCGGCTCAGTACACACCTCCAAAAACCTGGGCAACGCCGGGCACCCCCGCTAGTCTATAATATAATCTCATCTGTCTGTTTAAATGTATGTATGTATGTATGTATGTATGTATGTATGTATGTGTGTATGTCTGCCTAAAACTTTCGACAGAGGCGACGGATTTTCACAAAATCTGTATCGTTGTAAAGCTCTACCCCTCGGACGACAAATATCGAAAAATCGGCTAAAAACATTAATTTGTTTTCACCCTCAACTGGACACTTTTCTACAAGGAGGGATCGCTTTTTTCGCCGATATTTTCGAAAGTCACCCCTCTTTTCGACTGACTAGCCTCAATTCAAACCTTCACCACTTCCGGTTTGGCGATGTACGCAATGGCAAAGACGTCACTTCCCCCCCCCCCCACTTTATTTTCCTCCTTCGCGGTACGGGTTCGATCTGTCTGTCTACTACCACTTTTTTTTTTTTTTTTTTTTTGCTCAACACACGCTTCCAAACATCCGGGCAATACCGGGCACCCAGGCAAGTTCTAAATAAACACGTAGTGGCCCGGCTCTTAGGCATATTTAGTTGACAGTGTGTGGGGGTGGGGGTATGTAGGACGGAGGTAGATCTCTCGCACTCTCTATTAAACGCAGAGTGGATGTCCACAACTGAGCAGAAAAACATTCGCTTTTTTTTTTCTTTATTTCTTTTGAATAAACATTGATTTTAAAGATAAATACGTTATTTACGTAAGAGTTGCACCCGATATGTTAAGAGAATTTGTTCATTACACAATAACAGCTTGTGCCTGAATACTTTTAACGTATTTACTGCTATCTTTAATCGTGTTATGAAGCCGTTGGGTGTATAACATATACACGTGTGTCTTGTATATTAGTGGCCTGGCAAGGCCACAGGGGAGACACCCCCCCCCAAAAAAAACCTTAAGCAAAATTGAAGGTAATCTGCAGGACACACACACACACACACACACACACACACACACACACACACACACACACACACACACACACACACACATATATATATATATAAATTGTCTATTGTAGTTAGAGCTTCCTATCCGACTTTATTTGACAATTTGCTGTAATTTGAATTTTATTGCTTCCGTTGGAAATCGGTGAAATGCGACACAACGCTGAATGGTTTGAACCGGGTTTGAATGTATTTATTTGCTAAAAGCAAATTAGGCACAAGGCCGTTTTTAATGTGGGGTGAAAAAACCAGCTCCCCTAAAAGTAGGCAAAAAAGAGGGCACTCTGGTTATCAAAAATAATAATTGTCCAAGTAGTACAAATTATCTTAAGTGCAGCATCTTCAGAACAGACTTTGATCCCGGCCCGAAGGCCGAGAACAACAGAAAAAAAAAAGGCAAGCCGGGTTTTAATTCACGAGAAAATTGCGGACAAATTTAAACCATTAAAGATGAATACACTACCACCTTACATTCAGTATCTCTTATCCTCGAGTGGCCTTCGTACCTTGATATGTGGTAACGTCCAAATGAAAAATTCCAATTATTCTGTAGAAAAACATTATTATAAAAAATAATTATTATACATTATATATATTAGACAATATATATAAATGTGTACATATGTATTATACATTATACATCTATATATATAAATTGGTATTCCTGTCTGTGTGTTTGTTTGTTTATAAGTTGATTAATATATACAAAAATCCATTATTTATCATATTATTCATCCCTTTATATACTATGATTATTGCAAAATATAAGATTAAAGAGGTGACGTCATTTGCATATTACATTAAGGAAAATGGACTTTATTTTATTAAATAGCGGTGTATTACTTATTGTTTATAGTGAGAGAATTATTTCAAGTGTTCTGTTTAAGTTTATTATTTAAATTTGATTTATATTGATAACATATTTAATTTAATTTATTTTTAACAACATCGACTTTTTATGAATCGGTTTGAGTTATTTCCCCTCGGCGCGAAGTTTGTTCTTTTTGTTTTTGTTTTCTTTTTCGTCGGATATTAAAACTAAAAATTTTCAAGCATTATTTTTGGAATTAGTTTGAATAAAATAATTTCCGTGATTTCACAATTAACGTTGTGGTTCAGTGAATTTTTATTTTAAAACAAACAATTCAATTCAACTACGATTATTTATTTAAAACAAAAACAAAAAAAACTTTCATTTACGTTTTTTTACCAGTTCTTTTTCTTCACATTTTTTTTTACATCGTAATTAAATTTTTTTTCTTTTTTAATAACGCAATAAGTCATAACTCATCATTTTTATAACATAAACATTCGGTTAACACAAATTCTACTTTGATATTTTTGGAACTGATTATTTACAGTTTGTTATCGTTGCAACAGATCGTAAAGACAAATCTTTCTAGACTGAGGGAACATTAAAGAAATTCGCTAAAACTAGAATGTAGTCATAAAAAAGGTGCTCAATATCCGGAGAATAGCTTCTCTTCGTATCCCTGTGTATATATATATATATATATATATATATATATATATATATATATACACACACACACATGTATGTATGTGTGTATATATATATATATATATATACACACACACACATGTATGTATGTATGTGTGTATATATATATATATATATATATATATATATATATATATATATATACACACACATTAAAGAAATTCGGTAGAACTAGAATGTAGTCATAAAAAGGTGCTCAATATCCGGAGAATAGCTTCTCTTCGTATCCCTTCTGCTGAAATATCTGGTGGAGAGTTTGTCACGTACTTCTGCTTTTTTGTGGGGGGGGGGGTTACAGTTTTGTGTTTTTATTAGTTCTTTTATTTTTGAAATTTTTGTTGGGGTAACGAAAGAGTTGACGCATAATAATGAAGAACTGCTCAATATTCTTAGTATAGCAGGTGTGGCGAAACCGAATTCATGTCGACCCTGGCAACGCTGGTTATCCATGCTAGTTATGTATATATATATATATATATATATATATATATATATATATATATATATTATGCACATATATATATATTGTTTTTAAAATACGATTGCGAGAGGCGTGCAATAAGTAATGCCCCTGACCCACTTCCCATAGGAGTAGAGCAACGAAAATTGGCACAGTTATTAGTCTTTCTCTACAGAGGAACCACCAGAGTTATGCATGTCTCTCATCGTTTGATGCAGCTCTGGAGACGTTTTTGTAGAACGCTCCAGGTTGGTCCGCCAACCATGACGTGACTGCATCATCTGGGAAACGCTTTCCTTTCAAAAATAACTTGATGGTTGTGAAGAAGTGAAAGTCAGAGGGTGCAAGGTCAGCAGAATAGGGGGACGGGGGAAGATTTCATAACCACTCGCCCGTACTTCTGATCTGCGAGTTGTGGCCCGGAGCATTGTCCTGCAGGAGGAGGGTACCTTTGCTGATCTTGCCCCGCCTCTTGATTTTGATAGCTTCCCTTAATTTCCTCAAAAGTGAAACATAATAGGCTCCTGTAATTGTGGTACCCTTTGCCAGGAAATCTGTAATCACTTGTCCGTCCTGGTCCCAGAAGACTGTGAGCATGACCTTGCCAGCAGAGCTTTGAAGGTGGTGAGTCCAAGTGCTTCCACTGCATTGACTGGATTTTGGTTTCTGGATGATAGTGATGGACCCAGGCTTCATCCTGTGTAATCAGTATTTTGAAAAACTTTGACTCATCTTCTTGGCACATCTCCAAATTCATCCTCGAGCACTCGACGCGTTCTCGCTTCTGGAATGGTGTGAGCAACCTGGGAATCCATCTGGCAGACACCTTATGCATATGCAAATGGTCATGAATGATAGTTTACACAGACCCTGTACTAATCTTGACATCTTGGGCTATTTGGCGAATAGTAATGCGCCGATCTTCCAAAATAGCAGCCTCAACTTGACGGACAGATGCCTCATCAATGGCAAAAGGAGGCGACCAGGTCTGGGAGCTGTTTCCACAGACTTCCGGCCATGTTTGAATTCACGATGCAGCGTTTTACAAGGTCATATGATGGGACATTATCACCATGAGTTTCTTTCATTTCATCAAAAGTCTCTTGTGGTGTGCGTCCTTTCCAATACAAAAACCGGATCACTGCTCGACATTCAACAGGCTCCATTTCACACTTGACTCGGTTCAAACACCTGTAAAACAAAAATCACAATTAGTTAAGAGCTGTAATTTGCCACATAAGCCGTAGAGATATAAATCATTGCACATGCAAAATGTCAGCTAGATCAGACAACTGAAAGTAGGTCAGGAGCATTACTTATTGTACGCCCCTCGTATATTATATTTGAAAAACAATATATATATACCGTTCCTATGTGGGGGTACCAAATTGGTTAAAGTGAAAATTATTCCCAACTAGCATTTAGGTAAAAATGCACTTTACTAAATAATTGAATTCATTCAAAACCTATCGCAAAAACAAATAACATATATATATAATATAATAGCTGAACGTATGTGTGTGTTTGGTCACAAATAGTCTCCTATATGGTTGACTATTATGGAAAACTGATCACATATAATGATAGAAGATGTATCGAGACACAGGAATGGATACCCCCAAATTCGAAGCTATCTCTTTACAACCCTTCCTTTTCATAACCTATAATCTATATATAAAAAAGCGAAAATGTATGTATGTATGTGTGTTTTTATGTCTCGCAAAAACTTTCGACGCAGCCCAAGGATTTTCGCCGGACAGGTATCATTCTAAAGCTCGAACCTCCGGCCGACAAATATAAAAAAAATGGGCAAAAACATTCATTCCTTCATCCTTAACGACTCTCTTTTTTACAGGGAGGGTTGAAAAAATGGTATCTTCATGACAAGATGGCTTTAAACATGCGTCAATAGGCGCAAAAGACGTTGTACATTGAATTCGTTTTAAAAACCGACTTACTTTCATCCACGCGTTTATAGCGCGATGGGTTAAGTGACAACGTCGTTATCTAAAGATTTCAGGTTCAATCCCAGTTATCAGATATACTTTTTTTTCCCCGATTTTTAAACATTCGCTGTGTTTTTTTTTTTGTTTTTTTTTTTTTGTTTTCCTTTTTTATACATTATATATACATACATTATATATATATGCATTATATATATACATTATATATATATACATTATATATATATACATTATATATATACATTAAATATATATACATTAAATATATATACATTAAATATATATACATTATATATATATACATTATATATATATACATTATATATATATATACATTATATATATATATATACATTATATGTATATACATCATATATATATACATTATATATATATATATGTATATATATGTATATATATATATATATATATATATATATATATATATATATATATATATATATATATATACATTATACTAACCATTACGCTAATTGGCGAGTCCTGAAATAACGATGTTTTGACATCGTCCGAAATACCTAAGTTCGATTTGGTTACGCAAAGAGCATAGCGCTTATACGCTAATACTCATATATATATATATATATATATATATATATATATATATATATATATGCTTCTCAATATGCTCAACTCAAGATGAGTCATCCACATTCAGTACTGTTTCGATGTTTCACAGCTCATCAGTATATTAGCATATATATATATATATATATATATATATATATATATATATATAGAGAGAGAGAGAGAGAGAGAGAGAGACTTTTGATGAAATGAAAGAAACTTATGGTGATAATGTATATATAGAGAGAGATTCAGGTACATTATATATATATATATATATATGTATATATGTGTGTGTGTATACATATATATGTGTGTGTGTATACATATATAATGTCTGTGTGTGTATACATATATAATGTATATATATGTCTGTGTGTGTATACATATATAATGTATATATATGTCTGTGTGTGTATACATATATAATGTATATATGTGTGTGTGTGTGTGTATACATATATAATGTATATATATGTGTGTGTGTGTGTGTATACATATATAATGTATATATGTGTGTGTGTGTATGCATATATAATGTATATATATGTGTGTGTGTGTATGCATATATAATGTATATATATGTGTGTGTGTGTATGCATATATAATGTATATATATGTGTGTGTGTGTATGCATATATAATGTATATATATGTGTGTGTGTGTATGCATATATAATGTATATATATATGTGTGTGTGTGTGTGTATGCATATATAATGTATATATATGTGTGTGTGTGTATACATATATAATGTATATATATGTGTGTGTGTGTGTGTGTATACATATATAATGTATATATATGTGTTTGTGTATACATATATAATGTATGTGTGTGTATACATATATAATGTATATATATGTGTGTGTGTATACATATATAATGTATATATATATGTGTGTGTGTATACATATATAATGTATATATATATGTGAGTGTGTGTATACATATATAATGTATATATATATATGTGTGTGTGTATACATATATAATGTATACGTGTATACATATATAATGTATGTATATAATGTATACGTGTATACATATATAATGTATATGCCTATGTATATTATGTATATATATATATAATGTATATGTATATATATAATGTATATGTATATATATAATGTATATGTATATGTATATATATATATATATAATGTATATGTATATATATATAATGTATATGTATATATATATATAATGTATATATATATATAATGTATATGTATATATATATATAATGTATATATATATATAATGTATATGTATATATATATATATATAATGTATATATATATATAATGTATATGTATATATATATATAATGTATATGTATATATATATATATAATGTATATGTATATATATATATAATGTATATGTATGTATATATATATATATATAATGTATATGTATATATATATATATAATGTATATGTATATATATATATATATATAATGTATATGTATATATATATATATAATGTATATGTATATGTATATATATATAATGTATATGTATATATATATAATGTATATGTATATATATATAATGTATATGTATATATATATAATGTATATGTATATATATATATAATGTATATGTATATATATATATAATGTATATGTATATATATATAATGTATATGTATATATATATATAATGTATATGTATATATATATATAATGTATATGTATATATATATAATGTATATGTATATATATATAATGTATATGTATATATAATGTATATATATATATAATGTATATAGAATGTATATATAATGTATATGCGTATATATATAATGTATATATATATATAATGTATATATATATATAATGTATATATATATAATGTATATAATGTATATAGAATGTATATATAATGTGTATATGTATATATATATATAATGTATATATGTATGATATGTATGTATATATATGCAATGTATATATAATGTACATATATACAGTATATATATGTATATATATACATTATATATATACATTATGAATATATATTTTATATACATCATATACATTGCATATATATATATATACAAATACGTATATATACATTATATATATATACACATTACATATATACATATATATATATACATATATATATACACATTGTATATATTATACATTATATATATATATATATATATATATATATATATATATATATATATATATAATATAAAGCTCTGTGTGTGTATGGTCACGAATAGGCTCCTATATTGGTGACTATTTAAAAAAAAACTAATTACATATAATGATAGAAGATGTATCGAGACACAGGGATGGGTATTTTTGATCTGGCAGAACGGTAGTTCATTAAAATTGTTGGGTCTGCTTTCGCGCCTGGTCCACAAAGTATAAAAATAAAATATTTAAAAGAAAAACGTTCACAAGTGTTTTTGGTGTAGATGTACATAATAATACTTTGATAAGTATGTTTTAACTTAAATAGGGATGGTATGATAAAATTGTGGGGTCTGCGTTCGCGCCTGGCCTCCATAGAATGGAAATAGGCACAAACTTTAATAAAGACTTTTCATATCTATCTGCGTAAGTATACTTTGATAATTATGTTTCAGTTTGAAGAAGAAATATGGTATGATAAAATTGTGGGGTCTGCGTTCGCGCCTGGCCTCCATAGAATGGAAATAGACACAAACTTTAATAAAGACTTTTCATATCTATTTGCATAAGTATACTTTGATAATTAGGTTTCAGTTTGAAAAAATATGGTATAATAAAATTATGGGGTGTTCGTTCGCGCCTGACCTCCATAGAATGGAAATATATCACGAAGTTTAACAAGGTTTTTTAATATAGATCCACAGAATATTGTGATAAGTGTTTCAGTGTGAACACGTATGGTATAATAAATTATGGGATTTATCTATTTTATTTTTACTTTCATCATATTTTGCTTTGGTTTTGATACCCCCAAATACGAAGCTATCTCTTTACAACCCTTCCTTTTTCATAACCTATCATACTTTCATAAATCAGAGTCCATTTTCTGTAGGCTGTTTTTGAACCCAGTCAACGACGAGTACTTTTGCTAGTATATATATTAGACATTATGTATATGTATATATATATATATATATGTATATATATATATATATATATATATATATATATATATATACATATACAATTTAGTAAGTCATGAAAATATAAGTTATGAAAACATATCGCAATTAAGCTACACAGAATATTCCGCGTTTCATCCTCATCAGAATTCGTCAGGCTTATGCTTACATTTTCATAACTTACAACCTAGCTTGTCATACTAATTCAATATATATATATATATATATATATATATATATATATATATATATGTACATTACACATGTATTTTTTGGTAAATTGTTTATTGTAGTTAGAGCTTCCTATCCAACTTAATTTTACAATTTGCTGTAATTTAAATTTGATTGTTTCCGCTGGAAATCGGTGAAATGCGCCACAACGCTGAATGGCTTGAACTGGGTTTGAGTTCACCAGAAAATTACAGAGAAAAAAAAGCGGACAAAGGATGTTGTTGACAGCTACGATCGGCTTGACACGAAAAAAAAATGTTCATTTAAACATACGCACGTAAAGGGTGTTTTTTTTGGGGGGGGGGGGAGGGGCGAAGTTTAAATTTAAAATCAGAAAAATTATTACATACTTTGTGTGTATATGTAACGCGCCTGCTATGTAAGCATTTACATGGCGTGTTTACATCGCTGAATGTATGTGTGTGTGTGTCTCTCTCTCTCTCTCTCTCTCTCTCTCTCTCTCTCTCTCTCTCTCTCTCTCTCTCTCTGAATGTGTGTGGATGCAATTGCATATGCGCGTGTCAATTTAAAATTCACGTATAGATGTAGCGCATAAATGGAACAATAATATATGATGTACAATCTTTGGACGAATAACATCTTTCTATGGCACACTAGAAAAAAAGGACACATACCTTATTCCACTAGTTCCTCTTGACTCTAAGAAGTCCGTAAAATAAAGCATTTTCCCTCCGAAGAAAACCGCCACACGCGAAGTTATGTTTTCATATGAAACATTTAGTTCCGCGATTCGATTCTCGGAGTTTCCTCTTTTTGTTTCTACGTGATTCCATTCATCGTAATGACCAAAAATCTCTTCCAAACCAGTCTTTACTGGAACTTGTACGTTTACCAACACTCTCACCACACACACACGCTATATATATATATATATATATATATATATATATATATATATATATATATATATATAATATATATATATAATATATATATATAATATATATATATATATACTAGACTAGACTACCCGTGACCCGTTGGGTCAGTATGTTATATTAGCTATGGAATTCATGTATGAGCGTGACACTTGTGACGTAAAGAAAATAGTTGTTTTTTTTTTTTTACATAACGGAAACATTTCTATGAAAGTATATTAAAATGAAAAAAGAATATAGATAGATTTCTATGAGTCGTTCTGTTTATTATTGATTATTCTTGGAAATTTTTTTTTACAGTTACTGAATTATAAGTGGTTGGCCATACTTATATGTAAATGTGCACTGAACAGATATCATAATACTTATTATAGTTAAATTCAAATTTTGATATATCTGCTTTTTTCTTTACATCGTTCATTTCTGTATTACGTTTAAGTTATTTTAAACCCCACTCTTCTCATGTTAAATAATAATTTCGAATAATAACGTTAATATGTCAGTGCGCAGGTATTGCGCAAGCGGATGTCGTAAACCGGAAAGTGGGTTACATACATCGTGACAAGGTCATTTGAGTTTTTTTTTTTTTTTTTTACACAGTGATCATCACTTATCAAGGCCCGGAAGCCACTCAGGGATAAGGGTTATTGCAAGTACATTACGTTAGTGTGGAGATTTGATGAAGTGTTTACTTAAGGGGGCGGTTCATTAGGAATTTGTTAACATTGGACTTGAAGGCATCTAAGTTGTAGTCAGGTGGGAAGCAGGCAGACGGAACAGTGTTCCACAGGCGTGCAGTTTTATATATATATAACAATTTCTCTGTTTTTATTTTACTACGTGACAGGTTAATTCTATCGTTTATTAATTTGCTACTCAATTAAATATTATTGTTTATGCCATTAAATTTCAAATCAATTTCTTGCGACTTTAAAATATGTCTGAAACAATTCTACGCTACATAATTTACATTCTCGTACTTCGTTATTGTTTATACATTATTTTTCTCTTCGTGAAATATTTCATATTTTAAAACATCGTTATCTCTTAGTTTTTACTTTTGTCAACCTGCTGTTACCCGGCAGTCCAAAATTCACCAAATTATTTTTACTATACAAACATGTGGCTTATTCCAAAAATTAATTTTTGATATTTATAATTTAAATACCATTTCAAGTACATGGTTCACGCGTATATGGCATAATCTATAGGTTCAATTGTCACAACTGTATGCATTAAATTTTGTTATATTTCGACCATAATGTGTCGAATATTGTCTCCCAAGTGGTCTACTGTGTTTGTTTTATCAGCATACACATGGGACTTTATATAACTTTATAGAATATATCTGATTAATTTTCGCCATCCGTGTCTGTGTAAACAGAAAGGACATACCCATAATTTAGAACTTATGGGTGTCCGATGAGATTGTTTCCTTTTCTCCTTTTCCCCATGCTAAATTTTTTCTACCCTCGCTGGTAATTTATGGTCTTTTGAAGGAGAAAACAAAAAAGAAGAAAAGAAAAAAATATTTCGGTTTCCTTTCGTAATCAAAATTTTTCTTTTTTCTTTGGTTATTAAAAAACCCTCAACAATTGATGATAGTGGTACTGCTTGTCATTCAAAAAAAATATGTACACATAAAAATCTTATATGGAATTGTTTTCTCGATAATAAAATTTATTAAAATGATTTAATAAAAACCAAAATTCTCAAATGTGAAAACATTATTTCTTCCTGAGTTAATTTTGATATTTATTATTTTTTTAAAACTTTCAGTTTATTCTTTGTGTCTTTACATATTTGCAATTTTTTAAATAATAATTAAGTTAAATAATTTAAAAACAAAAAAGTGAATAACCAAAGCAAGATCCAACATCTAGATAAGGCATTCTGCACGCACGCACACACAATACATAACACAAAATAACACATAACATAACACGCACAAAACAACATAACACACACAACATAAAAACACACAACATAACCCACACAACACACACAACACAACATACACAACATGACGCACACAACATAACATACAACACAACATAACATACAACACAACATAACATACAATACAACATAACACACAACACAACATAACATACAATACAACATAACATAAAATACAACATAACATACAATACAACATAACACACAACACGACATAACATACAATACAACATAACACAATACAACATAAAATACAATACAACATAAACCACAACACAACATAAAACACAATACAACATAACATACAATACAACATAACATACACAGCACAACATAACACACAACAACACATCTTCAAAAGGAATAATTTCTTTTACAAATGTATTTATCTCTGTCGCCCTTAAAAACATTCGACAATAAAATCAATTTTTGTTATGCCAACAGACACTAGTGCCCCAATTAATTCCAATTCTGAAAACAAAAAGGTGTATAACCAAAGTAAAATCCAACTTCTAGATAAGACAATCTGCATGCACACGCAACACAAAACAACACACGAAATATACCCGACACAGCACAACACATAGCACAACACACAGCACAACACAGCACATGCAAAAAAAAGAAGCAAACACAACACAAAGCACAACACAGATAACGAAACACAACACACATTACAGAACACACAAAACAATACACAACACAACACCCAGAACACAAAGCAAACAACAAAACACGCACAACAAAACAAAACACACAAAACGCAACACGCAGCACAACACATTCAACACAAGACATATTTTCTCCTAGAAGAGTAATGATTTCTTTTATAAATTTATTTTTCTTCGCCGCCTCCCTCAACAACACTCGACAAAAAAAAAGTTTTTGTGATACCTACTGGCACGAGTATCCCATGCTTACGCAATCATCATTCTAAAAAGTGATAGTCTTTTTTGGTTCATTTTTAAAAATAATTATTTGTGTAAATCTAATTTAAAAGCAGTTTCGTAACTTGTACAATTGCGGATAAAGTGAGCTTCAAATGTTGGAGAAAATTTTTGCTTTGTTTATTTTTATTTTTCTGAATTGTTTTTAGTGTTTTCTAAATTGTTTTGACGCTAACGTTGACCTTTAAACTTCCTGAGAATTGACCTTAACAGGGTAGCCTTTCTTGATAATGGTTGCGTAAGTGACATGTTACACTGTTAACGAATCAGTTCTCACGCAAACATACGCACATGTGTGCGTGTGTATATATATATATATATATATAATTTATTTTATTATTATATATATATATATATATATATATATACTTCATTTACTCACATAAAATTAATATACGAGAGTATAAATTTATGCGTAAACTTTAAGTATTTACTTCAAAAGTGCTCAATACGTAGGTAGAGCTAGTTAAGTTGAAGAGTCCTAGAGTGGATGAAACGCGGAATATTCAGTGTAGCTTAATCGCCATATATATTTTATAACTTACTATATATATATATATATACTAGCAGACCGCATATGGCATTTCAATTCATGCTGATTACGTATTTATTATTATAAAGACAATTCTCTATCAAAACTAATATATATATATATATATATATATATATATATATATATATATATATATATATATACAGGGTGCTTCCACAAAGTCTGGCTACATAATGTGGCCAGACATTGTGGACACCCCGTGTATATATATATATGATTAGTTGCGGCATTGCTTCCGTGGTCGAGGGGTAGAACTCCCGACTGTCAACACGACGGTTCTCGGTTCGATCCTGGGCTTGGGAGAGGTGCTAGTCTAGCGGCACTGATGAGTTGTGATACAACGAAACAGGACTGTATGTCGATGACTACTACTATATTTTAAAAAGCCCCCCTCTTTGTGTTGAGCACTTAATTGGCTGAAAAACGCGAAGCTCACGGTTTGTTTACAAACAAGCGTTTGAGCACTGTACAAGTAGCAGGCGGATGTTTATTTAAAATAGACATTCGGACAGATTAGTTGCGGGCATCGCTTCCGTGATAAAGGGGGAGAACTGCTGACTGTCAACACAACGTTTCTAGGTTCGATCCTGGGCTTGGGAGAGGTGCTAATCTAGCGGCACTGATGAGTTGTGATACACCGAAACAGAACTGTATATCAATGTCTACAAATATATTTTATTAAATATATATATATATATAATTTTATTACATTTTCACCCCAAACAAGGCACATTGCCACTTTGATGTAGGGGGCTACTATTAGGGACACAGGTTACAGGGGTACTAGGTGGGGAGTTGGGCAGCAAGATGTCTGCTCACATTACACTTGAACTTCTGCATGTCAGTACAGTTGGGGAAGAAGGAACCCGGAAGGGAATTCCAAAGTCTGTTGGTTCTGGGGAAGAAACTACTGGAGTAGAAGGCTCTCTTGCATCTAGGGATCTCTACTGTGAAGGGGTGGGATTTTATTGCTTGTCGGGGGTATTTACATGGAGGGGGTACAAGTGCTTGCAGTTCGTCGGAGCATTCACCGTTAAAGTACTTGTAGAACAGGCAAAGGGATGCTACACTTCATCGATGGGACAGAGGCTGAAGCTTGGATGACAGTCCAGGACCTATTAGGTTGACGACTCTCTTTTGAACCTTGTCTAGGAGTGAGAGCCTAGTAGCAGATGCACTGGCCCAAATTTGACAACAATACTCCATACATGGGCGAATGGTGGCCTTATAGAAGTACAGGATACTTTCGGGCATTAGTAGCTTTCTAGCACAGTAGAGAGAACCTACCTTTTTCGCAGAAATCCTGGCAATGCTCTCAATGTAATTGTTCCAACTCATGTTTCCTGTGAACGTTAGGCCGAGGAGTTTAAAAGATGTGCTTTCAGATAAAGACTCACTGGCCATTGCTATTGGTGGCAGAGAAGGTTTCTTATAATTATTGAAGGAAACAAGTCTTGGCAGCATTGAATGTGACCATCCACTTTTGTCCCCATTCCACTACAGATTGGAGGTCATCCTCTAGTGTTTCTGCCATTTCTTTAGATATGTGTTCATTTGTTTTCCTGTTGTATCTGTTATAGAGCATGGTGTCATCAGCATATATACCCATCTCACAGACAATTTTGTCAGGGAGGTCATTTATGAATATTAGGAATAATAGAGGTCCAAGGATAGACCCCTGTGGCACTTCCGTATTTATATCATATTGTTTAGATGTATGACCATCGAGGACAACCTGAATTTTTCTCTTATCTAAGAAGGATTTAATTATGTTAAGTATTCTTCCAGTGATACCGTATGATCTAATTTTCCTGAGGAGACCTTCATGCCATACCCTGTCTAAAGCCTTAGATATGTCTAGAGCTACCACTCTACCCTCCTTTGTTTTGTCCAGTGAATGGTACATACGCTCAGAGATTACAGTTAGAATGTCTGCTGTGAAACGGACTTGCCTAAATCCATATTGTTGGTCGGTCAGAAGTTAAGCATCTGTAAGGTGATGGATTAGAGCTTGGTTAATTATGGACTCAAATATTTTGGCAAAAAGTGGGAGGAGGCTAATGAGGCGGTAAGTTACTGGGTCAGTTCTTTTGCCAGAATTCTTGAAAACTGGTACCACAGAAGCAGTTTTCCAGCAGGCAGGAAAGCAAGATTCATTAAGGCATTTGTTGTAAAGTTTGGAGAGGATTGGAGCTATTTCAGCAGAGCACTTTTTTAATAGCATAGCCGGAATGAGATCATGCTGTTGAAGTGTCAAGATTTTTTATGATAGCATGCACCTGAGAAAGGGATGATTTTCAGATCGTCTAGTGTGGCGTCTGTCCACAAAGGAAAGTCCAGGAAAGGGTGGTTGGCAGGGTCCAGTGTGGAGTTTGAGGCAAACCGACTGGCAAGCATGTTAGCCTTCTTGGTTGCTGAGCAAACAACCTCATGACTGTTGGATAGTGGAGGAATTGTTGATTGCCCATTATTTACTACACTGTTGTAGATTTTCCAGAAGTTATGGATTCCTAATTTTTGTGCTTCGATGCGTTTTTTGTTGGTTTCAATAAACGACTTGAGTGCCATCAGCTAGAATCGAAACTAAAACATACAATTCTCCACCTTCATTCCTTAGCCTCTGAGCCACGCTCATATATATGATTTATTCAATCTTGAATATGTAGAGTAATATTTAAAAGTAAAACTATATAAACAGCAGGAAAATCCCTACATGAATCTATCTACGTTTTACTGACGTTAATCATCTTGTCAGGGTTCAATAATGGCTAATATAATGAAAGAAGAACTAATATAATTTTTAAAAAAAATTAAAAAATGCAGATAGAAAAATGAAATAAAATAAAAGATATCACAATATTTGCCAAAGAAACTCAGAATAACAAGAAGTATTTTTTAGGTATGACCTGCTTGGATTTTCAAACTAGATATTACGACGATAAAAGTATATTTAATAACAAAAAACCCAGAATTAAAATACATTAAGTTTACATGAGAAATTTGAGTGTCTTAAATTTAAAGACCTCTGCCAAACTTATTAAACCATAGAAGTGAAATATCAAACAACTGTATGCAGAGAATAGACTTTACTTTAAGATGGCAAAACATAAGAAAATTAAAATAAAACTACTGAATAAAAAAAATTAAACTAATCCAAAACGAATCTATCTCTACAAATCTACAATCAAACCATGTCTAGGTTGCTGTTTTGATATTTTGGCTTGTGAATCTGTCCCATTTGAGGGTCCTTTATAAGGTGCAGAAACGTATTTGTAATCCGATTGGCCTCCACCCTTTCCCTTCTTTGCAAACTCCCTCTCACAGACGTGATGTTGCTAGTGTCAGTCTTTTCTATAAATATTATGGTATGTGTTCTTCAGAATTTTCTAATCTATTCCCTAATTCCTTTCTTCCAGCTCGTTTGACTTGTTGGTCGAATTGTCTCCATTAGTTTGTGATTCCTATTCCAGTAGCTTCTTTCCAAAAATTCCAGACTTAGGTATTGACTAAGGTATCTCCTGTTTTTGCGATAGTCATCTTCCGTTTTTAATAGCTCCTTACATCAAGCGGCTTCATGCCTTGTCTGGAGTAGGAAATCAATCTCACATTTCATATAATAGTAATAATAATAACTAGAAAATTATAAGTTAACTATACCCCCACCACAAAAAAATTGTAGTGTTGGCATCAACTGACACTACATCAAATAGTCATGAAGGGTCAAGGAGAGTAGGAAAACTGAAAAGAGAAAGCATTAATCAGACCTCCACTAGTTGAGTGCGGGACAGATTGGGACCTTGAACACATCCCTATATACAGGGTGGGCCAAAATGAGGGTCCTATTTTTAAAGTTATTCAAATTTAAAGATAGGACCCTTATTTTGGCCCACCCTGTATATATAAAATGAACTCATTTCCCCCTCTGATTTTGACCTTAATAGGATTAAAAATCAAGACATTTCATGCAAATGTAATATGCACAAACTGCAGCACAATATCTGAGGTGTGTTATAGGCATATTACCTCTCCACTTCCTCGATAATCATAGATTCCTATATTTTTTCTGCTGAGAGTTCAATGCCACAATCAGTTAAAATCAATGGAAGTAGTAAAATCTTTTCTCTCTAATTAATTCCTCCTACCCCCATCACCACTCACACCGTTTCCAAGATCGTTCATGAGGGACAGTTACGAAGTAACACCAGTTTCGGTTTTCTGTACTTTGTAGTTGCTTAAAAAAACCTGGAATGGAATTTCACCATGCCTTTCCGTTTTATGCTTCCTATTGGGTGAAACGCACCACGGAATTAACCGATAACGACATTTCCACAAACATTAATTTTTATCCCACGTTGCTTGATTACCATTTTTTCCTCAACATTTTTACAATAAAAAAAACAAGGATTCTTTCCATTTTTTTTATATATAGAATTAACATTTAAAACATCATTTCCGTTTTATTTCATTTTTATTTCATGCTTAACATCGTTTTTTTTTATAAACAGGGTTATTACTTCACTTATTCTTTACTTTAACCCCCTCCCTTAACATACACACACACACACATACATACACACACACTTCCAAACACACACACACACACACACACACACACACACACACACACCTCCAAACACACACACACACACACCTCCAAACACACACACACACACACACACACATACACACCTCCAAACACTCGGGCAACGCCGGGTTCCCCCGCTAATGGATAAAAAACAAAATTAAAAAAATAACGGCGAATTTAAAACAATTTTTAGCAATTTTTTTTTTAACTTTTTAAAGCTAAAGTGAATTGATTTTAAAAATTTAGATCTTTTTTTTTTTTCAATGAACACTCAACACACAACACATTTTTTTTTGTTTTTTTTTCTGAATAATTTTTTATATAAATAAACTATAAAGAAACAGATGTCAATTCAATTGCACATTTTTTTAATCACAAAAGAAACTTGCAGTCTCAGCATGACTTGTTTAAATTATAAAATAAAATAGCCAATTTGAAACCGTAAACAGACAGCCATGTTTTCTTTGTTTTTTTGTTTTTTTTGTTTGGTTTGTCTTTTTAATTTTTGGAGAGAAAATCGTATTAATGATTTTTAACTGAAAAAGAGCGACTATAAAGGGAGGTAATTCGTTTCTCATTAATAATGTTTGCGATGATGATGGCATTTTTTTGTGACACCGGGCACACGTACAACTAAATTAATATTTAGGTAATGAAAATGGAGAAAGTCAAGATAGCACCGTATTAACCGTAGGAGCACTAGGGATAAAAGTAAAACAAAAGATGGAGGAACATCAAAATGAAAACAAATCGAGAAGGATTGAGGAGGATGGAAAGGTTGTTTAGTTCTCTCCCACTGCAAGAACTTAAACACCATGGTCGAAAAGTGGGATTGAGGAGTCGACGCACTCAAGGAGGGGCATTCTGACCTGCAAAAATGTGCCTGGTCAGCCCCGTTGGCATTCTCTGGTAAGGGCGCCGCAGGCGATCAACAACAAACTAACCCCGTTCTCAAAGAGAGGAGGCAAGGCTTGGGAGGGTGTACCTCATAGGACCGCACAGAACTAAACTCCCGTCTCAAAATCAACAGGAACTGGATCATTGCAGGAATTAAAAGACCGAGGAGAGAAAGCACCTACCAGATCTTTACGAGATGAATGTGAAAAGAAGGGCTAAAATTCGAGTGATGACCAATGGTCATTGCCAACGAGATGTCAATGGTAAGTGGCTGTTGTGGTGATGCAAATTCATTTGCAAAGGTTATCGAAAGAGGTGAAAAGCACTGAACATCTGAGGAGACTTATTGTCACACAGACTCCAGGGAAACACCAGCAGTTATTATCAGTGCGTAATCCTTGATAATGACTTGTGTGAGAACTCCTAATGAGCACGAATAACAAGATGGCGTGTTTGTTTGCCAGTTTATTTTGTTTTGTTTCTATTTTTAAGACAAATTGTGCTAAGCAAAACAGGTCACACCTTCTCAGGGGTGGGGGTATGTGGATTACCCTAAAAACTGGAACGCAGCTGGATGAAACTGAAGAAAGATGAGGAACCTGGTGTAGATTTGCCAGGATATAGTAATTTGCTAAAGACCAGAGGAAATGCCAAAACATGACGAAACAACCAAGCATTCAAGAAAATAATAAAAAAATAAAAATTTAAAAGAAAACGTCATTTGAGTGAATTGTTCTTTCATATGAAATATGTGGAATTATATTTGACTAGCAGGCTGCCCGGCATTGCCTGGTCGTCAAATACGCTTAAATATGATATTTTAATGAATACAGATTTTGTATTTATTATTATATTATATTAGCAGTTCAGCCCGGCTTTGCTCGGGCCCTATGTACTGTTCATAACTTGTCTTGCGTGTGAATACACTTTCTGTAAGATTTCAAATGTTTAGACCAAAATTTGTCCGAGTAATTTCGTAGAGACCGCAGATGTATTCTTTTTTTTTTTTTTTTTAATTTGATCCAAATTTTTACCCCTTAACATTTATCATTTTGGTCTCAAATCAAAATACAAAGTTTTACCCATGTCTAAGTTACCTACATCTAAAGTTTTAAGACTTTTAGACCCAAAATTGGCGGAGGAATTTGGTAGAATCTGCAAAGGTCAACTCTTTCAACTTTGACCTTTTGGCAGCTAAATTTTCGCCCGAAAACTGATTAAAATGATTTCCGCATGTCCCGTTACGTATAAATTTCAAAGGTTTAGACCCAAAATTGGCTGAGAAGTTTGCTAGACACCGCAAAGGTCAAATCTTTTCTACTTTGACCCCTTGGTAACTCAAATTTTCGATCCAAACCAATTAAAAAGCTTACCCTATCTCTGAATACCCATTATGTAAAATTTCAAATGTCTAGACCAGAAATTGGCTAAGTAATTTGGTAGAGACCGCAGAAGTCAAATTTTTTTTTAACATTGACCCTAATTTTAACCCCTTATTTTGTTGGGGGGGGGGCTCAAATCTAATTAAAAAGTTTGATCTGTGTCTAAGTAACCTACATTTAAAATTTCAAGTGTTTAGACTCAAAATTGGCGGAGGAGTTTGGTAGAGTTTTCTGGCTGAAAACCGATTAAAAAGATTTTCCCAAATCTTAATACTCCTTATGTCAAATGTTGAGTCTCCAGACCGGAAATTATTTGGTAGGAAAATGCACACACACAGACACAGACACACACACACACACACACACATTTTCATTTGTATAGATATATAGAATATATAGTAATAATTTAAAAAGTTAAAAAAAAAAAAAACTTGTGCACCACCACCAAGAATCGAAACCAAAACATTTAGCTTACGATTTACTTTTTCCTTTGATATTAATGCCCGAGCTATGAAGACGTTTGCTGCAAGGCTAAAAATTAAAACATGAATCAATAGCTATTACGTTATGCATGCATATTCATAATGTCGTCATTCGACCTTCACCTGGAAAATTTCACTTTTTTTAATTTTTACACCTTTGCACAGATTTTTCCCGGCTAAAACCCAAATATAAAGTTTCACATGGCTTCGAATACACTATATATTAAGTTTTATGTCTGTAGACCAAAAACTGATAGAGGAGTTCGGTAGGCAAAATTTTTAAAACAAATATATATACGCATACATAAATATATAGAGAAATAGATGTTGGTTTACTATAACCTTTATACGCAAATATTACGCAATTATAAATAATGTAGAATATCTGCATGAATATAAGTGCACATCTATATATATAAAAGCGAAAATGTATGTATGCATGTGTGTATGTTTGTGTGTCTGCTAAAAATTTTCGTCAGACTGAACAAAAATTTACAAACTTGGTCTCATATGAAAGCCCCATCCTTCGCCCGACAAATATCGAAAAATTGGCCAGAAACGTTAATTATTTTCACCCTAAAATCAACACTTTTCTACAGGGGGAGGGGGTTCAGCAAAAACTGTCCCCTCATGACGAGATCGGTTCTACGCACGCGTCAGACGACGTCATAACCTAATTTAGTTTAAATATTTGAAGAACTGACACAATTTCATGTACGTCGTGTTAGGTCAGTTGGTTAGAGCGGTGGGTCATTATCTAAACATTTTGGGTTCGAATCGTGGTGTGAGATGTCTTCTTTTTTTTTTATTTTTTACGATTCTTAAAATTTTAATATTGAAGCTGGGTTATTTAAGCCATTTTTCACGTAACGTTCGTTTTTCTGTTTTTTTTTTCTTTGCTTATTCTTAGGTTTTCATTAACACCCCCTACCCCCGACCGACTACACACACCCAAAAACACCCGGGTACCCACCGATTTTTTAAATTTCAATATCGAAACAGGCTTATTCAAGCCATTTTTCACGTGTTTTTTTTTTTTGGGGGGGGGGGGTATTTTTCAGCAGTTTTAACGTTCGTTTTTCTGTTTTCTTTTTTGTTTTTCAGATTTTTACATTTGATCACATTTGATTACACGAATTCGCACGGTTTATTTGTTTAAAAAAATCTGCGTCGAATTTGCATTTTGAATTTGCACTTAAACAACGCTTTTATCACGGAGAAAACATACCTTCATTGACGGAATTTTGGGGTCGTCACCAAAATGCGTTTTTTTTTTTGTTTTTTTGTTTTTTGTTTTTTTTTGATAACAAATTTGAGAAAAAAAACCCAAAAACAAGTAAAGCAAATTTTCTGGGAATTGAAAACTAAAGAAATGAGCAAATGAAATACAGACTCGAAATTAGTTCAAAATGATCCGAATTTATCTATTTATCTATCTATATATCTATAAAAGTTAACGTGTCTGTGTATCTGTGTGTCTGTCTGTGTGTGTACATTTCCCTACGCAATAACTCTGTCAATTTTTAGTCTACAGACTCGAAATTTGATATACAGGGTACTGAAATTTGGGAAAATCGATGTGGTCGATTTTTGGCTAGAAATTTTGCGATTAAGGGGTCAAACTTCAACGATTTGACCTTTGAGAACTCTACCAAACTCCTCCGACAATTTGGGGTCTAAACAGTTGAAATTTTAGATATAGGGTCCTTGGACATGGATCTAACTTAAAAACTTGATTCGAGCCCAAAACAATAAATGGTAAGGGGTCATAATAGGAGTCAAAGTTTAAAAAAATTGACCGTTTTTTTTTTTGTTTTTTTTTTGCTCAACATACACCTCCAAACAACCGGGCAACGCCGGGCTGAAATGCTAGTTTCTATAAAAGTGAACGTGTCTGTGTGTGTCTGTGTGTGAGTACATTTTCCTACACAATAACTCTGTCAATTTTCAGTCTACAGACTCGAATTTAATGTACAGGGTACTGAGATTTGGGAAAATCCTTGGACATGGATCTAACTTAATAACTTGATTTGAGCCCAAAACAATAAATGGTAAGGGGTCATAATAGGGGTCAAAGTTAAAAAATTGACCGCTTTTTTTTCTTTTTCTTTCTTTTTTTTTTTTTTTTACTCAACATACCCCTCCAAATACTAGGGCAACGCCGGGCACCCATGCTAGTATATCTATAAAAGTGAACGTGTCTGTGTGTGTGTCTCTGTGTCTGTGTGTGTACATTTCCCTACTAAATAACTCTGTCAATTTTTAGTCTACAGACTCGAAATTTGTAAATTTATAAAAGTGAACGTGTCTGTGTATCTGTGTCTTTCTGTGTGTGTACATTTCCCTACGCAATAACTCTGTCAATTTTTAGTATACAGACTCGAAATTTGTAAATTTATAAAAGTGAACGTGTCTGTGTATCTGTGTCTGTCTGTGTGTGTACATTTCCCTACGCAATAACTCTGTCAATTTTTAGTATACAGGCTCGAAATTTGATATACAGGGTACTGAGATTTGGGAAAATCTTTGTGATCGGTTTTCGGCCAGAAATTTGTCTGTTAAGGGGACAAAGTTCAATGATTTGACCTTTGACAACTCTACCAAACTCCTCCGACAATTTTGAGTCTAAACACTTGAAGTTTTAGATATAGGTTCCTTGGACATGGATTTAACTTAATAACTTGATTTGAGCCAAAAACAATAAATGTTAAGGGGTCATAATAGGAGCCAAAGTTTAAAAAATTTACCGCTTTTTTTTTTTTTTTTTTTCATACACCTACAAACACACGGGCAACGCCGGTCTGAAATGCTAGTTTAAAATAAAATGTTATGATTGTTTTATTTTCCAAAGTTAAGGTTTTAAATAAAAAAACAAAAACAAATAAAACAATTCTTACTTGAAAGAAAGGCTGAAATGAAAAGCACATACAAAAAAAAAAAGAAAATAGTTCTTTTTAAGTCTTTTAATTCAGTCTTTCAACAAAAAGTTTCTTTTTTTTTTTTCTCTCAGGAAAGAAAACGCGCAAGACTGAGTTGCAAGGTTCTTTCTAATTTTTTTTCTTTCTTCTTCCCTGCCCCCCCCCTTTTTAACAAACAAAACCTTCAAAAAAATTTTTTTAGTTTCTCTCTCTCTCTCTCTCTCTCTCTCTCTCTCTCTCTCTCTCTCTCTCTCTCTCTCTCTCTCTCTCTCTCTCTCTCTTCGTAGTATGGAGTGTCCGAATGAAAATCCTTTTCTCTGAAAAGGGTTGTCTTCTTTTTCTTCTTCAATAAATGGTGTATTTTAGAACACCAATTTCAACCACTCAATAAAGGCTCTCTACCCGTAGTGAAGTGGTTGAATGTTTTAGTGTCGGTCAACACCCGACGGAATCCCAGAAAAGAGACTTGCTCTCACAAAGTCTTATCCGGAACTGATTTGAAAAAGGGCGCAACAAAGGATCTCTGGGATTGTTTTCAGAGCAGCCAATCATCATCAAGCAATAATGATAGAAAAAGAAAAGACACTAATAATGATAGAAAAAGGAAAGACACTAACAAAGAGAGAGAGAGAGAGAGAGAGGGAAAGAAATGTCCGGGAGGACTATACGACAAAAAAAAAGGAGAGAGAGTGACGCACGCACGCACACACATTTCTCAGCTGAAAAGGCCTTTCAGGTTCAAATGACTGTTAGTCAACAAGGGAAGGGGAGCTAACATGGATGCTACAGGCTACCCAAAACGGCTGACCCCTCCCCCACTTCTCTTTGCACTGCTGATGCCGACGTCGATATAAAAAAATAAAATTCCCACATCATATTTATTTTTTATTTAATTTAATTTATGTATTTATTTTTTAATTATTTTTTATTTTATTTATTGATTATTTATTAAAAAAAAATTTTCAATCGTTTTTATGTACATTGCATATATAACATTAAAAATGTTTTTTTTTTTTTTTTTTTTTTTTTTTTTCAATTTTAGATTTTCAAAATGTCGACATCCTGGCTGATTTTATTTTCGGCCATTTCTCTGTGGACGTTGTCTCTTCCGGTTACCGGAAACAGTAAGTTTGTTTTTGTTTTTTTTAAAATAACATTTATCTATTTTTTTTTTTTCTTTTTACTCACGTTCACCCCCTAACAAGGAATATCGCCACTTGGACGCAAGGGGTTACTATTTGGAACCATTCCTAGGAAAGATTAACATAATGTTGGTTTACGTTACATGTAAACTTCTGCATATCAGTACAGTCAGGGAGGCAGGTAACAGGAAGGGAATTCCAAAGTCTAGCTGTTCGAGGTAAGAAACTTTTAGTGTAGAAAGCTTTCTGGAATTTAGGAACCTCAACAGTGAAGGAGTGAGATTTTGTTGCTAAACAGGTTTGGCTGGGATATGTATGTCGAGGGGGCACAAGTGCAAAGAGTTCATCAGAGCACATTCCATTAAAATATTTGTAAAACAGGCACTGCGATGTAACATTGCGGTGATGGGACAGGGGTTGGAGCTTAGTTGACAAAGTGGGACCGATTAGATTGAAAACTCTTTTTTGGACCCTTTCCAAGAGGGAGAGGCTAGTGGTAGACGCACCAGCCCAGATGTGGCAACAATACTTCGTGCGTGAGCCAATGGTGGCCTTGTAGAGGTACAGGATATTCTCCGGTGTTATTCATTGCTTAGAATAGAAACTGATAAGAAAGATGTTTTTTTCCATTTCGTTAACGACAGAAATTAGTCATAATAATGAAACAGAAAGATGTCCTAAATGTCTCTAATTCAGATTTTTCCATATATATAAACGCAAAAGGTTTTAATGGATTTCCTTTTTTTTTATCAGTCAAAAAATAATTAAATTTCAGTAAAATCTTCATCTTTCAAAATGAAATTATTTAGATTCAAAATTGTCATCAAATCATGCAGTTTATGATGTAACCTTGATTTTTTTTTTTTTTTTTTTTACACAGTGGTCACCACTTATCAAGGCCCGGAAGCTACTCAGGGATAAGGGTTATTGCAAGTACATTACGTTAGTGTGGAGATTTGATGAAGTGTTTACTTAAGGGGGCGGTTCATTAGGAATTTGTTAACGTTGGACTTGAACACATCCAAGTTGTAGTCAGGTGGGAAGCAGGCAGAGGGAACAGAGTACATATCCCTGCCAAACATGATTTTAAAACTTTATTATATATATACTAGCAGTTCAGCCCGGCTTTGCTCGGGACCTATGTGCTGTTCATAACTTTATGTGCATGTGTGTATGTGCGTACTTATATTTAAAACTGACATGGCACCTTCTCATTGGCTATACCTCCTCCTCCTCCTTTTCCTTCCTTCCTTCCTTCCTTTTCCATTCCTCTTTTCCCCGTGCATGCTCATACTTTCACTACACCGATGAAGACTGAAGGATCGGTCGAAAATATGTACTTGTAAAAAAAGTTTTTTCATTTTTTTTTTTCATAATATTATTTTGTATTCCTGCACATCACCAATTGAAAACGAATAAAGAAAAGTTATAAGCTTATATACTTTTCGTATTCCTTTTTATACATTTCCATTTATATATAATATATATATATATATATATATATATATATATAACTACTTCATTTACTCACATAAAATTAATATACGAAAGTATAGATTTATGCGTAAACTTTAAGTATTTACTTCAAAAGTGCTCAATACGTAGGTAGAGCTAGTTATTAATTTATAAAATATATATGGCGATTAAGCTACACAGAATATTTGGCGTTTCATCCACTCTAGGATTCCTCAGGCTTATGCGCGAATTCTGTGGTTGTTTATTGTTTTTATATGGTCCTCTTCTATTGAGAATTTAGTTAGCCAATCAGCTTTCTAGTATCCACCGCACCCCTTCCTATCAGCCAATGGGCATGCATTTTATCGGACAAAGGATCTGTTTTAAAACTAGGTTAGTTTTTTTTTAGTTTATATATAAATATATATATGTGTACATACATATATGCACATATATATACACATATATATATATATATATACATACATATATGTGTGATCGTTTATGTATATTCATGTTTATTTAATTTATTTATTTGTTTATTTTCTATTGTTTTTGTTAGTTTTAAAACTATTTTGTATCGCTATCCTAGAGTAAATTTCCTTTTGTGAACACAGTTATTTGCTATTTCTCTTCTACAGTTTAATAGATGTTGGGGTTCTTTAAAGTACAGGATAGAAAATTTTTCATGAAGGCATAATCTACATGGGTCGTCTAAATGTCTGCACGTGGTAGCTTGTCTTATTATTTTCCATTCGACTACTGGCGAATGTCCGCTTTCTTTGAGTTCCCAGTATTTATTCGCTAGTGTTGTTTTTATGCGGTGTTTTTTATTGTTGAATGTGACCACAAAAGTACATTCAACAATAAAAAACGTATATATATATATATATAGTAAAAAGTTGTGTGGTACCGCTCGCGCTATATATTTCGAAAGTTCGAAAGGTTAAAATGTAATTAAAAAAAAAAATTTTTTTAAGTGTAGCTTAATCGCTATATATATTTTATAAATTACTATATATATATATATATATATATATATATATATATATATATATATTTGTTTTTTTTTAAGCCAAAAACAATGCGGAGGAAGACCGGAAAAGATGAAGTAAAAAAGAAAAACAAACAGATGTGTCTAACCTTTATTTGACTATCATTCTCCCCTTCAATGTATAATTATTTATTACCAAGTTGCTGGTATGTCCGGTGTATGTAAAGTCCGTGGGTGGTGTGGAACTTTGATTAATTTCGAGAGAAACGTACCTCTCTTTCTCAAAATAGAAGAAAGCATGTGCGTACCGCTCGCGCTATATATTTCGAAAGTTCTTTTTACATTGCTTCCGGTAGGGAAGTTGACTCTCTGTTGTGGAGAGTGTTCAAGGGACACAACTGGGTAAAGTTAACAATACTTCCCACTTTTTCTTTTATCTTTTAGATGACCACTGAAAAAGAAAGAAAAAGAAAAAGAAAATTTTTAGATATCAGTTTTTTGGGGTTCAGATACGAACTCGAGTATCTTACATGAAGGGACTCCCTTCTTGGTATCCAAGAGAGCTATTTCTTTTCTTTCCAGCATTTCTCTCAAAATAGCCATCTCAATACGTTTTCCATTTAATAATTAGTAAATTTATTAATTCTAATTAATGTATACATACTTATGAAAATATCATCAATAAATTATAAACTATTATACATGTTTGTATATACGAAACTAAACTAAATCATATATATATATATTATAAGGTAAAATTAAAAGCCAAGAACAATGCGAGATTTTTTTTTTTTATATATAGAGTAAAATTAAATGCAAACAAAAGAAATAAAGTTCTTTTTTGTTGTTTATTTTTTCTTTTTCACACAAATTTTAACTCTAAACAACAGTAATTTTTTTTTTCTGTTGTATTCAATGGTGATATATATATATATCACCATTGAATACAACAGAAAAAAAAAATTACTGTTGTTTAGAGTTAAAATTTGTGTGAAAAAGAAAAAGTTCTTTTTTGTTGTTTATTTTTTCTTTTTCACACAAATTTTAACTCTAAACAACAGTAATTTTTTTTTTCTGTTGTATTCAATGGTGATATATATATATATCACCATTGAATACAACAGAAAAAAAAAATTACTGTTGTTTAGAGTTAAAATTTGTGTGAAAAAGAAAAAATAAACAACAAAAAAGAACTTTATTTCTTTTGTTTGCATTTAATTTTACTCTATATATAAAAAAAAAAAATCTCGCATTGTTCTTGGCTTTTAATTTTACCTTATAATTTTCTTCAACAATGCTTCAAGCAAACTACAACCTACTTTATATATATATATATATATATATATATATATATATATATATATATATATATATATTGTATTAACAAAGGTTTTTTTTTACTTTTTTTCAGTGGAAAACAAACTGATTAATGACTTATTAAAAAAGTATTTGAAAACTGCGCGACCCTTGCGTAACAGCAGCGACGTCTTGAACATAACGTACTCTTTCTCATACATAGCAGTAGACTTGGACGAGGTTGACTACGTCCAGACATTAATTGTCTACGAGAATCTGGTGAGTATGGCTCAAATTCTAAATTACCATAGTATCTCTTTCCATTGTAACGAGCATGCGTGGAAGCACTCATTTATTGTGCGTCAATGTCTTAGTCAGGCCTACCTATGGCGAAAATGGGTTCGTCCAAGGACTATAAACAGCCGATATCAGAGTAATTCGAGAAGTAATTGTTATAGTAACGAGTCGTTTCAACGGAGTCATTCAGGATTGCTTTGTGTCAGTTCGACAGAGTTGTTCGGGATCGTGTCAGATCGTTTCGACGAAAGTGTTCGAGTTCAAATTGACAGTTGTTCGGGATCATGTCGAATCGTTGCATGAAGTCTTTATTTCCCAGACAGTGCTCAATTTTAAGAACTTTCTTTTTTTTTTTTACACAGTGATCACCACTTATCAAGGCCCGGAAGCCACTCAGGGATAAGGGTTATTGCAAGTACATTACGTTAGTGTGGAGATTTGATGAAGTGTTTACTTAAGGGGGCGGTTCATTAGGAATCTGTTAACGTTGGACTTGAAGACATCCAAGTTGTAGTCCGGTGGGAAGGGACTAATGTATATATTGTATAGCTACTAGTGATGCGAATTCTGGATATGATCTTAAACTATATCCGATAGTGAGGCCTCAGCTTGCGGGCTTTGGGGAGTGTGGGGCCACCCTTTAATTGCCATTGCTCCCAGGTCCACTTTGACCCGCAGTAGTAGTACCTGTTAGGGTCCCAACTATGGGTTAAATAGAAACCGAGTTGAAAAGAAAAAAAATATATTCTATTAAAAAAAAAATTCTTCAAAATAACTGGATTCAGCATTAAATAACCTGAAAAGGGTTGATATGCCGTAAAAAAAAAAACAACCAACCAACTAGTGCTCAAAAGAAAAAAAAATGAAACTGAATTCGCGAACGCACATTGTTGAAGGAAAAAGAAAACCATCGAGTCGGAAATAAGTTCTAAAAACTTAAATCATAAAATAATTCAACCAAGTGAAAAAGAAAATTTTAAAAATAATACAACACAAAACTAAGACGCACAAAGAAGTAAATAATTTTTTTTTTTTTCACAAAAGAAAAAAAAAACGTAATTCAGTCCGTTTGGTTTCATACTGAAAACAAAAAGGTGAATAAAAATATTTGCTCTATTGCTAATCCATTTCAAATTTATTTTCTTCTAATAAAAAAAAAAAAAGGATAACTAAGACTGCAAAAAAAAAGAAACATATTCTTATCAGGGTTGCCAATTTAGCGGATTTCCCGCTAGATCTGGAGAGTTCGTTTGAAATCTAGCGGGTAAAATTTGGAATTTTATGTCCCGAATCTAGAGGGTTTTGAAAATCTCAGTTTGCAACACTAGTTCTTATGCTGCTGCTGCTGCGGTGTGTGTTGGTGGTCGGTTGTATTTTCTTCTCCAAAATTTTTCTAAATTGTTACGAAATTATATGTGCCTTTTTAAATAAATTCATTGAACTTTTTTAGCCCTTATTTGTACAATTAATTTTGTTGTTTCATTTGGTGCGTAAAAGTTTAATATGGAGCAAATAACGGAACTCGAAAAACCATGCAGTTGGCACCACAAACGCAACAAAAACAAAGGGAATATTTACAAGAACAATAATTAAAACAAAGTGCTCAATTTTAAGAAAGTTCTTCTTGAAGAGACTAATGTATATGTTGTATAGCTACTAGTGATGCGGGTCCTGTATATGACCTTAAACTATATCCGATAGTGAGGCCCCAGCTTGCGGGCTTTGGGGAGTGTGGAACCACCCTTTAATTGCCATTGGTCTCAGGTCCACTCTGACCCGGACTAGTAGTACCTGTTAGGGTCCCAACTATGGGTTAAATAGAAACCGACTTGAAAAAAATATATATATTTTATTAAAAAAAATTTTTTTTCTTCAAAATAACTGGATTCGGCATTAAATAACCTGAAAAGGGTTGGTATGCCGTAAAACAAAAACAACCAACATTTCATTTGCTTGTGTGTCGTTATTAAGCTCTGTTCAATTTGGGAATGATTTTTGTTATGAAATTTTTTTCCGGTGTGAGTAAGAAGTAGTTTGTCTTAGTCGGGCCTACCTATGGCGAAAATGAGTTCGTCCAAGGGCTATAAACAGCCGATACCAAAGTAATTCGAGAAGTAACTGTCATGGTAACGAGTCGTTTCTTAAAGGGACTAATGTATATATTGCATAGCTACTAGTGATGCGGGTCCTGTATATGACCTCAAACTATATCCGATGGTGAGGCCCCAGGATCATTGAATTTAAGCAACGTTGAACCTGGTCAGTACTAAATGGGTGACCATGTGGGACTTCCGGCTACTATATGTGTTCTCAGCTTATCTCAGCATTGTTTTCAGTCGTCCTTGACTTCTCCTTGCCACTGGACTCAAGCAGTGTCAATTCAAGAGAGGTGTGGGTGGGATTGTGTAACCCTTGCCTCACAATTGCACGTGCGGACTAACTGAACCAAAATATTATGCAGAAATTTCTGAAGCAGCAATGTACACGGGTCAATCCAAAAGTTATGCGTCATATTTTTTTAACTCAAAAAATTTAATAATCATGAAGCTCCCTAATGACGTTACACAACATACTTTTTTCTATTTCCATTCTTAGTTTATCGGCAATTAATTATGAAAATACTAATGACAAAAATACCTAAATCATCAACGAACAACAACAAACTGAATAGAAAAGAATAGTGCATAAGTAAAAGTCAGAGGGACTTTTGTTTGAGAGAAGCTCAGCCATTGACTAATCTATATAATTATAAAACTCAAATGACCTTGTAGCGAGTGATGTAACCCACTTTCTGGTTTACGACATCCGGTTGCGCATGCGTGCATACACATTAACCCATAACAACGTAAACAAATAAACACAAATCGCTTCTTTTGCAGATTTTGACCTGCGCACTGAAATATTAACGTTATTATTTCGAAATTATTAACATGGGAAGAGTGAGGGTGTTTTGCAACTATTCTATATTGCAACTGTACTGTCACAATTTTCTTACAAATAAATCAACTTTGACTCGTAGGCAACGTATTGTTTTACTGTGTACGTTTTCACCGCCCCAATTGTTTTGTTTTTTTCGCGTTTAAATTATCTAAATAAACAATTGTTAATACTTTCTGCATTTTTTACATCATTCATTTCCGTATTACGTTTAAGTTATTTTAACGCAATTTTCTTACAAATAAATCTACTTAAACCTTTGACAACCATAAGAGCATTTTACAATGTATTGTTTTACTGTGTACTTTTTCAGCGTCCCAATTGTTTTTTTTATTTGTTTTTTTTTGTTTTTTTTTCGCGTTTAAATTAAACGATATATCAAAATTTGAATAGTGCACATTTACCTATAAGTATGGCAAACCACTTATAAATCAACGGCTGTAAGTTTTTTTTTTTTTTTGTTAAAAATAAACAATTATAAACAGAACGACTCATAGAAATCTATCTATATTCTTTTTTCATTTTAATATACTTTCATAGAAATGGTTCTGTTATGTCAAAAAAAAACCCTATTTTCTTTACGTCACAAGTGTCATGCTCATACATTAATTCCATAGCTAATATAACATACTGACCCAACGGGTCACGGGTAGTCTAGTGATAACATAAACCTGTGGGAGGGGATATAAAACACGAATTCCATACATTGGTCATTTAAATGTAATGTGAATAAGCGTCTCGTTGCACAACTCCCAACTTAGTATGCCTCTAAAAATATGGTCCCTAACTGACAGCAGCCCTTTACTCCTCTGTGAAAGTGTGCCTTATTTGGGACGTATAGAATTAAAAAAAAAATTCCTAGTGATTACTGCAGTTTCATGGTATGTCAGATAGTAAACATTTTAACAATTAATTGCAGTTTCATGGTATTTCAGATAATGAATATTTTAGCAATTAATTGCAGTTTCATAGTATTTCAGATAATGAATATTTTAACAATTGATTGCAGTTTCATGGTATTTCAAATAATGAATATTTTAACAATTAATTGCAGTTTCATGGTATTTCAAATAATAAATATTTTAGCAATTAATTGCAGTTTCATGGTATTTCAGATAATGAATATTTTAACAATTAATTGCAGTTTCATGGTATTTCAGATAATGAATATTTTAACAATTAATTGCAGTTTCATGGTATTTCAGATAATGAATATTTTAACAATTAATTGCAGTTTCATGGTATTTCAGATAATGAATATTTTAACAATTAATTGCAGTTTCATGGTATTTCAGATAATGAATATTTTAACAATTAATTGCAGTTTCATGGTATTTCAAATAATGAATATTTTAGCAATTAATTGCAGTTTCATGGTATTTCAGATAATAAATATCTTAACAATTTACTGCAGTTTAATAGAACGCATAAAAAGTCATAAACTTAAGGTTAAAAATAAAATTTACATTGGGATTGTATTTTAAAAATATTTTTTTTTATCTTAAAAAAAATATTGATTGATTTTTTGTTTTTCACGTATTCTTTCTGTCTTTTTTTTTTTTTTTTTTGATTGCAGGCTTGGCATGACGAGATTTTGAATTGGGACCCTGCATTGTATGGCGGAATTAAACATGTTGTGGTTGATAGTCGCTTTATTTGGACGCCGGACATTGCACAGTATAACACGTGAGTACGCCATGTTTGTTTTTTGTTTTTTTTTGTTTTTTTGTTTTTTTTAGCAGATTTCTTATTAATTATTTGAACCAATTCTCTATTGATTATTATCCAATGATTTCTAAAGGTTATAAAAAATATATGACATGGTTACCATCCACTGGATTCGAAACCGCTCCAGCCTTAGTTAATGTTTATCTCCCCAGCGTCATTACCGCCTGAGCTACCGACAGACGAATACGAAAGGATTAAAAATTAAGTGATTTTGAGCTGTAAATGTTTGATTTTGCGCATGTGCAAAAGTAAGAGTAGGAGAAATGTTTTATTCGACTTAGCCTATCAAGATGAACTGATTTGTTTAAAATTTTGACCTTTGAGCAGCAATTTTTGTCGACTAAAAACTAAATTGAAACTGTGCCACAAGTCCAAATATTAAATTAAGTATTAAATTTCAAGTTTGCAGACCAAATATTCAGAGAGGAGTTTGGTAGAGACTTTTCGTACACACACAAACAAGGTCACTTTTATATATATATATATATATATATATATATATATATATATGACTACTTCATTTAATCACATAAATTGATATACAGAAGCATAACTCTGATGAATCCTAGAGTGGATGAAACGCAGAATATTCTGTGTAGCTTAATTGCCATATATATATTTTTTTAACTTACTATATATATATATATATATATATATATATATAGCTTAATGTAAAAGGAAAAGAGAGATCAATTCCACAAGAGGAGACTTATCCGGATAATGCTAAGCTCAACAGTAATTATTGGAGCTTATACAATAGGACAACAAGAGAATGAAATGAAGACACAAAACTATATATTGGTAGATATAGAACGGATAATTTATTGAATAATGGAATACAGGCAAAATTTGGGGTATAGAAGGGACTCTTTATGCCAGGGCATTTCGAAGCCTATTGCTTCTCATCAGAAGAGTGGAGAAGGTGCTAGGTAGCATGGGGAAGATGCGGCGTCTAGCGTAAGGTTCATTAGTGATGAAAGAGATTAAGAGGAATTATAGAATGTTGGGGGAAGCTTTAAAAAAATCATTGAAAATTTTATATATATATGATTAGTTACTAGATGAAAGATAATGTTTTTTAAATTGTAACAAAATGTACATTGCATAAAATAAATCCAAGGTAATTATTTGATTCAATCTAAATTAAATTTTTATACCTTACTTTGTAAAATTTATAAAAGTGAAGATAAATAAATTTCAAATTGAATCTTGTACCTTTATTTTTAAAGCCTATAGTAAAAACATTTTGTATAACAATTTTCATGCCTTGGATGAAATGATTTTCTAACTTGTGTGTGTATATATATATATATATATATATATATATATACTAGCTTTTGTAATGCAATACGCTTAAACATGATATTTTAATTTATGCTGATTGTGTATCTATTATTGATTATTATATACTAGCGGGGGTACCTGGCGTTGCTCGGGTGTGTAGGTGGTGTGGGGGGTATAAAAAAGTACTAGTAGTCAAAACAATAGTAGACAGAGGTGTTAAAAATAGTGGTAGTAGGCAGGCACACTTGAACCCGAAAGAGGAAAACAACATAAAAAAAATAAACATAACGGTTTTGCCGTTGCATCTATTGCCAAACCTGATGTGGCGGAGGTTTAAATTAAGGCTAGTCAATCGAAATCAATCAACTGGGCTCTTTTCTACAATCAGGGGGTCACTTTTTCTTTTTTTTTTGTCAATATTTTCGAAAGTCAGCCCCTCTTTTCGATTGACTAGCCTTAATTTAAACCTTCGCCACTTCTGGTTTGGTGATGGACGCAATGGTAAACATTTTTTTTTTTTCACATTTTTTTTCCTCCCTTGCTGTATGGGTTTGAGCCTGCCTGTCTACAAACACTTTTTTTTTTTGCTCAACACACACCGAGGTTAGTATATATATATATATATATATATATATATATATATATATATATATAAATCTTCCTTTCATCAAACATAAATACTTTATTATGTTTTGTATTACGTGTATTGATTGACCTATTATTCTCATCTCGAGTGTTATTTGTACAATATTTCAGTTAGATTGGCCTTCGACCGTCCTCAGGCATGTTGCTTGTTGTTAGTAACATACGATCCTTGAACAGTTAGCATTAAACGCGTACCAACAATCAAAACTCTGAACACAGGAAATCCTATAAACAGGTTTATTGAAAGTAGATACAGTAAAAAACTGAAAGAAACAAACAAAGAAAAAAAAAGTCCAGAAACGAGAAGTTATAAATGTTAGGGTTCGAGCCCACTCACTACTACTTTTTTTTTGCTTTTTTGCGCAATTTTCCTTTCTTTTTTTTTTTTTTTTGCTCAACCAACACCCTTACACACACCTCCACTTACTTTTCCGCCTAGCGAAACGAGTTCGAGCCTGTCTGCCTACTACAACTTTTTTTTTTTGCTCAACAAACACCTCTAAACACCCGGGCAACACCGGACACCCCAGGCTAGTATATTACTAAATGGGGAATCATTTTCATTAAAATCTAGTTAGTATTGTTTATCTAAAATTTAAAAAAAAAAGCTCGTTTCTCCCAGTGTCGTTTTTAGATAAGAACGACAGCAAGTAAACTTCGATAGCCATTTTGTTTTTGTTTCTGTTTCTTTCAAATAATATTGGCACTTTTCAAGTGGGATTTACTCAGTTTTAAATGTATAACATAACATAATATAACATAACATAATATAATATAATATAATATAACATAACATAATATCACATAACATAATATCACATAACATATTATAACATAACATAATATAATATAACATAACATAATATAATATAACATAATATAATATAACATAACATAATATAACATAACATAATATAATATAACATAACATAATATAACATAACATAATATAACATAACATAATATAACATAACATATTATAACATAACATAATATAATATAACATAACATAATATAATATAACATAATATAATATAACATAACATAATATAACATAACATAATATAACATAACATAATATAATATAATATAACATAACATAATATCACATAACATAATATCACATAATATAATATAACATAACATAATATAACATAACATAACATATTATAACATAACATAATATAATATAACATAACATAATATAATATAACATAATATAATATAACATAATATAACATAACATAATATAATATAACATAACATAATATAACATAATATAACATAACATAATATAACATAACATAATATAACATAACATAATATAACATAACATAATATAACATAACATATTATAACATAACATAATATAATATAACATAACATAATATAACATAACATAATATAACATAACATAACATTATATAACATAACATAACATAATATAACATAATATAATATAACATAACATAACATAATATAACATAACATAATATAACATAACATAATATAACATAACATAATATAACATAACATAATATAATATAACATAATATAACATAACATAATAAAACATAACATAATATAACATAACATAATATAAGATAACATAATATAATATAACATAATATAATATAACATAATATAATATAACATAATATAACATAACATAACATAACATAATATAATATAACATAATATAATATAACATAATATAACATAACATAATATAACATAACATAATATAACATAATATAATATAATATAACATAATATAATATAACATAACATAATATAATATAATATAACATAATATAATATAATATAACATAATATAATATAATATAACATAATATAATATAATATAACATAATATAAGATAACATAATATAATATAACATAATATAACATAACATAATATAATATAACATAACATAACATAATATAATATAACATAATATAACATAACATAATATAATATAACATAACATAACATAATATAACATAATATAATATAACATAACATAATATAACATAACATAATATAACATAACATAATATAACATAACATAATATAACATAACATAATATAATATAACATAATATAACATAACATAACATAATATAACATAACATAATATAACATAACATAATATAACATAACATAATATAAGATAACATAATATAATATAACATAATATAATATAACATAATATAACATAACATAACATAATATAACATAATATAATATAACATAATATAACATAACATAATATAACATAACATAATATAACATAATATAATATAATATAATATAACATAATATAATATAACATAACATAATATAATATAATATAATATAACATAATATAATATAACATAATATAAGATAACATAATATAATATAACATAATATAACATAACATAATATAATATAACATAACATAACATAATATAATATAACATAATATAACATAACATAATATAATATAACATAACATAATATAATATAACATAATATAACATAACATAACATAATATAACATAACATAATATAACATAACATAATATAAGATAACATAATATAATATAACATAATATAATATAACATAATATAACATAACATAATATAATATAACATAATATAATATAACATAATATAACATAATATAATATAATATAACATAATATAACATAATATAACATAATATAATATAACATAATATAATATAACATAACATAACATAACATAATATAACATAATATAATATAATATAACATAATATAATATAATATAACATAATATAATATAACATAACATAATATAATATAACATAATATAATATAACATAACATAATATAATATAACATAATATAATATAACATAACATAATATAATATAACATAACATAATATAACATAACATAATATAACATAACATAATATAATATAACATAACATAACATAATATAACATAATATAATATAACATAATATAATATAACATAATATAATATAACATAACATAACATAACATAACATAATATAACATAATATAACATAACATAATATAACATAACATGATATAACATAACATGATATAACATAACATGATATAACATAACATGATATAACATAACATGATATAACATAACATGATATAACATAACATAACATAATATAACATAACATAACATAATATAACATAACATAATATAATATAACATAATATAACATAACATAACATAATACTGGACATGAGCATTTATAAGTAAGGAAATCAACAACACAGCTAGAAATATTATTTCGCCCAAATGGGTCAGAGGGTATTGAAAACCTGCCTTGTTATAAAGACATTTCATTGAATTCCTGGAAAAAGTGCAACAAGAATGGCGGTGACTATGTAGAAAAAGGTTGTTCGTTTTAATTGAGTACTCCCTATATACCCTATTTTAAAATATCGGTTGAAATATACTACATATAAACATACCAATCCATGAGAAATGTAATATAGGATACTGAGCACGATAAAAATTAAAATGTATACTATTAAGATATCTATTAAAAGTTCTTATAGTATAGTTTATTAACAAAGAACGAAATCGAAATACTAAAACTGAGCCTCAAATTTTTCCCCACCCTCAAAAGTAACATAGCGGAACTAATGACTCTATACTGTCTTCAGGATGCGTTTGGTTAGAAAACTACGATCCCTGAACAGTTAGCATTAAATGCGTACCAACAATCAAAACTCTGAACACAGGAAATCCTATAAACAGATTTATTGAAAGTAGATACGGTAAAAAACTGAAACAAAAAAAAACATTCTTCAGAATACAAAGAGGAAAAAGTCCAGAAACGAGATGTTATAAAAGGGCTGAATGGGGAGTCGTATGTGTAAGGTAATCAACAACACGAAAATAGAAATAAGGAAGCCGGACACGTGGGTAAAGAAAATAAACAAAGTTCGTAGTTAAAATGAAATAATATAAAAAATAACATTAAGGTATTAAAAAGTATCTTTAAGGAGGGGATAAATAATGTTTCTTACTGGAGATGGCTTAAAACGGCAAAGGATAATAGAAGATAAAAAAAACTAGCTATATGGAGCTAGAAAGGCAGCTAAAATTAGGGGAAAAAACGCCGGTCAACCTGCCGGTGTCGAGTCAGGGGAAACTCTATAAGAAAAATGTCTGGCCAAGGGAGATAACTGTTTAAGGGACAAAACTAAGAGACATAAAAGGCTCTTTCATATTCTTTACCGTCGATCTTTATTAGAGTTGCCTCCCCTTTGTCAACCAATTTTTTTCACAGATTCGAAACGATAGCCATAAAATAGAGACCAACACAAAGAATACGAAAAAAACAAAAACCAACATGCCTGAAGATGGTCGAAGGACAATCCGATCGAAACGTTGCACCAATAACACTCAAGATGAGAACAATAGTTGACAAATGGGAGGCAACTCTAATGAAGATCGACAGGGGATTATCTCCCTTCCATCATCGAAATCTTAAGCGTGTAGAAGGTTTGTTTTTTCTACAATTAGAGGCTCCCAAATGCTACTAATCTCTAGGCTTGGTCCGCTTACTAATCTTTTCTTTTTTTAGCATATGTATTGCCTCCCTGACCCTAACCCTAACCCTAACCCTAACCCTAACCCTAACCTGATCCTCTACCTTGCATCCCTGTCAATTATTTTGATTAATACAAAAATATTCACGGAGCCAGATAACGCTCAAGATGAGAACAATAGTCCAATCAATCAATGTTTGGAAAAAAAAGAAAAGTTACTGGTCTGAAGACGGTCAAAGGCTACATCGACCGAAACGTTGCACCAATAACACTCAAGATTATTTCCATGGCAAGTGCTCGTCTGAGCTCCAATCTCTGGTCCCCCCCCACTCGCCAATCTTTCGCGAGAAACACTCGTCTAACTGAAACCACTATCAATAATTTTCCCCATTCTTTATCTGTGCCTAAATCCAAATGTAGATTCCATGAACAACGCTTCTTTCTTAGAAATGCACGCCTGTGAAACTCTCCTCCGTTTGCCTGTTTCCCACCTGACTATAACCTGGATGTCTTCAAGTCCAACATAAACAAATTCTTGATAAACTGTCCCCCTTAAGTAAGACACTTTATCAAATCTCAAATTACTAACGATTACTACGATACTATCCCATTGATTACTGGACACGCAATAACCCTTATCCCCGAGTGGCCTCTGGGCCTTGATAAGTGGTGACTTCCATGTGAAAAAAAAAAATGATGTTACTTTAAATTTATTTTGGTAACATATTGTGATCCATGCGTTAAAGATGGCAGTACCAGCGCAGCTTGCTCCATCAAAGAATCTCTTTGACACTATCTATATAAAAACTAAGTACGTCCAAGGATGGAATACTGTTGCCACATCTGGGCAGGAGCTGCTAAAAACAGCCTATCCTGCCTTGACAGAGTACAAAATAGGCTTCGTGGCTTAGTGGGGGCTTCCCTTTTCTCTTCCCTGCAACCTCTCTCCCACAGAAGGGATGTTGCGAGGCTGTCGGATTTTTTATCGTCATTTCGATGGCAAGTGCTCGTCTGAGCTCCAATCTCTGGTCTCCCCTCGCCAATCTTTTACAAAAAACACCCACTTTATCAAATCTCCATTACTAACGATTACTACGATACTATCCCATTGATTACTAAACTTATCCTCGAGTGGCCTCTGAGCCTTGATAAGTGGTAATCTCCGTTTAAAAAAAAAAAAAAAAAGATGAGAACAATAGTCCAATCAAAACAAATAATATTAAAAAACCAGCCCTCATCTAAAAATTTCCGAACATAAATTACGTTTTGTTTTTCTTCTGCAGCATCAGTGACGTTGACGCCGTGTATGGCCAAGGCAATTCCGTAATCTACTCCAATGGTGATGTATTACTCATAAGAACGGTAAGTAGAGCTTTCTCCCTACATAGTAATTTTCAAGTCCAATGTAAACAAATTCTTGTTGAGCCGTTTCCAGAAATAATCAAATTTTACGCTATTTCTATCACTAATGAGCATTAGTGTTGTCTCAACAACCTCCTGACACTCATTAACCCTTGGTGAGTGATTACTTCCTAGTCAAAAATAAAAAAATAATAATTGATTTTTTTTGTAGATTGTTATCCTCATCTTCATAGTTGTTGTTGTTTCAACACGTTTCAGCCAACTCATCCTCTGGCCTTCTTCAGGTGGTTAACCGCGACGGGATAAGAATGCTGAGTCTCTTAACTGTATCCCCAGTAATTACTGCCTTCCATAGTTGCTATTGTCTCACCACATTTCGACCGACTAATCCTCTGGCCTGCTTTGGCTAGGATTGTATAGGTTCTGATGAACTCGTTTCACTTGTACCCCCTCGACGTACATATCCCCGACAAACCTGCTTAGCAATAAGATCTCACCCCCTTCACTGTTGATGTCCCTAAATGCCAGAAAGCTTTCTATTCTAATAGTTTCTTCACTCGAACAGCTAGACTTTGGAATTCCCTTCCTGCTGCCTGGCTGTACTGATAGGCAGAAGTTTAAATGTAACATAAACAAATATCTTGTTAATCTTTCCCAGACATGGCCCCAAATAGTAGCCCCTTACGTCCAAGTGGCGATATGCTTTGTAAGTGGTGAACATGAGTAAAACAAAAAAAAAAAAACTGCTATCTTCAGACAATGTCCACCTGGAACGGTACAGACTCAATGCCTCAATCCACTGCGGAACCAGTGGCAGAGTAGATAGAGGTGTTGAGTCAAATGAACAGCTACAGCAGGAATTGGAATACATCCTACTAAAGCCTGACTGTCACAGCTGGTGAATTTAAAAATGCAATCTGGACGTGAGGACATTTTAGAAGAACGATATGCAATAAAATTCTGTTTTAAACTTGAAAAAAAAGCCACAAGAACGTATGGAATGCTTCAGACTGCTTTTGGACCATTTTGCATAAATCAAGCATCAGTTTTTGAGTGGCATAAGAGATTCAAGGAAGGCAGGTATCTGTGAGGGATAATGTAAGGTGTGGGAGGAGTAAGGAAGTCAGAACACCAGAGTTGATTGGCCAAATAAAGAATTTCATAGATAAGGATTGTTATATTGTCTATAGAGACAATAAGTGTACAGTTTGATGTCAGTGTGGGAACTGTACACACAATTATTTGTGGGAAACTGAAAATGCACAAGATTTGTGTAAAATTTGTCCCAAGGGTGCAAGTCCATAACTTCATCCTTGTCACAGACTATTTGACAAAGATAGGCATTAAGACAGTTCCTCACCCTCCCTATAGTCCAGACCTTGCTCCCTGTGACTTTTGGTTATTCCCTAAGCTAAAGGAAAACCTTAGAGGCTGTCGTTATGAGACAATTGTGAAGATGAAAGAGCCTGTGACGAGGATCATTGACAAGAGGACTTCCATAGATGGCCTTCTACAAGTTGTTGGAATGGTACATTGCAGCATTGCAGCCGGAGGAGATTACTTCGAAGAGGACTAGAGCTTCAATGTGTGTACTTTCAATAAAAGTGCCCATATGTAAAAGTCTGGAAACTTATTGAAGGCACGTCGTATTTTTTATCATCTATATATTAATACGATAGCGTGTGTGTTCTTCTGTGTGTCACGCTTACATCGTTTAATTGTTATGTTCTTCTATTTCTTGTCATAAATAATTTTACCAAGAATTCTTCATAAGTTTTGGTTTCCGTTTCGATTATGGCTGAAGGAACTCAAGTTATATATATATATATATATATTTTTTCATAAGTTTTTATTTCGGTTTTGATTCAAGCTAATGCACCCATATGCAGTCATATGGATATATATTTTTATTTCTTTGAAATCGCAAATTTATAATATATGTGCTTTAGACTAAACATGCAACATAATATTAGCTACTTTTATTTTCTCTACCGCTCTCCCTGGACCCAGGACTGCACCATAATAAACAAAGTCTCTGACAGCATAGACACAGCACTCTCCCTCGACACTAGCGCACAAGTACATGTATTTGGTGACTTTAATGTCCACCACAAGAACTGGCTTGCATTCTCTACTTACACAGATGCAGCGGGCAGCACAACACATAGCTTTGCTATATCTCACTCCCTATCACAAATTGTTACTTTTCCAACCCGTTTCCCTGACCAGCAAGAACAACACGCATCACTTCTAGATCTGTTTCTGACCACAGTTCCCGAGGATTGTATTAGAAATGCTGACAGCCCACTCGAGAACGTTGATCATGCAGTGATAATGGTCGAAATCGCTCTAAACTCTAGACCCAAAACTGAAGAGCCACTGCTCAAAACAACGAGATATTATAAAAAGGCTGACTGGGAAGCCATCAAAGAGCTTATCAGAGATGCCCCATGGGGAATATTTGTTCTCTTCCTGCTGAACAGTGCGCAAATGAGACCACTGAATGGTTCAAAACGGCAATTAAAGCATATTTTCCCATGTGAAAATTTTATAGCGAATCCCACTCTCCCCAATGGTTTACTTCTATTTACGCAACTGCCATTGCTTAAAGGCAGCATGCATACCGCAAATTTAGCCGACATAAGTCCAGTTCAAACAGAAGTATATAGAAGCTAGAAGTAACATTAAGAAAGAAATAGCGACAGCTAAGAGAGAATTTATTGAGACCACTAAAAAACACACCGAAGCACAAAAATTAGGAACTCGAGACTTCTGGAAAATCTACAACAGTGTAGTAAATAATGGGCAATCAACAATTTCCCCACTAACCAAAAATCACGAGTTTGTTTGCTCAGCAACCGAGAAGGCTAACATGCTTGCCAGTCGGTTTGCCTCAAACTCAACACTGGACCCTTCCAACCACACACTACCTGAATTTCCTTTGTGGACAGATGCCATGCTAGACGATCTGAAAATCACCCCTGCTCAGGTGCATGCTATCATAAAAAACCTTGACACTTCAAAAGCATGTGAACCTGATCTCATCCCAGCTGTGCTACTAAAAAAGTGTTCACCCGAAGTAGCTCCAGTTCTCTCCAAACTCTACAACAAATGCCTTAATGAATCTTGCTTTCCGAGCTGTTGGAAACTTCTTCTGTGGTACCAGTATTCAAGAATTCTGGCGAAAGAACTGACCCATCAAATTATCGCCCCATTAGCCTCCTCCCACTTTTCGCCAAAATATTTGAGACCATAATTAACCATGCTCTAGTCCATCATCTTACAGATGCTAAACTTCTGACTGACCCCCAATATGGATTTAGACAAGCCCGTTCCACAGCAGACATCCTCACTGTAATCTCTGAACGTGTATACCATTCACTGGACAAAGCGGGGGAGGGCAGAGTGGTGGCTCTAGATATATCTAAGGCTTTTGACAGGGTATGGCATGAGGGTCTCCTCAGGAAAATTAGATCATACGGTATCACTGGTAGAATACTTAACATAATTAAATCCTTCTTAGATAAGAGAAAAATCCAGGTTGTCCTCGACGGTCATACATCTAAACAATATGATATAAATGCGGGAGTGCCTCAGGGGTCTATCCTTGGACCTCTATTATTCCTAATATTCATAAATGACCTCCCCGACAAAATTGCCTCTGAGATGAGTATATATGCTGATGACCACCACATTCTATAACAGGCACGACAGGAAAACTAATGAACACATATCTAAAGAAATGGCAGAAACACTAGAGGATGATATCCAATCTGTAGTGGAATGGGGACAAAAATCGATGGTCACATTCAATTTTACCAAGACTAAACTCATTTCATTCAATAATTACAAGAAACCTCTGCCACCAATAGCAATGGCCAGTGACTCTTTATCTGAAAGTACATCTTTCAAACTCCTTGGCCTAACGTTCACAGGAAACATGAGTTGGAACAATTACATTGATAGTATTGCCAGAGCCGCTGCGAAGAAGGTAGGCTCTCTCTAGCGTGCTAGAAAACTACTGACACCTGAAAGTATCCTGTACCTCTATAAGGCAACCATTCGCCCATGTATGGAGTATTGCTGTCACATTTGGGCTGGTGCATCTGCTACTAGTTTCTCGCTCCTAGACAAGGTTCAAAAGAGAGTCACCAATCTGATAGGTCTTGAACTGGCATCTAAGCTTCAGCCTCTGTCCCATCGACGAAATGTTGCATCCCTCTGCCTGTTCTACAAGTATTTTAATGGTGAATGCTCTGACGAGCTGCAAGCACTTTTGCCCCCACGACGTAGACACCCTCGACAAACCCGACAGGTAGCTAAATCCCACCCCCACACAGTAGAGATCCCAAGATGTAAAAGATCTTTCTACTCCAGTAGTTTCTTGCCCAGAACCGCTAGACTCTGGAATTCCATTCAAGGTTCCTGCTTCCCCAACTGTACTGACATGCAGAAGTTCAAGTGTAACGTGAACCGACATCTTGCTGCCCAAATCCCTACATAGTACCCCAGTAGTTGCTGTCCCTAATAGTAGCCCCCTACACCAAAGTGGCAATGTGCCTTGTTTGGGGTGAAAATGTAATAAAAAAAAACAATAAAAAATAAATAAAAATCAATAGAACATTACCTTTATAATAATACTAGCAAAAGTACCCGTCGTTGACTGGGTTCAGAAACAGCCTACAGAAAATGGACTCTGATTTATGAAAGTATGATAGGTCATGAAAAGAAAGGGTTGTAAAGAGATAGCTTCGAATTTGGAGGTATCAAAATCAAAGCAAAATATGATGAAAGTAAAAATAAAATAGATAAACCCCATAATTTATTATACCATACCTTTTCAAACTGAAACACTTATCACAATATTCTGTGGATCTATATTAAAAAACCTTGTTAAACTTTGTGCCTATTTCCATTCTATGGAGGTCAGGCGCGAACGAACACCCCATGATTTTATTATACCATATTTCTTCAAACTGAAACATAATTATCAAAGTATACTTATGCAAATAGATATGAAAAGTCTTTATTAAAGTTTGTGTCTATTTCCATTCTATGGAGGCCAGGCGCAAACGGAGACCCCACAATTTTATTATAACATCCCTATTTAAGTTAAAACATGCTTATCAAAGTATTCTTATGTACATCTATATCAAAAACACTTGTAAATGTTTTGTTTTTTTTAATTTTGTGTTCCATATTTTGTGGACCAGGCGTGAACGCAGACCCCACAATTTTAATGAACCACCCGTTCTGCCAGATCAAACATACCCATTCCTGTGTCTCGATACATCTTCTATCATTATATGTAATCAGTTTTTTAAAATAGTCAACCATATAGGAGCCTATTCGTAACCAGACACACACACACATACACACAAACACAGACATTCAGCTTTATATTATAGATATACGAAATCTGCAAGAATTAAAATATCATATTTAAACGTACTTCATGACCAAGCTTTACCAGGCGTTCGTGCTAGCTTAGATAAATACTTTTGCAGTTTTAACAAAAGAGCTACAATAATATCAGAGCGTCTCCATTTACGCTGAATATTTACAGAATACCAACATCAATATATTACATATGAATGATTTCCGCTGTCAGATTTCCACAGGTCCCGCTAGTTACAACATAGCTCTCGCAAGTTTGAATTATTGAGTTATCTCCCATTTCTTTTTTTTTTTTTTCCTGCTTTCTGTTTGCATTTATTTATTTGGATTGTTTTCAAAATTGCGGACAAGACAGTCGCTATCAGATAATCATTTACACTGAACATCTACAGAATGCCAACATCAATATATTTCATATGAATGAGTCCCCTGTGGAATTTCCACAGGTCCCGCTAGTGTATTATTTCTTTAGTATTGGTGAATAAAGTTTCAACATTTAAGGACGCAATGATAACGTTTTTAGGTTTCTTGCTCTTTAGAAAATGATGCGAAGTCAAACTTATGAATTTTAATTCCTGTAATTTTGGACATTTTTGCATAATGGCTATCGGCGTTATTTGCAGAGATTAATTTAATATTTTTTTTTTACACTTTCACCCCAAACAAGGCACAGTGCCACTTTGATGTAGGGGGCTACTCTCTAGAACATAATTTGTTGGGATACTACGCAGGGTTGTGGAGTCGGAAGGAGTCAGAGGTTTTAGTCGGAGTTGGATTTCTAAAAGTACAAGGAGTCGGAGTCTGAATTTTTGATCCGACTCCAACAACTTAAGTCCAATGAATTTATTTTTTTACAAGGTTTTCCTGTTTGGTTTGACCAGTTTTTTTTTTTATTACATTTTCACCGCAAACAAGGTACATTGCCACTTTTATGTAGGGGGCTACTATCAGGAACCTAAGTTTCAGGGGTACTATGTAGGGAGTTTAGTAGCAAGATGTCTGTTCACTTTACACATGAACTTTTGCATGTCAGTACAGTCAGAAAAGCAGGAACCAGGAAGAGAATTCCAAAGTCTAGCAGTCCTAGGGAAGAAACTAGTAGAGTAGAAGGCTTTCTGGTATCTGGGGGATCTCTACTGTGTAGGGGTGGAATTTTGCTGCTTGTCAGGTTTGTCGGGGGTATTTATGTCAAGGAGGTATAATGGCTTGAAGTTTGTTGAAACACCTACTATCAAAATACTTGTAGAACTGCGCGCCTGTGGAACTGTCTTCTGTTTTCCTGCTTTCCAGCTGACTACAATATGGTTGTCTTCAAGTCCAATGTAAACAAGTTCTTGATAAGCCGTTCCCATTAAGTTATCAAATTTTACTGAATTTCCATTACTGACAATTACTATATAGTTTCTTGGCCGTCAGGGACAAGATCAAAGTGTAGTATCTGTTTTTTTTTCAGATGCTGCACTTCAATTTCTTGTTCTCTGTCAGTGGAGGAGAAATCCGTCACGACCGAGACAATTTTTATTTTTGTTCCTTTTCTCCACATTAAAAAAACGATCCGGGTGTCTAGCTCTGTCCTGTGGGGAGGCATTGTAAATAGGGACAATTACTATATTGTCCAATTGACTACTGTACACTCTTTAACCCTTATTCTCGAGTGGCCCTTGGGTCTTGCTAAGTGGTGATGCCTATGTAAAAACAAAAAAAAAAACACGGCAGACAGATACAACATTTTATTGTTGGGAAAGAGGTTGAAGCCTAGCTGACAGGGTGAGACATATTAGGTTAGCGACTCTCTTTTGAACCCTGTTTAAGTGGCAGACTTAGTAGCTGATGCACCAGCCCAAACGTGACAACAATATTCCATACATGGACGAATGGTGGCCTTGTAGAGGTACAGGATACTTTCAGGCGTAAGTTACATTCTAACACGATAGAGATAATATTAATAACAAGGATGACCGACGACTTTTTTTTTTTTTTTTTTTTACACAGGCATCATCACATTATCAAGGCCAAGAGGCCACTCAAGGATAAGGGTTAAAGAGCGTACAGTAGAAATTGGACAATATAGTAATCATTAGTAATGAAAATCCGGTAAATTTGATAACTTATATGGAACGGCTCATCAAGAACTTATTTACATTAGACTTGAACACAACCATATTGTAGTCAGCCGGAAAGCAGGAAAACGGAAGACAATTCCACAGGCGTGCAGTTCTAAGAAAGAAGCTTTGTTCATGGAATCTACGTTTAGGTTTAGGCAAAGATAAAGAGTGTGGGGGGGGGAATTATTGATAGTGTTTTCAGCTAGACAAGTGTTTCTTGTGAAAGTTTGGCGAGGGGGGACCATAGATTGAAGCTCAGTCGAACACTTTCCATGAAAACGATACATCAGAGACAAACTCGCAACATCTCTTCTGTGAGATAGAGGTTGCAGGGAAGAGAAAAGGACATCTCTTACGAGGCTACGAAGTCTATTTTGAACTCTATCAAGGCAGGACAAGTGCTTTCTAGCAGCTCCTAGCCAGATGTGGCAACAGTATTCCATCCTTGGACGTACCTGGCTCTTATATAGATAGAGAATTGCATCAGCAGTGAGATATCTACCGGATCGATTTTTCCAGCGGCCTTGGTACAGATTTGTGCCTAAGTTTTTTGTTCATGTTCATTTTTTTGCTTGAATAAAAGATTTAATATCTCAAAGTGTAGTATCTGTTCCGGCAGATGCTGCAATCAAAGACTATTGTCCTTGTGGCAATGAGTTTCTGGCAACCCTATATACCAAATGGTTGGTTGGTTGTTGGTTGTTTTTGTTTTACGGCATATCAACCCTTTTCGGGTTATTTAATGCTGAATCCAAAGATTTTGAAGAAAAATTTTTTAATAGAATATATTTGTTTTTTTCAAGTCGGTTTCTATTTAACCCATAGTTGGGACCCTAACAGGTACTACCACTCTGGGTCAGAGTGGACCTGGGAGCAATGGTAGTTAAAGGGTGGCTCCACACTCCCCAAAGCAACATGCATCACTTCTAGATGTGTTTCTGACCACAGTTCCCGATGACTGTGTAACAAATGCCCACAGCCCTCTTGGGAACGCCGATTATGCAGTGGTAATGGTTGAAATCGCCCTAAACTCTAGACCCAAAACTGAAGAGCCACTGCTCAAAACAACGAGATATTATAAAAAGGCTGACTGGGAAGCCATCAGGGACGCTCCATGGCAAAATATCTTTTCACTTCCTGCTGAACATTGCGCAAATGAGACCACTGAATGGTTCAAAGCAGCAATTGAAGCACATGTTCCCACACGCAAATTCTATAGCAAACACCACTCTCCCCAATGGTTCACTTCAACTTGTGCGGCTGCCATAGCGCAAAGGCAGCATGAGTACCGCAAATTTAACCGACATGAGTCCAGTTCAAACAGACAGAAGTATATAGAAGCCAGAAATAACTGTAAGAAAGAAATAGCGACAGCTAAGAGAGAATTTACTGGAACCACCCAAAAACGCATCGAAGCACAGAAATTAGGAACCCGAAACTTCTGGAAAATCTACAACAGTGTAGTAAATAATGGGTAATCAACAATTGCCCCACTATCCAACAATCATGAGGTTGTTTGCTCTGCAACTGGGAAGGCTAACAAGCTTGCCAGATGGTTTGCCTCCAACTCCACACTGGACTATGCTAACCACCCCCTCTCTGACTTTCCTTTACGGACAGATGCCACACTAGACGATCTGAAAATCACCCCTGCGTCAGGAGAAAAAAGAAAAAGAATACTCCACATGGTCAGAAGGAAGAAACAAAGTGCATTGGATAAGATGGACATGTGGTCCTGTAGTGGAAGCGAGACTTTTAAGCTGGTGTTGATATGGCAGGGTTTTGTTAATCTCATGGCAGGCGAAATAGAAAAAAAAACAAGGAATAGGAAAATAATGGTAATAAATGCCTTTTGATTTTAATTTATTTGTTAATAAAAATTCTATATTTGAAATTTCACATCTTATGATTTATTTGCTCTATCTGGTATATTGAGCAATTTTTATTTAGCTGGGATTGTCTTTATAAAATGTTACAGCCAATAATATTTTGTAAGACCAATAATCACTGGATTTCCATACTAGTAGATCTGTTGCATTATATATATGTACATCTTTTTTTTCCAATTTTGTTGTTTTCAGATGAAATCCAAAGTCCGATGTGAATTTGATCCGCATAATTTTCCGTTCGATTCGGCCTATTGCGCGATATCCATGGGATCCTGGGTTTACTCCAGTCTTCAGATCAACCTCTCTCTTGGCTCCTCCAAGATCGACTTATCCAGTTACCAGTCTAACTCACGCTGGAACCTCGCAAACGCAACGGCCGAGAGACAGAGCAAAGTGTACGCTTGCTGCCCAGAGACGTACTACACTATCGTGTACACAAACAAATTTGTTCGCAACGCCAACAACTATGTGGTTGCGTTGCTTGCACCGAGCTTCATTCTCTCAGTCCTCACAATTCTGCTATTCTTGTTACCAACGCACAGTTCTGAAAAAGTCACGCTTGGTAAGTCAACCCGTTTTTTTAAACATTCCCTTCTAGTCTTTTTTTTTTTTTACACAGTGATCACCACTTATTAAGGCCCGGAAGCCACTCAGGGATAAGGGTTATTGCAAGTACATTATGTTAGTGTGGAGATTTGATAAAGTGTTTAATTAAGGGGGCGGTTCATTAGGAATTTGTTAACATTGGATTTGAAGACATCCAGGTTGTAGTCTGGAGGGAAGCAGGCAGACGGAACAGAGTTCCACAGGCGTGCAGTTCTAAGAAAGAAGCTTTGTTCATGGAATCCGCGTTTTGATTTAGGCACAGATATAGAGTGGGGGGAAATTTTTGACAGTGGATTCAGCTAGACGGGTGTTTTTCGTGAAAGATTGGCGAGGGGGGACCAGAGATTGGAGTTTAGACGAGCACTTGCCATGGAAATAACGATAAAACAAGGATAGGCTCGCAACGTCTCTTCTGTGGGAGAGAGGTTGCAGTTTTTTTTTATTACCATTGGTTAATTATTTACTTAATTATTAACCTTTGACATTTAATTATGAATTAAATAAATAAAAAAAAACATAGTTTGGCGACGATCACGCTGGCTTTGGTGGTGGTGGAGGTTATGTTAGTGATGTTCTCGACCTATATCCAAACAAAGTAGTTCAGCGGGTTCAAGTCGAGGGGAGGTGTGGGGGCCAGTGAGAGAAGGTTACAAAATCGTAGTACTCCTTCTGAAGCCAATCCAATGTGACATGGGCTAGCACCAAGTTCTGCTACCAGCGGCCACCTTCAGCCTCAATCATTGCCACGATAGGCATCTGGAACAGTGAGAGCTCGGCGAATACTCGGTGGATGATAAGGCTGGCTTTAGTATTGTGGGAGGTCAGGTTGATGTTTTTAATCTATGACCAAATGAAGTAGTCCTGCGGGTTCAAATCAGGGGAAGAGGGGGGGGCAGTTAGAGAAGGGTACAAAGTGGTGGAACTCCTTCTGAAGAACCAAGCCTGGATCTCTTTGGACTTGTGGGTCTGTGCAGAGTCCTGCTGCAACACCCAGGGTATGCCAGCGGCCACCTGATTGTACCACTTTGGTGATGACTTTCAAGCTGACTTTGATGATGTGAGGTGCCATGATATGGCCCTTACTTCAAACCACACTAAAGACCATAACCGTGGCTGGAAGCTTTTTCATCACCCTGGGTACATAACCGTATTTGCATTTTGAGGGTGCTGGTAATGATCCTGTTGTTATAACTTGATAGGCCCTGAACTGGCATCTAAGCTTCAGCCTCTGTCCCATCGACGAAATTTTGCATCCCTCTGCCTTTTCTACAAGTATTTTAGTGGTGAATGCTCTGACGAACTGCAAGCACTTGTGCCCCCACGACGTGAGCACCCTCGACAAACCCGACAGGCTGCTAAATCCCACCCCCACACTGTAGAGATCCCTAGATGTAAAAGATCTTTTTACTCCAATAGTTTCTTCCCCAGAACCGCTAGACTCTGGAATTCCATTCCAGGTCCCTGCTTCCCCAACAGTACTGACGTGCAGAAGTTCAAGTGTAATGTGAACCGACACCTTGCTGCCCAAATCCCTACATAGTACCCCAGTAGTGTTGCCCCTGATAGTAGCCCCCTACACCAAAGTGGCAATTTGCCTTGTTTGGGGTGAAAATGTAATAAAAAAAAAAAATTAAAAAAAAAAAAAAACTTGGATTGGGAGAGAGCATAATTTGTATATAACTCTTTTTTTCCTTGTACCCATTTTTGAATTATTTCACGGAATTCTACCTTCTGGATTACATCGAAATATCTTCCAGCAGCACAATTCCTTTGGATTTTTACTTGTAGACACGGAACTTTAACCAACTTTTCTTGGATTTTACCGTGATTGTATATTCTACTCTTCACGCGACCATCCATTCACGTGAAATCTTTTTCTTTTTCCCCATTCCCTCTGCTTCACTAGTTTTTAATTTTTACCAAGTAAGCTCTATGGCTTACTTGTAGTTTCACTAAATACTTTGCGAGCAAAATCCGATTTCGCATTTCGCTAATTCCTACACTCTGATGAGAAGGAAAGTATTTCTTTCAAAACTCTGCGGATTAAGGACAATCCACTTAATTTGTGTTTCCTCTTTGAAAATTAAATGTGTTTTTAACTCTTCTTAAAGTGTTTTTAACATGTTTTATTAATTGTATATATATATATATATATATATATATATATATATATATATATATATATATATATATATGTATATATATATTAGCATTTCAGCCCGGTGTTGCCCGGGTTTTAAATTTTGACCCCTATTATGACCCCTTATTGTTTGGGGCTCAAACCAAGTTATTAAGTTAGATCCATGTCCAAGGAACCTATATCTAAAATTTCAAGTGTTTGGACCCAAAATTGGCAGATGTGTATATGTAAGTACACATGTGTATGTATGTGTGTGTGTGTGTATATATATATATATATATATATATATATATATATATATATATATATATATATATAAAATAAAAATGCACAATTACTGAGCCCCCACGCAATCCTCCCATAACAGACACTAATATTTTGTTTTCAAGTAGTCCTTCTTCCCATCCTCCATCTGATGTAGTTACTAATCCAATATACCACTCGACCAGTCCCTCCATCTACAATCATACAACTAGCAATAATAATAATGATATTAATGAGAATAATAATATTTCTCCTAACAGCCATCCTAACACTAACAACACTCATTATCCCTCCAAAACAGTCGTCGTACTATCATTGTCCCACCCTTTGTTGAACACAATGGACAAAATTCAAACTATTTAACTCATACAAATCAGCAAATTAGTATTAATATCAGACCTCGAGCTTTTAATAAAGTACATACATATATGTCTGCGCTACTTCAATATTAATTAAGAAAACAATATCAAACCACATTTCCTCTTTTAGCAACCATAATTCTAATAATAACCAAGGAACTTCTCTAACCACTTTAATTAAAAACTTAACTCTAACAATACCTGCTTCTCAATCAAATGGACTATCATAAAAAAAGTTAAGTCTTATACTCCAGGCTCTAAGTCATGTCGCCTCTCCACAACCGAACCTATAACTATAATTACTTCCCCTCAAAGTAACAATATAATAAATTCTAAAAACGAACTGATCTCTTTCTGTAAACATAAGTCCAAATTTAATTATGGTTATTTTCAAATTACACAGTTATTACTTTAACCTTTCAGATAGATATAATTTTTCTTTAATTTTATCGTTTTTTCTACATACTTTCTTAACACTTTATAACTTAATATTTCATTATTTTAATTCTTTATTTCTTCTTCGCTTGGCCGTTTTTTATCTGCAATTTCCGTTTTAGTCTTTAAATACTCCTATCTATCTAATATATCAATCTACCCACACATCTATATCCTGTATGTATATTTACTTATATTTTACTATATGCATTTACTTACATACTTACTTGCTTTATCTGGAATTTGCAGATACCGGCCATCCTCTCCCCTTAAAATTTTTTTATTTTTTATTTTATATTTTATTTTTATTTTTTTTATTTATTAATTTATTTTTTATTTGATAACTCTTGCTGACATTTTCTTTAGTAATAACCTGTACATTTCAGTTGACCTCTTTTTTTGCCATATATTTTTCGCGCCTTTTAACGTTATCTTGCCTGGGTCATTTTGACATTTTATTTTCTATTTTATATTTAATTCTATCACCATTTAATCTTTTTTTTTCTCTTATTCACTGATTTTTTTTAATTATCTGACAATTTGGGGTCTAAACACTTGAAATTTTAGATATAGGTTCCTTGGACATGGATCTATCTTAATAATGTAATTTGAGACCAAAACAATAAGTTTTAAGGGGTCATGATAAGGGGTCAAAGTTAAAAAAAATTGACCGTTTTTTAAATTTTTTTTTATGCTCAGCATACACCTCCAAACACCTGGGCAACGCCGGGCATCCATGCTAGTATATATATATTCTTATATACTAGCATTTCAGCCCGGCGTTTCCCGGGTGTTTGGAGGTGTATGCTGAGCATAAAAAAAAATTTAAAAAACGGTAAAAAAAAAACTGAAATCTTTGTGGTTACGACCACCGCCAAACTAGAAGTGACTTATGCTTACATTAAGGCTAGATAATCGAAAGGAGAAGATATCTTTAAAAACTATCGGCGAAAAAAGCCTTCCCCCCCCCCCGTAGAAAAGTGCCTAGTTGAAGGTTAATGTTTTTAGCCAATTTTTCAAAATTTGTTGTATGAAAGGTCGAACTTCAAAACGATACTGATCTTGGTAAAATCCGTCGCCTCTGTCGAAAGTTTTTGGCAGACATGCAAACATACATACATTTATATATTAGTAACTAAAAATTTTCGACCTAAACCCATGAAAAAGCTTGCCCTATCTCTGAATACCCTTTATGTAAAATTTCAAATGTTTAGACCAGAAATTGTCTGAGTAATTAGGTAGAGACTGCAGAGGTCAAATTTTTTTAAACTTTGACCCCTATTATGACCCCTTAATGTTCATTGTTTGGGGCTCAAATCAAGTTATTAATTAGATCCATGTCCAAGGAACCTATATCTAAAATGTCAAGTGTTTAGACCCAAAATTGTCGGAGGAGTTTGGTAGAGTTCTCAAAGGTCAAATCGCTTAACTTTGACCCCTTAACAGCACAATTTCTGTCCGAAAACCGATCACATAGATTTTCCCAAATCTCAGTACCCTGTATATCAAATTTCGAGTCTGTAGATTAAAAATTGAGAGAGTTATTGCGTAGGGAAATGTACACAGACAGACACACAGACAGGTTCACTTTTCTAGATATATAGATTTATATATATAAAAAAGTATGCATGTCAATAACCGTATTCAGTGTTATGTTTGCTTGAGGGTGTGCAAGTCACTGGCAGGACTTATATATGTGTGTGTGTTTAGGCTTAAGATGTTCAAAAGTAGGAACTAATGAATACAAATTACACCCGTTTATATATACCCCCGACAAGCATTATATATTATATGTATATGTATATTACATATATATATTTTTTAAATATTATATATATATTATATTAAATAATATAAAATATATATAATATATATCTATATATATATATATATATTGTATATTTATATATAGTAAGTTATGAACATATATATGGCAATTAAGCTACAGAGAATATTCCACGTTTCATTCAAGTGAATTTTAATTAGAATCCTATATTTTAATTTTGCCAAGTACCTTAACCACCAATAGAAAATTACCTCTCTTTTGACTTCTCCTGTGTCGTACGATCGTTTTCATCAAATTCTATTTTATTATTTTCTTTAATAAATAATTTTCTACCTTATCGATTTTCGTAATTTTTGGATATTATCCTCTTAAAAATACGATGAATACGTAGATAACATTGTTTTCATGTGAAATTCAGTTTTACGATTTGCGAAATTTCGTTCTGATAGTGTAGAAGCGCCTAAATAAACAACCACTAGACCATCAATAGGCACAAATATATCAACACGTAAATAATACACACCCGTTTATATATACCCCCGACAAGCATAGGTAGATAAAAGATATATACAATGTGCAGGGGGCAGGGTGTATAAAGGTGAGCAGAGGTGATGTTGGCTCGCCATCATAAACAAAGGATTTCGATCGTGTTGTCAAATATATTCTGTACCTCCAAGCCGCGCTTTATGTAGAGAAGGGTTTGGATATAATCATTTTAAAAATATGAGGAATACATAGATACCATTGTTTTCATCGTCCCAATAGTGCAGAAGCGCCGCAATCTGATGTTCAAAGTGGATGTCACCTTGTTATGTAGCGGGGTACATAGTCGAGGTGCAGATTTTTTTTTTTTTTACAGGGTAGTCACCACTTATCAAGGCCTGGTAGTCACTCGGGAATAAGGGTTATTGCGTGTACAGTACGTTAGTATTGGAGATTTGATAAAGTGTCTTACTTAAGAGGGCGGTTCATCAGGAATTTGTTTATGTTGGACTTGAAGACATCCAGGTTGTAGTCAGGTGAGAAACAGACAAACGGAAGAGAGTTCCACAGGCATGCACTTCTAAGAAAGACACTTAGTTCATGGAATCTATGTTTTGGTTTTGGCACAGATAAAGAGTGGGGAAAATTATTGACAGTGGTTTTAGCTAGACGAGTGTTTATCGTAAAAGATATATACAATGTGCAGGGGTTATAAAGGTGAGCAGAGTCTCCACATCAGCCAGTTTGTCTTTTTTTTTTAGCAGAGGTGATGTTGGTTCGCCATCATAAACATAGGATTTCGATCGTGTTGTCAAATATATTCTGTACCTCCAAGCTGTGCTTCATGTAGAGGGTTTGAGGAACATAGTGGTATAAAGTAAAGCGTGTTATCTATTTATTTATTTTTTTTCAAATCCCAGATGTTATCGAAATAACGATAAGCTTACACGGTATTTGCTAGTTGGTTTTGGACATTTAACTTTGCAGAAAAAAATTCTTACCATAGGAAAAATGGCTTCTGGCGAAGAAAAAAAATGCACCTTTTTCCCCCTTTCTAAAACACTTTTCGTTTTAGAAATTTTCGTAATTTTTGGATATAATCATCTTAAAAATACGAGGAATACGTAGATAACATTGTTTTCATGTGAAATTAGTTTTACGATTTCCGAATTTTCGTCCCAATAGTGCAGAAGCGCCTAAATAAACAACCACTAGACCAACAATAGGCACAAATATAAAACGTAAATAATATACACCCGTTTATATATACCCCCGACAAGCATAGTTAGATAAAAGATATATACAATGTGCAGGGCGTATAAAGGTGAGCAGAGCCTTCACATCAGCCAGTTTGTCTTTTTTTTTTTTAAGCAGAGGTGATGTTGGCTCGCCATTATAAACAAAAGATTTCAATCGTGTTGTCAAATATATTCTGTACCTCCAAGCCGCGGCGCTTCATGTAGAGGAGGGGTTTGGATATAATCATTTTAAAAATATGAAGAATACATAGATACCATTGTTTTCATATGAAATTCAATTTTACGATTTTCGAAATTTCGTCCCAATAGTGTAGAAGCGCCGCAATCTGTGTTTAAAGTCGGTGTCACATTATTATTATTATGTAGCGGGGTACATAGTAGAGTGTGAATTTTTTTTTTTTTTTTTTACAAGTCACCACTTATAAAGGCCCGGAAGCCACTCGAGGATAAGATGTTCAAAAGTAGGAACTAATGAATACAAATTACACCCGTTTATATATACCCCCCGACGAGCATAGTTAGATAAAAGATATATACAATGCGCAGGGGTTATAAAGGTGAGCAGAGTCTCCACATCAGCCAGTTTGTCTTTTTTTTCAGCAGACGTGCTGTTGGGTTGCCATCATAAACATAGGATTTCGATCGTGTTGTCAAATATATTCTGTACCTCCAAGCCGCGCTTTATGTAGAGGAGGGTTTGAATATAGTCATTTTAAAAATATGAGGAATACATAGATACCATTGTTTTTATATGAAATTCCGTCCCAATGTGACCTTGACACATGGTCTTACACGACCTTGAACCTCTGATCGCGGCCCAGTTATGATCTTCACCCTGGGTCGATGCCCAATTATGACTATCCTAGTCACCGGGTAATTAATTATGTTGACTGGGCAACCAGGTCTGCCAACCGTTGGTACGTCGCGTCACCCAGTGAGTCCTCGTCAAGGCGTTGGAGGACTCTTCTCGGTTGCACGGTCCTCAAAGCCTGTTCTTCTTGATCGTCTAGTTGGTCGTCCTGTTGACTGGGTGTTCGTTGACGGGAACGGGGTCACAAGTGGCAAGTAAAAGAATTAAAATTACATGAAACAACAGCACATCAGCAAACAAACTCCGGAGGTTGGTTGATATATAATGTATTTAGGAAATTCATAAATGATTATCTACAGACATATGTACAATTGAAGATTAAATGGAAGCAAGCAATTAGATTTGTGAATGAGCTTCTTGTTGTTGAAATACTCGGTCGGAGTCGCAGACCGTTGTAATTATCGTTAAGGTGTTCTGGCTGGTCTCTTCCTAGGTCCTCTGGATTCTATTAAGTTGCAAATTGAGCTCTCTGGCGACCAGCGAGAGGGGAGAGAGAAGTTGGGTGGCTGGAGTCCTCTACCGAGACCTTTATCTCTGTCTTCTCTCTTCTTCTAACTCTGCTCCTATCTATCTCTCTGCCGAATCTGATTAAATCGAGTTTTACAGATCTTATATAGTAAAACCCTTGAATAATGACGACGCCTACGTTCGTCTTCGACCAATCAAATTGATGGATAACAATCCACCTGATTCCTTCTCATTAGTCAATTTGGCCTGTGGCAGGTATTATTTTTCCGCCCCCAATTTCCAAAATCAAATTGACTCCTCCCCAACTTGTCTGACCCCGCCTTCTTTATAATGGTTTTTTCCATATTATCAACTGATAATCAGAGGAAATATTATTGTTTAGCTTGTAATAGATCACCAGCTTTCATCTATTTAAAAATATCCGTTTGATATTCTTTCCCCTTTGAATTCATTTGTTCTGTCAACATCCCGACAAAATATGTTATGGAAAACCGAAAAATCTCTTGATCTAAATTTCAAATGGCTTTATCATAGTCACCCGAATCAGTTAATATTTGATTCGAAAAAAAACATTCTTTGAAGCCGACAAATGCGTGTGTTAAATTTTAACTCCAAAGAATTTATTTATGACACGTTTCAAGACTCCAAGCATAGATTTGGGACACAATTGCCATTTTAGGTCAATTTTCAAAACAGATAATGTATAAGTGTTATACCATTTTTCTAAACCAAAATTTCACGAGGAATCCAATAAAACAAAAACGAATACAAAATTTTGATGGGAAACCATGTTTTCAAGCAATTCTTTCATGACGGCCGGAATCGCACTTCCCGTTTTTTTGTCCCAAGGACCATATCCTGCAGATTGCGAAACTATTTTAAGAAAATTACTCAAAACCTATCAATCATAAGTGTTAGGCCATCTTTCTTAACCAGAATTTTGTGAGGAATCCAAAAATAAGGGAGAGAATACCAGATCTTGATGAGAAATTGCCTTTTTTGGCCAGGTTATGGTAACAACCCATCCGAATTTTGGGATACTGGAAGTTTTCAACAACACATAACGAAAAGGGTTCTTAACCTCTCATTAAGACATCTTTTTATTGAAGAATGATGGGTAATGGATACATAAGATTCCCAGTTTAAGTTTAGAAATGTCTGAAATGAACAGAAGACAACATAACAAGAGTATACTAGTACTGATGCAAAAATCTGTTATCAAAAGGAAGATAGTTTAAGACCAAGTGCTCGGTTGTACAGTTCCATAATGTTTTTGGAGCGAGCAGCTCGTTTTGCATCCAACAGATTTCCCCCCAGCTCATCGTTGTTGCTCAGTCTTCCGGCATGATCGCGTTCTTGGTGTCATCGCTGCTGCTTCTAAAGGTGGTCTGCCACGTTTTCCAGATGTTGAAGTCGTTGGTTTTTCCTCATTTAAGGGTGTTGATGCATTTGATGGAAGTTTTGTTGGAGGTGGAAATGGTGGATTTGCTGTTGCTGCCTTCTCACGATGTTTATGTACTGCATCTTCGTGGTATTTCACTTTCTCCTCCTTCGTCAAATTGGAGTATCCTGTTGTTGTAGATCCCTTCTTTCGCCCTCTCTTTTTTTCAAAAACCATAGTTGTTACTAGAGAGGGTCGCTATGTGAATTATTCTGAAAAAAGAAAAAGTATTAATCAGAATGACATAGCCATCATGACTATTTACATATTTACATACAGTTAAAAGGACTACGTTTTTAGGTCAGAACTGTTTCTCCTCACTACTGATACAACACACATACAAGTGAAGATCTCACACAACTTCCTTCATGTTAAGGGGAGGATTTTTCACACCTGCTCCACGTGAAAACCTTCTTTTCAGTTCACCCATAACACTTGAATAATTCATGAGGGTATTCCTTGACTTCAAACAATACGATGGAGCTGTGAAATGTTACTTCTATACATCCAACCTATACTGCCTACCATGACATATAAATCATTCACAAGGGAAACCCTCAAAGCAAAAATGAAGGGTGAGTCACTTAGTTTTCAACTCTGTTGGAGGTAATAGTTGTGGAAACCTATCAGAAGTGATATGACCACTTTGTTAGCACATAATTTGGTATCAACTGTGAAAAATACTGCTGGGGGACAAATTTGGAGAAAAAAAATATTACTGTAAAAAAAAATGTACGTCTTCAATTTGGCCAAAATCAAAAATTCCTGATATACAAGTTGTTCAGATTGATATTAGTGACAAGTTGTATAGAAGGGATTTTTGATTTTTCGAAAATTGAAGGCAGGTTTTTTTTTGTTTTGTTTTTTTTACAGAAAAAATTATTTTCGGCTTCACTTTTCACCCGGTTAAACAAAACGTGCAATATTTTGGGAACCGCTAGCCGGTTGCTGCTGTTCTAAAGCTTAAATGAAAGCTAACTGATCAAGGTTACTGAGAAATGACCATAGGGACAGTGTTTGCTTCGTTTGTCATCATTTTAGAGGGATCTTTGCCAAAAAGACGCATTTTTTGAAAAAATTGTCACAGCCTGTAATTGAAGAGAATGGGTAAAATTCGAAGAGAGTTCTATGAGCAGCGTTTTTTTGCACAAATGCAATTTTATACTATTGTTGAACGAAAATGATTATTTACTTCCCTTAGTTTCATGTCTAAAAGTGATTTTTGGCTCTTCTTTGTGGTGAGGTAACAAAAATTGTCACTAAAATATCTCCATTTTAGGCCTTTTTTTCAGTTATATCGTTTTTTTTCCGGTTGAAAACAGGTATATTAACCATATAAACCTATGATTTTCTGAAAGACAATTTAGTTTTGCCTCACAAATCACAAGAATAGCTTTGTAGATCATTGTGTGACTGATCAGTGATTTTTGACTTCAATTGTCCCAAAACTATGCTTGGAGACTTAAAACGTGTCTTATCTTTTGTTTTGATCTTGTCACAAATATATTTTGTGAGGCCAACAATTACGTGTGTGTGGTTTTTTAGTTCAAAGCAATCAAAGAAAAAAATATTTCCCTCGACTTGAAAGCAAAACGTATGTTTTTTTGAAGTTATCATTCTGTCCCTTTTGGCTAAAGCATTTATTATTGTTTTAAGTGATCTTTCGCTTTGAAGTTTAGCAGGCGACCTCCACTTCTATCCCCCGACCGTATGGTATCTCAACAACAAGATTTTGATACATAAAAATATTAACAAAAAAAATTACTATTTTTTTTTTTGTAACCGGTGTTCGCCCGGGATTGATTATCACATTTAACAAAAACGTCACATCGACCCTACTGATCTGATGTGGCCCCTCTTTGGTGTTACACCAATAGTGTAGAAGCGCCGCAATCTGTGTTTAAAGTTGGTGTCACATTATTATGTAGCGGGGTACATAGTCGAGTGTGCATTTTTTTTTTACAAGTCACCACTTATAAAGGCCCGGAAGCCACTCGAGGATAAGATGTTCAAAAGTAGGAACTAATGAATACAAATTACACCCGTTTATATATACCCCCCGACGAGCATAGGTAGATAAAAGATATATACAATGTGCAGGGCGTATAAAGGTGAGCAGTGTCTCCACATCAGCCAGTTTGTCTTTTTTTCAGCAGACGTGCTGTTGGGTTGCCATCATAAACATAGGATTTCGATCATGTTGTCAAATATATTCTGTACCTCCAAGCTGTGCTTCATGTAGAGGAGGGTCTGAGGAACATAGTGGTATATGGCGATTGGTCTATACAAAAAAAAAAAAAAATCGAAACATGTCTGTGTCCCCCCTCTCCCTGTATCACTGGATTTTTTTTTTTAATTGAAACGCAACAGATTTTTCTTTGAAAGTCATTTTTCCTTTTCCTTTGTGATTTAAATGGAAAACTTTATATATTTGGCCATGTCTCCCTCTCTCTGTAAATTTCTGGCAGTGTCTCCCTCTCTCCATAAATCTCTGGCAGTGTCTCCCTGTCTGTGTTAATCTCTGGCAGTGTCTCCCTCTCTCTGTAAATTTCTGACAGTGTCTCCCCCTCTCTGTAAATTTCTGACAGTGTCTCCCTCTCTCCGTAAATCTCTGGCAGTGTCTCCCTCTCTCCGTAAATCTCTGGCAGTGTCTCCCTCTCTCTGTAAATCTCTGGTCGTGTCTTCTAGGTTGGGAAATTCATCTCGATTTACGATCTTTTTTTTTTTTTTTTCTTTTTTTTTGCTAATGAAATCACATTCATATCTTTCATCACCACTTATCAAGGCCCGGAGGCCACTCGAGGATAAGGTTTAATGAGTGTACAGTAGTTAATGGGAAAATATCGTAGCAATCATTAGTAGTAGAAATTTGGTAAATAGGGAACGACTCATCAAGAACTTGTTTACGTTGGACTTGAAAATGACCATATTGTAATCAGTTGGAAAGCAGGGAAATGTTCCACAGGTGTGCAGTTCTAAGAAAAAAACTTTGTTCATGGAATTCATGTTTAGGTTTAGGCACAGATAAAGATATTTTTACACCTTTTATTAAATTTTTTTTTGTAGGTATTTATTATCTCAGACTTTTTTAAATTAATTTTTTTTAAATTGTTTTGTTGTAATTTTTATCTATTTAAGATTTTAATTTTTTTTTTGCTAATAGAAACTGAAATATCTGTATCCGATATTTTTTTAATCTAGCGCAACTGTATTAATATCTTTTATTTTTCTTACACCTTATTTTTTTTTTTTTCAAAAAATCTTTTCGTTGTATTTTATTATTTCAGATTTTTAAAAGTTACTTTTTTATTTTTATTTTTTTCATTGTAGGTATTTTATTATTCTGTGCCTTCTTTGTGATTCTTCTGTACACGTATTCCGTCTTGCCGGCGGCGGGTACTACACCTTGTTTTGGTAAGTATGAGCTTGTTCATCATAGCATTGTTCAAAATGGAGTTTAAATTTCTACTTAAGATTATGACGTCACACCTTGAAACAGAAAAGAAAGATCTCATACATATATTCGCTGTGGCCAGTCGTTCAAATGTGCTTTTCGGTTTATATAGTTTCTAAATCTACTTTTGTCTACGATATATATACACACTGACAGTGAATACAACACAACACAGCTGATCTACAAAATTTATATTTTGTTGATTTCACACTGACAACAGTTTTGGATTATTATTATTTTATCAATTACTGGTTGTTTTAAATCAATAAATATTTATTTTTCTTGTGTGTGTGTGTGTGTGTGTGTGTGTGTGTGTGTGTGTGTACGTTACTTACTTATTGCATTTTCTATCCGCAGCCGTTTTCCTGATGTTCAACCTGATCATGTTATGTTTGGCAACCCTGATAAACGCGTTAGTCGTTAGTCTGTCAAATTGTGAATCTTGTCGAGAAGTACCGAAAGTCTTGCGGGCCGTAAGTGTTAAACTTTTCCTTGTTTTTCAAGTTGCCTCCTCACATATCACTGAGAGAGTTCGTAACACTTTTTTTTTTTTTTACATGGGGGTCACCACTTATCAAGGCCCGAAGGCCACTCAGGGATAAGGGTTATTGCGTGTACAGTAATCAATGAGATAGTATTGTAATAATCATTAGTATTGGGGGTTTTGATAGAGTGTCTTACTTAAGGGGGCGGTTTGTCAGGAGTTTGTTTATGTTAGACTTGAAGACGTCCAAGTTGTAGTAAGGTGGAAAACAGGCAAGCGGCAGAGAGTTCCACTGGCGTGCAGTTCTAAGAAAGAAACTTTGCTCATGGAATCTACGTTTGTATTTAGGCACAGATAAAGAGTGGGGAACCTGAGGACTTGTCCATTCTCTCAACAAGGACTTTAATAAACTGTGATCTGATGAACTCGTTGCACGTGCACCCTATCGATGTACATACATCCCTGACAAACCCGTCTAGCAGCAAAATCTCGCCCTTTTACTGTTAAGGTTCTTAGATGCCAGAAAGCCGTCTACTCTAATAGGACTCTAATAAGACTGGTGGTCTTTGGAATTCCCTTCCTGTTTCCTGCTTCTCTGGCTGTATTGGGATGCAGAAAATTAAATTTAATGTGAACAAACATCTCGTTGCTCAACTCCCCACAGCCGCCTGTTAGACATGATCTCCAATTTTTATTTTACTTACGTTCACCCTAACAAGGCACATCGCCACTTGGACGTAAGGGGATACTATTTGAGATCATGTCTAGGAAAGATTAACAAGATATTGGTTTACATTACATTTAAACTTCTGCATATCAGTACAGTCAGGAAATCAGGTAGCAGGAAGGGAATTCCAAAGTCTAGCTGTTCGAGGGAAGAAACTATTTCTGGCATTTAGGGACCTAGTTTATTATATTCAAAACATCACATCAAAACACTAGGGTCGTTGGCCTTTTTTTCTCTGTTAACTGTAAAATGCTCAGAAAAACAATTGAATATCCTCTGTTTTTTTTTTTTTTGGGGGGGGGGTCACCCTGTATATATATATATATATATATATATATATAGAAAAAATGGTGATTAGTAAAAATCTGAAAAAGTGCTCAATACTATTGCAGAGCAAATATATATATATTTTATTACCATTTAATCTGCTTAGTTACACATGTTTCAGTTAGCGAATCATATCCATAACCCAGTATCTTCATCAGACTTTACAGATCACGTTATTATGATTAGAAAAACGATATTAGAAGAAGCACAAAAAAAGGTAGGAGGGAAAGAATTTCAATTCTAATTCGACAACAGTTAAGTTTTAAGATTTAATAAACATTGGAAGGTGGTAAGAGGCGAGGGGGAGTTTAAAATATTCAACCAGACTCGAACGAGGAGGGAGAGAGAGGAAAAAAGTGGAAAAGAAGGGTGTAAGATGAGTAAAACTTTGAAATCAGAGGTAGGGTAAGAGGAAGAGAAAGAGAGGAATAAGAACTAAAAGGAGAAGGAGAAAGACAAGCAGTTAAGGATGTGGCACTAACTTCTGAACTGTAGCAGTTAGTTGTTGGATACATGTCATATGGAGTTTGGCAAGTTAAAGATCTATGCGGATTGAGAGGGGGGGCGTTGTTTGCAATGTAACGCCTCCCTCGAGGAGGTGGCTAGGACTCTTATTTCACAGAATCTTGGCGCGTGTCGTCTAGGCTCCTCCGAGGTTGTTACATAATCTGGTATGCTGAAAGCGAATATCGAAGCGGCAGGCAGGAAGAAAGACAACGATTGTAGTCTATCTACAAAAGCTTAATTCTCATAAAATTATGTACAAATGTTTTTACAATTCTCATTCAGATTTTGTAAGTTCTTTTCAAAGTCTCAACTCTCTTCACAGAAAGCGACCGATGGATGTATGAGGTGGGGAGGGGTCACGTCTCTGCTCTAATCTGAGCTAAAACTCTCTTCGACTCAACTCTTCTCTGAAACACTGGCTAATTTTCGCCCGACAGTCGTATATATAGTAAGGTAAGTGGATGGGGGTGGAAATTCTCCCCAGCCAATAGGATTTTGCCACGAAATCTCCACGAAATCCTAAGCCCCAGGTCCCTGGGTGGGCACCGTTCCCACACCTGAAATTCTCTCACCATTTTCAAGGACATATGTCAATTCTGACACCCGACCCTGCGTTCATGTAAGGCCAGACAAGGTTCTAAGTGAAATTTCCTGTCGTCAACTTTTAGCCGTAAAAATATATTTCTCTGGTTTTCAAACAATATCTATTTTGACATAAAATAAAATATGTATATTTATCTTCTCTATCTTAAATCCTTGCGTTATCTGGCGTCACCCAGGAATACAAAGCTACCTCTGCGTAGTTCTAACACTCCTCAATGGGGGATTACGTTACAGCAATAACTAAGATGCGTCCTCTCAAAGCAAGCTTAGTTACATCCAACTTAAGTGCATTTATCTATTTAAATCTCTATCTATATAAAAGCCAAGTACGTCCAAAGATAGAGTACTGCTGCCGCATCTGGGCTGGATCTTCTAAAAACAGCTTATCCTGCCTTGACAAAGTTCAAAATAGACTTCCTGGCTTAGTAGGGGATGCCCTTTTCTCTTCCCTGCAACCTCTCTTCCACAGAAGAGACATTGCAAGCCTGTCTTTGTTTTATCTTTATTTCTATGGCAAGTGCTTGTCTGCGCTCCAATCTCTGGTCCCCCCTCGCAAATCTTTCACGATAAACACCCGTCTAGCTAAAACCACTGTCAGTAATTTCCCCCACTCTTTATCTGTGCCTAAATCAAAACGTAGATTCAATGAACAAAGCTTCTTTCTGAGAAGTGCACGCCTGTGGAATTCTCTTCCGTTTACCTGTTTCCCACCTGACTACAACTTGGATGTCTTCAAGTCCAACATAAACAAATTCCTGATTAATCGCCCCCTTAAGTAAGACACTTTATCAAATCTATTACTACGATATTATTCCATTGATTATTGTACACACAATAACCCTTATCCCTGAGTGGCTTCCGAGCCTTGATAAGTGGTGATCCCCATATAAAAAAAAATGCATTGACTATAAAAGGTCTTTAAGAAATTAAGTAAATTAAAAATTGCAAAGTATGAATGGAATTAATATAAAAGGATATGAAACTATGAAAATATGCAGAAGGATGTAAATAAAATAGTAGTAGTAATAATAATAACTAGCGGGACCTGTGGAAATTCGTAGCCCTTTTGTTAAAATTGCAAAAGTTTTATCTAAGTAATCTGGTTAATGTAGTGTCAGAATATATCTGGTTATTACGGTTTATCTCTAATATCCTTATAAGAATCTGTGACATATTTCCATTGTATAGTGTTTAATGTTTGTGCAAAATTTATAGGTTCACCCTCCTTTTTCATTAAAAAAAAAAAAAATTTATAGGTCCATCCTCCTTTTTTCATTAAAAAAAAAATTATAGGTCCATCCTCCTTTTTCATTAAAAAAAAAATTATAGGTCCATCCTCCTTTTTCATTAAAAAAAAAAATTATAGGTCCATCCTCCTTTTTTATTAAAAAAAAAAATTATAGGTTCACCCTCCTTTTTTCATTAAAAAAAAAAATTATAGGTTCATCCTCCTTTTTCATTAAAAAAAAAATTTATAGGTTCATCCTCCTTTTTCATTAAAAAAAAAAATTATAGGTTCATCCTCCTTTTTCATTAAAAAAAAAAATTATAGGTTCACCCTCCTTTTTTCATTAAAAAAAAAAAATTATAGGTCCATCCTCCTTTTTCATTAAAAAAAAAAATTATAGGTTCATCCTCCTTTTTCATTAAAAAAAAAAATTATAGGTCCATCCTCCTTTTTCATTAAAAAAAAAAAATTATAGGTCCATCCTCCTTTTTCATTAAAAAAAAAAATTATAGGTTCATCCTCCTTTTTCATTAAAAAAAAAAAATTATAGGTCCATCCTCCTTTTTCATTAAAAAAAAAAAATTATAGGTTCACCCTCCTTTTTTCATTAAAAAAAAAAATTATAGGTCCATCCTCCTTTTTCATTAAAAAAAAAATTTATAGGTTCATCCTCCTTTTTCATTAAAAAAAAAATTATAGGTTCATCCTCCTTTTTCATTAAAAAAAAAAATTATAGGTCCATCCTCCTTTTTCATTAAAAAAAAAATTATAGGTCCATCCTCCTTTTTCATTAAAAAAAAAATTTATAGGTTCACCCTCCTTTTTCATTAAAAAAAAAAAAATTTATAGGTCCATCCTCCTTTTTTCATTAAAAAAAAAATTATAGGTCCATCCTCCTTTTTCATTAAAAAAAAAAATTATAGGTTCATCCTCCTTTTTCATTAAAAAAAAAATTATAGGTCCATCCTCCTTTTCATTAAAAAAAAAAAATTTATAGGTTCACCCTCCTTTTTTCATTAAAAAAAAATTATAGGTCCATCCTCCTTTTTCATTAAAAAAAAAAAATTATAGGTCCATCCTCCTTTTTCATTAAAAAAAAAAAGTATAGGTCCATCCTCCTTTTTCATTAAAAAAAAAATTATAGGTCCATCCTCCTTTTTTATTAAAAAAAAAAATTATAGGTTCATCCTCCTTTTTCATTAAAAAAAAAAAATTATAGGTCCATCCTCCTTTTTCATTAAAAAAAAAAATTATAGGTCCATCCTCCTTTTTCATTAAAAAAAAAAAATTATAGGTCCATCCTCCTTTTTCATTAAAAAAAAAAAATTATAGGTCCATCCTCCTTTTTCATTAAAAAAAAAAATTATAGGTCCATCCTCCTTTTTCATTAAAAAAAAAAAATTATAGGTTCATCCTCCTTTTTTCATTAAAAAAAAAATTATAGGTTCATCCTCCTTTTTTCATAAAAAAAAAATTATAGGTTCATCCTCCTTTTTCATTAAAAAAAAAATTTATAGGTCCATCCTCCTTTTTCATTAAAAAAAAGAAAAATTTATAGGTCCATCCTCCTTTTCCATTAAAAAAAATATTATAGGTCCATCCTCCTTTTTCATTAAAAAAAAAATTATAGGTCCATCCTCCTTTTTCATTAAAAAAAAAAATTATAGGTCCATCCTCTTTTTTCATTAAAAAAAATATTATAGGTCCATCCTCCTTTTTCATTAAAAAAAAAAAATTATAGGTTCATCCTCCTTTTTCATTAAAAAAAAATTATAGGTCCATCCTCTTTTTCCATTAAAAAAAATATTATAGGTCCATCCTCCTTTTTCATTAAAAAAAAAAAATTATAGGTCCATCCTCTTTTTTCATTAAAAAAAAATTATAGGTCCATCCTCTTTTTCCATTAAAAAAAATATTATAGGTCCATCCTCCTTTTTCATTAAAAAAAAAAATTATAGGTTCATCCTCCTTTTTCATTAAAAAAAAAATATTATAGGTCCATCCTCCTTTTTCATTAAAAAAAAAATTATAGGTCCATCCTCCTTTTTCATTAAAAAAAAAAAATTATAGGTTCATCCTCCTTTTTCATTAAAAAAAAAAATTATAGGTCCATCCTCCTTTTTCATTAAAAAAAAAAATTATAGGTCCATCCTCCTTTTTCATTAAAAAAAAAAATTATAGGTTCATCCTCCTTTTTCATTAAAAAAAAAAAAATTATAGGTTCATCCTCCTTTTTCATTAAAAAAAAAAAATTATAGGTTCATCCTCCTTTTTTCATTAAAAAAAAAATTATAGGTTCATCCTCCTTTTTCATTAAAAAAAAAAATTATAGGTTCATCCTCCTTTTTCATTAAAAAAAAAAAATTATAGGTTCATCCTCCTTTTTTCATTAAAAAAAAAATTATAGGTTCATCCTCCTTTTTCATTAAAAAAAAAAAATTATAGGTTCATCCTCCTTTTTTCATTAAAAAAAAAATTATAGGTTCATCCTCCTTTTTTCATTAAAAAAAAAATTATAGGTTCATCCTCCTTTTTCATTAAAAAAAAAAATTATAGGTCCATCCTCCTTTTTCATTAAAAAAAAAATTATAGGTTCATCCTCCTTTTTCATTAAAAAAAAAATTATAGGTTCATCCTCCTTTTTCATTAAAAAAAAAATTATAGGTTCACCCTCCTTTTTCATTAAAAAAAAAAAATTATAGGTTCACCCTCCTTTTTTCATTAAAAAAAAAAAATTATAGGTTCATCCTCCTTTTTCATTAAAAAAAAATTATAGGTCCATCCTCCTTTTTTCATTAAAAAAAAAAATTATAGGTCCATCCTCCTTTTTCATTAAAAAAAAAATTATAGGTCCATCCTCCTTTTTCATTAAAAAAATAAATTATAGGTTCATCCTCCTTTTTCATTAAAAAAAAAAATTATAGGTTCACCCTCCTTTTTTCATTAAAAAAAAAAAATTATAGGTTCATCCTCCTTTTTCATTAAAAAAAAAAAATTATAGGTTCATCCTCCTTTTTCATTAAAAAAAAAAATTATAGGTTCATCCTCCTTTTTCATTAAAAAAAAAAATTATAGGTTCATCCTCCTTTTTCATTAAAAAAAAAAATATTATCGGTCCATCCTCCTTTTTCATTAAAAAAAAAAATTATAGGTCCATCCTCCTTTTTCATTAAAAAAAAAATTATAGGTCCATCCTCCTTTTTCATTAAAAAAAAAAATTATAGGTCCATCCTCCTTTTTCATTAAAAAAAAAAAATTATAGGTTCATCCTCCTTTTTTCATTAAAAAAAAAATTATAGGTTCATCCTCCTTTTTTCATAAAAAAAAAAATTATAGGTTCATCCTCCTTTTTCATTAAAAAAAAAATTTATAGGTCCATCCTCCTTTTTCATTAAAAAAAAGAAAAATTTATAGGTCCATCCTCCTTTTCCATTAAAAAAAATATTATAGGTCCATCCTCCTTTTTCATTAAAAAAAAATTATAGGTCCATCCTCCTTTTTCATTAAAAAAAAAAATTATAGGTCCATCCTCTTTTTTCATTAAAAAACATATTATAGGTCCATCCTCCTTTTTCATTAAAAAAAAAAAATTATAGGTTCATCCTCCTTTTTCATTAAAAAAAAATTATAGGTCCATCCTCTTTTTCCATTAAAAAAAATATTATAGGTCCATCCTCCTTTTTCATTAAAAAAAAAAAATTATAGGTCCATCCTCTTTTTTCATTAAAAAAAAATTATAGGTCCATCCTCTTTTTCCATTAAAAAAAATATTATAGGTCCATCCTCCTTTTTCATTAAAAAAAAAAAATTATAGGTTCATCCTCCTTTTTCATTAAAAAAAAAATATTATAGGTCCATCTTCCTTTTTCATTAAAAAAAAAAATTATAGGTCCATCCTCCTTTTTCATTAAAAAAAAAAAATTATAGGTTCATCCTCCTTTTTCATTAAAAAAAAAAATTATAGGTCCATCCTCCTTTTTCATTAAAAAAAAAAATTATAGATCCATCCTCCTTTTTCATTAAAAAAAAAAAATTATAGGTTCATCCTCCTTTTTCATTAAAAAAAAAAAAATTATAGGTTCATCCTCCTTTTTCATTAAAAAAAAAAAATTATAGGTTCATCCTCCTTTTTTCATTAAAAAAAAATTATAGGTTCATCCTCCTTTTTCATTAAAAAAAAAAATTATAGGTTCATCCTCCTTTTTCATTAAAAAAAAAAATTATAGGTTCATCCTCCTTTTTTTCATTAAAAAAAAAATTATAGGTTCATCCTCCTTTTTCATTAAAAAAAAAATTATAGGTTCATCCTCCTTTTTTCATTAAAAAAAAAAAAATTATAGGTTCATCCTCCTTTTTTCATTAAAAAAAAAATTATAGGTTCATCCTCCTTTTTCATTAAAAAAAAAATTATAGGTCCATCCTCCTTTTTCATTAAAAAAAAAATTATAGGTTCATCCTCCTTTTTCATTAAAAAAAAAATTATAGGTCCATCCTCCTTTTTCATTAAAAAAAAAAATTATAGGTTCACCCTCCTTTTTCATTAAAAAAAAAAATTATAGGTTCACCCTCCTTTTTTCATTAAAAAAAAAAATTATAGGTTCATCCTCCTTTTTCATTAAAAAAAAATTATAGGTCCATCCTCCTTTTTTCATTAAAAAAAAATTATAGGTCCATCCTCCTTTTTCATTAAAAAAAAAATTATAGGTCCATCCTCCTTTTTCATTAAAAAAAAAAATTATAGGTTCATCCTCCTTTTTCATTAAAAAAAAAAATTATAGGTTCACCCTCCTTTTTCATTAAAAAAAAAAAATTATAGGTTCATCCTCCTTTTTCATTAAAAAAAAAAAATTATAGGTTCATCCTCCTTTTTCATTAAAAAAAAAATTATAGGTTCATCCTCCTTTTTCATTAAAAAAAAAAAATTATATGTTCATCCTCCTTTTTCATTAAAAAAAAAATATTATCGGTCCATCCTCCTTTTTCATTAAAAAAAAAATTATAGGTCCATCCTCCTTTTTCATTAAAAAAAAAAATTATAGGTTCATCCTCCTTTTTCATTAAAAAAAAAAAATTATAGGTTCATCCTCCTTTTTCATTAAAAAAAAAAAAATTATAGGTTCACCCTCCTTTTTCATTAAAAAAAAAAATTATAGGTTCACCCTCCTTTTTCATTAAAAAAAAAATTATAGGTCCATCCTCCTTTTTCATTAAAAAAAAATTATAGGTCCATCCTCCTTTTTCATTAAAAAAAAAAAATTATAGGTCCATCCTCCTTTTTCATTAAAAAAATAAATTATAGGTTCATCCTCCTTTTTCATTAAAAAAAAAAAATTATAGGTTCACCCTCCTTTTTTCATTAAAAAAAAAAAATTATAGGTTCATCCTCCTTTTTCATTAAAAAAAAAATTATAGGTTCATCCTTCTTTTTCATTAAAAAAAAAATTATAGGTTCATCCTCCTTTTTCATTAAAAAAAAAAAATTATAGGTTCATCCTCCTTTTTCATTAAAAAAAAAATTATAGGTCCATCCTCCTTTTTCATTAAAAAAAAAAATTATAGGTCCATCCTCCTTTTTCATTAAAAAAAAAAAATTATAGGTTCATCCTCCTTTTTCATTAAAAAAAAAAATTATAGGTTCATCCTCCTTTTTCATTAAAAAAAAAAAATTATAGGTTCATCCTCCTTTTTCATTAAAAAAAAAAAATTATAGGTCCATCCTCCTTTTTCATTAAAAAAAAAAATTATAGGTTCATCCTCCTTTTTCATTAAAAAAAAAAATTATAGGTCCATCCTCCTTTTTCATTAAAAAAAAAAATTATAGGTTCACCCTCCTTTTTCATTAAAAAAAAAAATTATAGGTCCATCCTCCTTTTTCATTAAAAAAAAAAATTATAGGTCCATCCTCCTTTTTCATTAAAAAAAAAAAATTATAGGTCCATCCTCCTTTTTCATTAAAAAAAAAAAATTATAGGTCCATCCTCCTTTTTCATTAAAAAAAAAAAATTATAGGTCCATCCTCCTTTTTCATTAAAAAAAAAAATTATAGGTTCATCCTCCTTTTTCATTAAAAAAAAAAATTATAGGTACATCCTCCTTTTTCATTAAAAAAAAAAAATTATAGGTCCATCCTCCTTTTTCATTAAAAAAAAAAAATTATAGGTCCATCCTCCTTTTTCATTAAAAAAAAAATTATAGGTCCATCCTCCTTTTTCATTAAAAAAAAAAAAAAATTTATAGGTCCATCCTCCTTTTTCATTAAAAAAAAAAAAAAATTTATAGGTCCACCCTCCTTTTTCATTAAAAAAAAAAAAAAATTTATAGGTCCACCCTCCTTTTTCATTAAAAAAAAAAAAAAATTTATAGGTCCACCCTCCTTTTTCATTAAAAAAAAAAAAAAATTTATAGGTCCATCCTCCTTTTTCATTAAAAAAAAAAAAAATTTATAGGTCCACCCTCCTTTTTCATTAAAAAAAAAAAAAAATTTATAGGTCCATCCTCCTTTTTCATTAAAAAAAAAAATTATAGGTACATCCTCCTTTTTCATTAAAAAAAAAAAATTATAGGTTCATCCTCCTTTTTCATTAAAAAAAAAAATTTATAGGTCCACCCTCCTTTTTCATTAAAAAAAAAAAAAAATTATAGGTCCATCCTCCTTTTTCATTAAAAAAAAAAAATTATAGGTCCATCCTCCTTTTTCATTAAAAAAAAAATTATAGGTCCATCCTCCTTTTTCATTAAAAAAAAAAAAAAATTTATAGGTCCACCCTCCTTTTTCATTAAAAAAAAAAAAAAATTTATAGGTCCACCCTCCTTTTTCATTAAAAAAAAAAAAAAATTTATAGGTCCACCCTCCTTTTTCATTAAAAAAAAAAAAAAATTTATAGGTCCACCCTCCTTTTTCATTAAAAAAAAAAAAAAATTTATAGGTCCATCCTCCTTTTTCATTAAAAAAAAAAAAAATTTATAGGTCCACCCTCCTTTTTCATTAAAAAAAAAAAAAAATTTATAGGTCCATCCTCCTTTTTCATTAAAAATAAAATTATAGGTCCATCCTCCTTTTTCATTAAAAAAAATAAAAATAAATAAATAAATAACTACTTATGTCGATTTCAACTAAAAGCAATGTTATCTATTTACTAATCATGTTGCAATTAGTTAAATATTAGTTAAATATTAACGAGACCTGTGGAAATTCCACAGTAGCATCTTTCATATGTAATATATTGCTGCTGGGCATTCTGTGAGCATTCAGCATGAATGAAGACACCATCATATTATTGTAACCATTTTGTTAAAACTGTATCCCCCCTCCCTTACTAAAATAGTAATTGATATATTGCCTGGCTGATTATTTCATTACAAGCACACCTGTCAATTAACTCACATTTCATAATTTTTCATAATTCTTGGATATGCTACTAATTTTGACAATCATTTTTCATAATTTAAACCCACCTTATCGTCTCTCCCTTATAAATAATAACTTTGATATATTTTCTGGGTTGATTTCATTACAAACAGCAATCAATTCCTGGTATTCTCATAGTATATATGTTCCACCTATCTTATCCAATCCTGGGTGACGCAGCGTATTCTGCTAGAATATATCTTCCACCTATATCTTTTGATCCTGGGTATTCTGTTACTACATATTTTCCATTACGTTTAAATCGTAAACTGTTTCAGCCATTTTCTGGGACTGACTTCCCATTCCCACGCCACTGTTAAAAATATACATGAAATAAAGTAACGTTTAAATCGTAAACTATTTCAGCCATTTTCCGGGACTGACTTCCCATCCCCATGCCACTGTTAAAAATATACATTAAATCAAATAATGTCTAAAACGTAAATGGTTGCAGCCATTTCCGGGACTGACTTCATATCCCCCACCCCACTGTTAAAAATATACTTGAAATAAAGTAATGTTTAAATCATAAACTGTTTCAGCAGCTTTTTGAAATTAATACATAAAAACATTAGCACGGTTAGGGATTTCTGAGTGTAGTATCAGTCTCCGCATTCCAATTACTTTAACCCCCTCCCTTGTTTGGTCTCAGTTAATGGATGAGAAATCCTTCATGACTGATACAATTTTTATTTCTATTATTGACCAAAGTGCCCCTTTTGGGGAGCTGGTTTCCCCTCAAATTTAAAACCGACCTCATGTCTAACTCTCGAAGGGAACACAAGTAAACAAACAAACAAACAAAAAAAAACAAAAAAATCAGAAGGGACATTTTCCAGGGCATTTTATAATTTAATCAGAAGATACATTTCCTGGGGATTTTGTAATTTAATCAGAAATTACTTTTTCCAGTTACTTTTGTAATATTAAAACTTTGTTACATTAAACATAGTACCTATTTACAATGCCTCCCCACGGGACAGAGTTAGACACCAGGGTCGTTTTTTAACGTGGAGAAAAGGAACAAAAAAAATTGTCTCATCTGTGAAGGATTTTTCCTCCACTAAGAGAGAATAAGACATTGAAATGTAGCATCTGAAGAACAGATACTACACTTTGATCTTAGTCAAAAGACTAAGGAGAACAAATCATTTTTATTAGCTTTGCCTTAAAAGCGACACCAATTTTTCTTGGTTTTATTAGGAATTGGAATATTCCACTTTCCTTTTTTAGGGATGCACAGCATAACGGTTGAAGCGAATACGGATAATCTATATATGTATAAAAGTGGCTGTCTGCCTGTCTCTCTCACTACAGACTCGAAATTTGATATACAGGCTGTTAAGGGGGTCAAAGTTCAACGATTTGACCTTTGAAAACTCTACAAAACTACTCCGCCAATTTTGGGTCTAAACACTTGACATTTTAGATATAGATTCCTTGGACATGGATCTAACTTAATAAATTAATTTGAACCCAAAACAGTAAATGTTAAGGGGTCATAATATGGGTCAAAGTTTTTTAAAAAAATTGACCTCTGTGGTCTCTACCAAATTACTCAGACAATTTCTGGTCTAGGCATTTGAAATTTTACATAAAGAGCATTCAGAGATAGGGCAAGCTTTTTAATCGGTTTGGGTCGAAAATTTTTAGTTACCAGTATGTATGTTTGCATAGTAATTAATTGTCTGTATTTTTGAGATGAGGTGTTTTCATTTATTGAGATTGTCGGACTGACTTCTTCATTTTGGTTGTTATAGTCACAACGTTTTGGCCGTTTTGCCCCCCCCCCCCCGACCTTCATCAGGTGTTTTGTATCGAACTGGGGAACCGTTTGTTAGGAGTTTCGAACCCAACCCAACCCTTTATTATTACGGGGGTACTGTGTTCGGACTCCAGCTAGGCTCTGGGGCATAGTTGCTGATTCTCTGTTTTGAATATTACTTTTCACTGCTTTCGTTCAGGATTGAACTCAGCACCTTTTGGGTAACTAAACTTTGATACAACGTCTAGGACCACCAGTGACATATGGCCGAGTGGTCCTTTTTAAAGTTAAAGTAAAGTTTTCAATTGTTAGCCTTTATTTAAACCTACATCACTTCCGGTTTTGCGGTGGTCGTAACAGCAAAGACGTCAGGTTTTTTGCCCATCATAAGTGACATTAAATTAAATTAAAACATGAACTAATAGCTATTACGTTATGCATGCATATTCGTGATGGCCTTCCAGTTTGTTGACTGTCATGGCTCTTGTGGGCTGCGACATTGTTTGGCTTTTTTTTTTTTTTTTTTTTTTTTTTACACAGTGATCACCACTTATCAAGGCCCGGAAGCCACTCAGGGATAAGGGTTATTGCAAGTACATTATGTTAGTGAGGAGATTTGCTGAAATTTATTATATATAATCTCTGTGGAATTTATTATATATAATCTCTGTGGAATTTATTATATATAATCTCTGTGGAATGTATAATATATAATCTGTCACATTCTGAAAATGCTATCATAAGTTACTCGATTGCTGGATGGCATCGTCTTTTCGAGTTAAAACTCCTACTTGTGAGACATCGGTTTGGGTTATTGACTGGTTGGATGGCTGCGTCCCTTGTCGAGACGAAGTAGGTTCATTTCACAGTCGGATTTCGTCGCGGTTTGCTTGATCTGTGTTGGTTAATTGAAATTCTTGTGTGCGGGGCGTTTGCTCAGTTGGTAGAGTTCTTGCCTCGCATGCAAGAGGCTCGGGTTTCGAATCCTGAGTTTGGATGTGTCTAACTGATGAGTCTTGGACTTCCGGTTCGTTGACTGTCATGGCTTTTGTGTGCTGCAACGTTGTTTGGCTGTGGAATTTATTATATATAATCTCTCACATTCTGAAAATCATATATATATATATATATATATATATATATATATATATATATATATATATATATATAAGAGAAAGAAAATTAAAACTAAGTTAAATATATATATATATCATAATTCAGGAATTTAAAATTTGTGATTTGAAAAAGTTAAATTTAAAATATAGAAATTTTATTGTATGCAAGACAAAGAATACAGTATAATAAAATATATTTCCTTAACCCATGAGTTTCGATATTTATACATCTCCTCAGAGGAAAAATATTCGCAAATATTATAAAAATATTATAAAATTATTTGCTAAAGGTAATAAACATAGAAAATTAAATTAAATGCTTTTAAAGTTTTTTTTAAAAACATTTAATTTTCTATGTTTGTTTATCTTGCATACAATAAAATTTCTAATTTTTTCAAATCACAAATTTTAAATTCCCAAATTATGATTTATTTGCTCTATCTAGAATATTGAGCAATTTTGTTTAGCTTGGAGTGTCTTATATAAAATATTACATCCAATAATATTTTGTAAGACCGATAATCACTGGATTTGCATACCAGTAGATTTATTGTATTTCATTATTCTGAATAATTTTATATATATATATATATATATATATATATATATATATATGGTTACTTCATTTAATCTACAAATCAGATTTTCCTTAGAAATTGTCAAAGGTGTAGTTTTCTCTGGAAAAGTTTTGCATGTGGAAAACTTCATTTTTTTTTTTTTAAATTCAATCCAACTCCACGTTTATTTGTTCGACATTTGAATGTTATGGTGGTCAAACAACCTTTTATACCAACGTTTATCCACAGGCAGGTTTCCACCAGAAGTTAGTATACATGTATTTTTTTTTTTTTAATCTGGCAGAAACAGGTTATTTTAGCCTGAGAGCAATCTATAACCCTCCTCTCTCAAAAAAGTGTAGGCATTTATCTCTGTCTTTCTCCCTCATATATATATATATATATATATGTTTTTGTTGTTTTAGCGATAATTATATTCAGTACGAGTTATCTCGCTCTGGGAGTTAGGAAGTGTTGTCTTCCTTAGAACTGAATAGTCGCCCTATATTTTTGGCACGTGTATAAATGTGTGTGCATATATGTATGTGTGTGTGTGTGTATATATCTATATATATATATATGTATATGATGTCATATCATGTGCTACTGGTATCATGTAAGCCAGTACTACCTACCTCATGGTCGGATCACCGGCGAGTAAACTGGTTCCCCCACCAGACTTGTTTGGCAAGGAGGGTGGCTAGTCTCCCTGAAGGATTAAAAACAAGACCTTCTAAAGGGGCGAATGAACCCTTTTTCGGGGTTAACAGCCAACTAGCACCGTGTGTGTATGTATGTGTGTGTGTGTGTGTTGGGGTGGAGAGGGCTCCCCTAAGCCGTGGTGAAGGCAACCTTTAAAACCAATGAATGTTATGGTGGTCAAGCAACCTTTTATACCAACGTTTATCCACAGGCAGGTTTCCGCCAGAAGTTAGTATACATGTCGCCAACCTGAACTGTCATCTAAGCTTCAGCCTCTGTCCCATCGACGAAATGTAGCAACCTTCTGCTGTTCTATAAGTATTTTGATGGTAAAATTACAAGCACTTGTATCCCTCGACGGGAATACCCTCGACAAACCCGACAAGCAGCTAAATCCCACCCCTTCACTCTAGAGATCCCTATGTATAAGAAAGCCTTCTACTCCAATAGTTTCTTCCACAGAACTGCTAGACTTTGAAACTACGTTCTGAGATTCTGCTTTCCCAACTGTACTAACATGCAGAATTTCAAATGTAATGTGAACAAACATCTTGCTACTCACTCCCTTCATAATATCCTTGCAACTTATGTCCCCGATAGTATCCCCCCTACTTCAAAATGGCACTGTGCCTTGTTTTGGGTGAAAATTGAAAAAAAAAATGAATTGAACTCTGTCAAGGTAGGATAAGCTGCTTCTAGCCGCTTCTGCCCATATGTGGCAACAATACTCCATCCTTGGACGTACTTGGCTTTTATATAGATAGAGAATTGCATCAGCAGTGAGATATCTACTGGATCGATAGAAGGATCCAACCATTTTTCCAGCAGCCTTCGCAACGGATTTAATGCATGTGTTCCATTTAAGATTTAAGATCAGGAGTAAAGGTCAAGCCCAGAAGCTTGTCAAAACATGAGGCCTCCCCAGATGAGAGCCATTCATTTTAATTGATGGTAAAAGCTTGTACGAATTACAAGCACTTGTACCCCCTCGACGTGAATACCCCCGACAAACCCGACAAGTAGCTAAATCCCACCCCTTCACTGTAGAGATTTATTGTATTTCATTATTCTCAATAATTTTATATATATTTTTTTTTTTTTTTTTTTTTTTACAAAGGCATCACCACATTATCAAGGCCCAGAGGCCACTCAAGGATAAGGGTTAAAGAGTGTACAGTAGAAGTTGGTCAATATAGTAATCATTAGTAATGAAAATTTGGTAAATTTAATAACTTATATGGAACGGCTCATCAAGAACTTATTTACCTTAGACTTGAACACAACCATATTGTAGTCAGCCAGAAAGCAGGAAAACGGAAGACAATTCCACAGGCGTGCAGTTCTAAGAAAGAAGCTTTGTTCATGGAATCTATGTTTAGGTTTAGGCACAGATAAAGAGTGGGGGAAATTATTGATAGTGTTTACAGCTAGACGAGTGTTTCTTGTGAAAGTTTGGCGAGGGGGGACCATAGATTGAAGCTCAGTTGAACACTTTCCATGAAAATAACGATACATCAGAGACAAACTCGCAACATCTCTTCTGTGAGATAGAGGTTGTAAGGAGGAGAAAAGGACATCTCCTACGAGGCTACGAAGTCTATTTTGAACTCTATCAAGGCAGGACAAGTCCTTTCTAGCAGCTCCTGCCCAGATGTGGCAACAGTATTCCATCCTTGGACGTATATATATATAAAACTTTTATTTCTCATCGTTCATTTAATAATATTGTTTTCTTTTGTATAATCTATTCCTTAACCTAAACCCTCAATTTATTCCCACAATAAGGAAAAAAAAAAAAAAAAAAGAAAGAAAAGAAAAAAAAGGAAAAAAAAAGAAAAAAGTAAAAAAAACAAAAAAAGAAAAAAAAAAGTGAAGCATGCATGATCTCCCGTGAGTCCACAGTGAACGTGGCATAAAAAAAAATGACTAAGTTTAGCATTTACCTCCCCTTCCCATTTAGCCCCCAAAACATCCCCAGGGGACGTCGAATCCTGGTGAAAATGAACAAACGATGCAGTTTTAGGCCTTAACATACGTAAATTTCAGTTCTGCACCAAGCAAAAAAAAAAAAGAAATGACTAAGCCCGTCATTTGCCCTCCCCCTACCCATTTAGCCCCTAAAGTCTCCAAGGCCTTAACATATTTAAATTTGAGTTCAGCACCATGCAAAATTGCTAAATAGACATACACAGAAAATTTTGGACAAATATGGTAAAATAGTCCCAAAAATGGAGTGTGCTTATTAGCTGTAAAAGAGCCCCTGGGGCACATGCAAGAGTCATCGCGAAGTATAGACAAGCAAAATTATATAGAAATCAGTTAGTTACAACTTTTCAGAAAGTTTTATAAAAATCCAAGGCATCAATTTTTTTTTAATAAGCACAAAAGTGTCAATTTTAGCCATTTTAACATGAAAGGCACCCTTAAGGGGACAACCGGAGTTTCCCAGAAAATCCGTTCTGTTACTTTTTATTCATGCCATGTTTAATGTTTGTGCAAAATTTCAAAAACTTCCAAGATGTAGTTATTGAGAAAAGTGCGGATAGATGATCAGACAAGGGTGAATTTACAGGTCCACCTTCCTTTTTGTCGGGGTACTAAAAAACTTCTTAAATTATATCCCCCTGTTTCAAGTTGACCTCTGCAAAAATGAAAAAAAAAAAATAAAATAAAATAAACATCTAAAATGCACAAGTGCCAAGTGTTACATCATGTGCTGGCATCTAATAACATCATCTTCTCCATTTTTTTTTTTTTTTTTTTTTTTTTTTTTTCAGATCGTGCTTGAATTTCTGGCCAAACTGTTTTGCATGACGTCTGTCGTGAAGAGGAACAGGTCACGACATCTGGTGGCCCCCGAACATGAATTTGAGTCCGGAAAGGCTAATTTCTACAAATTGCCCACAACTAGCGAGAAGCAACCACTGGACCCACCGGTCAATGACCAGTCCAACGACGAGCTGCTGAACGCAAAACCCGGTTTGGAGTCGGATGTTGCCTTCATCAAGGGCTTCACCAAATCGTACTGCCAGAAGATGAAAGACAAGGAAGCTGAGATGAGGTTCCGCCAGGGATGGAGGGATGTTGCCCAAGTTATAAACAGGTTCTTTTGTGTCTTCTACATCCTGATCATCCTCATCGCTGTTGCAGTCAACCTGATCCAGATACCAAGTAAATAGATCGAATCAGTCTTTGAAATCGATCGATATGTTTATCCAATTTTAATGAATTGAGTTTGAATTTTTTCATATATAAAATAAAAGGGTTTGTATTACTGTACACACAGATTCGAAAAAGTTGTCAAAAAACAAATATATATAACAAATAAATGTTATCAAAAGCAAGATAAGTTACTTTTCTACCAAACTGGATAATTTTTTAGTGTTTTTATTTAATGTAACATGTTTATTCAGCTCGAAAAACATACAGTATTTACCGATGTATTTGAAAAAATGCAAATGACGGCATGTTCGTTGTTGAACACGCTAAGTTTGGAAAAACCAGTTTAAACAAAAAGGCTATACAAAATACTGTTAGAAACTCACTCAATATATGTTACCGTGACATAGGCGGACATATATTCGGTGGGTTTCTAACAGTATTTTGTGTAATTTGTTTGCTTTTAATTCATTTTCCCGAACTTACCTTGTTCAACAGCAAGCATGCCGCCATCTTTCTTTTTCAAATATATCGATATACACTGCATGATTTTTGAACCGATTACACGTTTTAAAGTGAGTAAAACCACTAAAATCTTTTCCAGGTAGGTAGAAGAGTAACTTATCTTGCCTTTGGTAACATTTATTTGTTTTATTTTTTTAACCACTTTTTCGAATTTCTGTGTCTAGTAACACAAATCCGAAAATATTATACACGGAAATTTATTGTTTACTTCTTTGTGGGACACGTCATAGCTGTATCCCCCTCTAAAAATTGAACTTGCTAAAAATAAATAAGGACACTTTTTTTTAATGGTATAATTGCATGTAAAAAGACATCAGAAATAAAAGATATCCGTTTTAAGAGCTGCTTTTTTTTTCTTTTTTTTTTTAAATTGATTTTGAAAATCTTTTATTCTTAGGACAGAAGAATTTTTTGATGTCTATATATCATTTGCTATCTCGAACAAAAGAATATTTTACCTACCCTAGGACGGGTATTACATGTAAACATATGTATGAAATAATTATGCCTTCCCTAGGACAGGTAATATACAGCACGTATCTGAAAGAATTTTACCTTCACTAGGACGGGTTATGTACGATACACTTTAAAAATAATTTTACCTACCCTCGGACGGGCAACGTAACTACATTTATGAAACGGTTTAATGTACCTTTGACAGGGATTGTACAACATCTGTGGACTAATTTCTCTTCCCACTAATGCTACTAAAATTAAAAAAAAAAAAAAAAATGAAGTCATTTTTAGAAGATGGATCAATTCTTGAGCAAAATTATTATTTCAGCACGGTCTGTATTCTGTATAAGCTTTTTTTTTTTTTTTTTTTTTCATTTGAAGATTGTAATACTGGGTATGGGGCAGCCAAACCAGCTGCCAACATTGCCCCACTTTTTTATTGAAACCAACCGAGAGCTCTTTTTAGTATCCTCATTGTTCCCTTAAGTGCAATTGTCTGAATCTCTTTTGCACTTGGTTCACCAGGAATATTAGTTAGGTAGGACTTCAGGTTCTTCTTCATAAGCCCTGTGGCACCTATAATAACTGGTATGATTGAAATCTCCTTAAGATTCCAGTTTCTTTTCATATCATACATGAGACCTTGGTATTTGGTCTGTTTCTCTATTTCAGCTCTGTTCAGACCTCCATCATTAGGAACACTCACTTCAACCAAGGTTGCAACTCTCTCTGACTTATTCCATATAACTATGTCAGGTTTCACAGCAGCATTTTCAAGGTAGGTGGCTGTAGGGATTACATGGTCGTAATGTATGGTATATAAGTCATTTCAAACTGTTCTTTCAGGTTGATGTTCCCAGGACTTGCTGCTCCACTGGATGTTTAATTTTTTTACAGATGGTCCAGTGGAGGTACTTACATACTCCATCATGTCTTGCTGTGCATAAGCCAGTATTTTGTTCTTGGTGATTAATAAAGTGACTTGTTTTTTTTTCTTTTCATTTGTTGATTCTTATTCACTCCTGAGCAAGGGCATATATTCTGCTAGTGTGTGCGTGGGTGGGGGGGGGGGATTAGACCGGGAAAATGCTAGTTTATTTTGGTGTCCTACCTTATCCCCACCCATTTGTGCTGATGAAGAGACAATATTAAAAAAAAAAAAATTCATTGTCAATATTAATAAAAATGAATATCATTTCCGAAACTATCGTACATTCAATTTGATTATGTTTTGTTTTTCCTTTTGAGATTGATTCATAATTTACAATTATTAATCTTTATCCTCTCTCTTTCTCTCTCTCTCTCTCTCTCTATATATATATATATATATATACACACAGGGTGTCCGTAAAGTTACTATACAGACACCCGGGTTTGTATTACTGTACACATAGATTCGAAAAAGTTGTCAAAAAACAAATATATAACAAATAAATGTTATCAAAGGCAAGATAAGTTACTTTTCTACCAAACTGGATATAATTTTCGTGTTTTTATTCAATGAAACATGTTTATTCAGCTCGAAAAGCATACAGTGTTTACCGATGTATTGGAAAATTCAAGATGGCGGCCGATTCTCTCTTTAACACGGTAAGTTTGGAAAAAGGTGTAATAAATAAAAAACCGGTTAAAATACTGTTAAAAACTCGCTCAATATATGTTACCGTGACATAGGTTGACATATATTCGGCGGGTTTTTAATAGTATTTTGTATAGTTTTTTTATTTATAACACCTTTTCCCAAATTTACGGTGTTAAAGAGGGTGTGAGACGCCATCTTGAATTTTCCAATACATCGGTAAACACTGTATGTTTTTCGAGCTGAATAAATATGTTTCATTGAATAAAAACACAAAAAATTATGTTTCATTGAATAAAAACACAAAAAATTATCCAGTTTGTTTTTTGACAACTTTTTCGAATCTATGTGTACAGTAATACAAACCCCAAACACCCTACAGCTACACAAAAATAAATATTAACTATTAATACAAATATAATACAATAAGACTGTATAGTAACTTTACGGACACCCTGTATATATATATATATATATATATATATATATAACAACGTCGTTGTCTTCATTAGTCCCGACTTTTGAACACCTCAAACCTGGATATATATATATATATATATTAGTGTTTGGATGATTAATTGGAATATTAGAGGGTATCGGAAATTTTTTTATCAATTTTCCGATGCCAAAACGATTCTTTTAATTGTATTTTTTTTTATTTGATTTTGTTTAAAGCAAAATCTTTCATTGCTAATAATAATGATAAAATAATAAATATTTATTGATTTTAAAAATACCAGTAAAGCTAAAATCGATGGATTCTCCCCCACAAGTGTATTTTGACGTTTAGGAAAATATTTGCACATTTAACATTTGTGTTTTTACAGTAATTGGAATAAAAAATGCAACTGTATAGTTAAATATTTAGACATTTATAAAGAATCGGAATCAGTAATTGTATCGGAATTGGGAAAAATATTGGAATCTTCCCATCACTAATATATATATATAGAGAGAGTGTGTGTGTGTGTGTGTGTGTGTGTCAGGATGTGATGAAAAGAAATCAAATAAAGTGCTTGATCGCGAATATGAGAGCTGAAAATACAAATATTTATTTAAAAACATATATATATATATATATATATATATACATATTCCAAAGACGAACCAGTGGTTTCATTGTATTCAACCAGCCATCTGTGGCTGATATGAAATCAGTACAAATCATCAGCGTCAGAAGAAATAGCAACAATCAATCCATCAAAAGGAAATGAAATGCATTTTGACATGATTAAAATTCGAAAATTGGAAGAGAAGCTTCTGGTGAGTTAAGAGCAAAATAGATTCATCGATTGATATAATAATTAAGTGATTGATTTTGTGCTACGAAACAGATATTGTCAAGAATTGTAAATGTCAACTGAATTAAAGGAATAAATTATAAGATGGTCAACATCATGAATATTGGAATATAGTTTTTTGTCATTCATTCACTATATTGCTCTGTAATTACATTGAGCTTAAATAAGGATTGGTATATATTATAATGAAATAAAGTAGGTTTCCACAGAAATATATATATATATATATATATATATATATATATATATACATATATATATATATATATACATATATATATATATATATACATATATATATATATATATACATATATATATATATATACATATATATATATATATATACATATATATATATATATACATATATATATATATATACATATATATATATATATACATATATATATATATACATATATATATATATATACATATATATACATATATATATATGTATACACGCACATATACAGTTTTTTTTTTTCTATGATTTTTTCATGGATTTTTAATAATAATAATAATAATAATAATAATAATAATAAATTGCTGAGAACACCACAAATTAAATGTAGGTTTTTTTTTTTAAGCCAAGGAAGACGAGTGGCTTTTTCTTATATATGACAGGGGCGCATGCAAAAAAAAAAACAAAAAAAAACAACGTTTTCATTTGGTTTCAAAACGTTTAACCTCCCTCATCTGAAGTGGGGTTTTTTTTTTTTGGGGGGGGGGGTTCTATGATTTTTGCATGGATTTTTAATAATAATAATAATAATAATAATAAATTGCTGAGAACACCACAAATTAAATGTAGGTTTTTTTTTTTTAAGCAAAGGAAGACGAGTGGCTTTTTCTTATATATGACAGGGGCACATGCAAAAAAAAAAAAAAAAAAAAAAAAAAAAAGTTTTCATTTGGTTTCAAAACGTTTAACCTCCCTCATCTGAAGTGGTTTTTTTTTTGTTTTGTTTTTTTTAAATTCACAATCACCCCCTAACAAGGCATATCGCCACTTAGGCATAAGGGGCAAGTATTTGGGACCATGTCTAGGAAAGATTAACAAGATGTTGGTTTACGTTACATTTAAACTTCTGCATATCAGTCAGGCTCGCAGGTGGCAGGAAGGGAATTCCAAAGTCTAGCTGTTCAAGGGAAGAAACTATTGGAGTAAAAAGATTTCTGGCATTTAGAGACCTCAACAGTGAAGGGGTGTGATTTTGTTGCTAAGCGGGTTAGTCGAGGATATGTATGTCGAGGGGGCACAAGTGCAACAAGTTCATCAGAACACATTCCATTAGAATACTTGTAAAACAGGCACAAAGATGCAACATTGCGGTGATGAGACAGGGGTTGGAGCTTTATTGACAAAGTGGGGCCTATTAGAATGAAGAGGGAGAGACTAGGAGTAAATGCACCAATGAGGAAAAGGAAAAGTTTTATAGAATCTGTGTTCAAATTATACAAAAAAAAACAAAAAAAAATGGAAAAGTTTTATAGAATCTGTGTTCAAATTATACAAAAAAAAACAAAAAAAATGGAAAAGTTTTATAGAATCTGTGTTCAAATTATACAAAAAAAAAAAAAAAAAAAATGAATTCCGAAACTTATAAAAAAAAACGATCCAGTAGAAAAATAATTACAAGTAAAAATATAACTTTTCGAAATTATCGATTTTTAGCAGACATTTTAATGTGGAAGAGTTGTGCAACCAATTCAGTATGACAAACAAGGGAGATAACCCTTGACTTAAATGGACAAGGTCAGGGTCCACCAATGCATTTCAAAACGTAATTGTGACTGATTTTTTTTTTTAGGCCTCTTGATTCCTTGGGGAACATAGAGCCATAACGATGCTCCTCCAACGGACCCGATTATGGTTGGTCCTCTTCAGTTTGGCCAATGTCATTCCGGAAGTTCTGGACTCAGCCTCAATGCTTCTTTTCTATATCTGCCTCAGGTGACCAATTTTACGCTCGTCTTGCAGGTTCCATTCAAGGGTCTGCCTAGTGATGTTTGATGCAGGCTTTTTTTTTTTTTTTTTTTTTTTACATGGGTGTCACCACTTATCAAGGCCCAGAGGCCACTCGAGGATAAGGGTTAATAGGAATACATTAGTCATTGTGATTTTAGCATAGTAAACAGTGGGAATTTTGTAACTTGGATTACTTAGGGGGACGATTCAATTAGAACTTGTTCACATTGGACTTTTTTTTTTTTTTTTCATAGGTATCAACACATTATCAAGGCTAAGAGGCCACTCAAGGATAAGGGTTAAAGAGTGTACAGTAGAAATTGGACAATATAATAATCATTAGTAATGAAAATTTGTTAAATTTGATAACTTATATGGAACGGCTCATCAAGAACTTATTTACATTAGACTTGAAGACAACCATATTGTAGTCAGCCGGAAAGCAGGAAAACGGAAGACAATTCCACAGGCGTGCAGTTCTAATAAAAAAGCTTTGTTCATGGAATCTACGTTTAGGTTTAGGCACAGATAAAGAGTGGAGGGAATTATTGATAGTGTTTACAGCTAGACGAGTGTTTCTTGTGAAAGTTTGGCGAGGGGGGACCATAGATTGAAGCTCAGTCGAACACTTTCCATGAAAATAACGATACATCAGAGACAAACTCGCAACATCTCTTCTGTGAGATAGGCTTTCGCAAGGTGTGGCCATTTTTGTTTTTTGATCTCTATCTACAATAGGGTTTGGTTGGTTTTGTCCTACAGTTATTCATTGGAATGCTTCAGATTGCTTTTCGATCATCTTGCATGAATAGAGCATCAGTTTTTTGAGTGGCATAAGGGATTCAAGGAAGGCAGGGAGTTTGTGAGGGATGATGAGAAGTGTGGGAGGAGTAAGAAAGTCAGAACATCAAATTTGATTGGCCAAATAAAGAATTTCATGGATCTGGTCATTTGATGTTTAGGATGTTTCTGAGACATCTGTTCGTGAATGTCTGGAGTTTGTGGGTGTTGGCCTTGGTGACTCTCCACGTTTCTGAGCCATAGAGTAAAACCGACTTCACATTGGTGTTGAAAATTCGGATCTTATTCCAGAGTGAGAGGGCTGCTGTTCTCCAGATTGCTCTTAAGATGCTGAAAGCGTGTCTGGCTTTGTTTATCCGGCGCTTGATGTCCTCATCTGTTCCTCCATCCCTGTTGACAACACTGGCCCAGGTACACAAACATGTCGACCTCTCTAATGTTCTCTTGTTGCAGTTGCGCTGGATTTTGCCTTCTGTTGATTCATTGTTAGTAGCGCATTATGTACCGGATCATTTTTTTTTTGTCATTTTTTAAATTTATACACGACATGTAAAAATGGAATAATGTTTTCACCTGAAATGCGTTGGTTTAAAAGATCACTAATGCAAACATGCACCAAACAAATGGTTACTGAAAATTATAATTGGAGAAAAATTTTTTGTTATTTTTTTTTTTTTGTTTCATATCGAATGTTTTTGCTTCTCTTTTGCATCACAAAAATATAAAAAAACAAAAAAAAACCAAGAAGGCTGTAGCAATGTAGAAAATCAGGTTATTGAAGTGATGTGACGTATAAATGGGAACATACGAATCTTGTAGATCTTATAAATCTTTGTATATCTATTTATTTTTCAATATCATTCACACACCATCTGCCTTCAATAAGTTTCCAGACCTTTTTTTTTTTTTTTACAGACATTTAAAATTGTCGTAGACCCTTAAAAATTCAGTCGGTTATTGCTATGCATCTTACGAGATGACTGACCAATTTTTTTACGGTTTCAAGTTCAAATAAACAGCTACAGCAGGAATTGGAATACACTCTACTAAAGCTTGATTGTCACAGCTGGTGAATTTCAAAAATGCAATCAGGACGTAATGACACTTTAAAAGATATGCAAAAAAAAAAAAAAAAAATTATGTTTTAAATTTAGAAAAAAAAAAAATGCCACAGAAACGTATGGAATGCTTCAGACTGCTTTTCGATTATCTTGCATGAATAGAGCATCAGTTTTTTTGAGTGGCATAAGGGATTCAAGGAAGGCAGGGAGTTTGTGAGGGATGATGAGAAGTGTGGGAGGAGTAAGAAAGTCAGAACATCAAATTTGATTGGCCAAATAAAGAATTTCATGGATAAGGACTGTCATGTGTCTATAGAGATAATAAGTGTACAGTTTGAATACTTGTTGCAGGCACCTCATATGACCGAGATGGTAAATGTCTTTGATATTTTGAGAATGAAGATAGAGCAAACTGAACTGATTCTGTTTTTATGACATTTGTAATATAGGGGGTTTCGTTGAGAGAGTCTTATTATACGCACAGTCTTAGAAGAGTCTTATAAGTGATGCTTAGAAAGAATCTTATTAGATTGTTAAAGATATAAAGCACAATCCTGAAAATTTTAGAAAAAATGGTAAAAGCTGAACCAGGAGGATAGCTGAGAAAATACAACAGATTGCACTAATGAAAATGGCTGAAATGTTAAGGAAAACTCTTGAATGCAGAGACTCGTACACATGAGTTAGATTCTGGACGAAATAATAGACCGCATAATAAGTGAATGCAGCAAACTAGCTCAAAAAGAATAGAAATGATCAAATAGACAAGGCAGTGCACTGGAAACTATGCAAACAATTGAATACCCAGACAAATAGTACAAGCACAAACCAGTACCCAAACTTAAAAGCTGGGACCATAAAATCCTATGGGACATGGACATATAAACAGATAAACTCACTCATTCAAGGAGACTAGATGATATAATAGGTAACAAGGAGAAATGTCCTGCAACATCATAAATTTCACCGTTCTGTAAGACCATAGGACGAATATAAAATAGATGGAGAAGCGAAGCAAATGCACATGGTTGGCCAGAGAACTGAAATGGATATGGAGGATAGAGGAAAGTCAATATAACCAATAATCTTAGGAGCACTAAGCACAATCCTGAAAATTTTAGAAAAAATGGTAAAAGCTGAACCAGGAGGATAGCTGAGAAAATACAACAGATTGCAATAATGAAAATGGCTGAAATGTTAAGGAAAACTCTTGAATGCAGAGACTCGTACACATGAGTTACAAACGTTAAACAGCTTTATAGAAACTGCAGCAGAAGAAAAAAGATAGAGAAACACCACATGGAACCAAAAAAAGTAAGACTGTAAAATTGTAAGTTAACAACCCTCCTCAAAAATTTGTAGTATTGGCATCAACTACCCCCCCCCCCCAATAGCCGAGAAGCTCAAAAGACTGAGGAGAAAAGACACTAAACAGATCTGCACTGGATGGATGCAAAGAACCTTAGACCTTGGGGAGACTTATTACCATCTAAATTTCAGTGATGACCAATGGTTATTGCCAATGAGAAGTCAATAGCAAGCGGCTGTTGCAATGATGTAAATTTACTTGCAAAGGATATTAAAAGAGGGGGGTATTGGATATCTGGGGAGATTTGTTGTCACCCAGACTTCAAGGAACATCACCGAGTGTTTTCAGTGAACAATTTCTGGTGACAACCTGTGTAGGAACCCTTAGTTCTAATAATAACAATAATTATTATAATAGTGATAGTAAGTTATAGACGAAATGTAGTAATACAAAATGTGAATATAAAAATTGTAATGATGGCTGTATTTATCTATGCACACATATAAAACATATATAAAAGTATATACACAAACACATGCACGCACACACAGACATGTATACCTTTTTGGTCCCCTGGCAAAAGGAGGATGGACTTGTAAATTCACCCTTGTTGGTTCATCTGCCCGCACTTTTCTCAATAAATACACCTTGGAATATTTTGAAATTTTGCACAAACATTAAGCATGATATGAGTAAAAAAGTAACAGAACAGATTTTCCAGGAAAACTCCGATTGTCCCCCTAGGTTAAAATGGCAAAAATTGACATTTTTGTGCTTCTTAAAAAAAATTGATTCCTTGGATTTTTATAAAACTTTCTGAAAAGTTGTAACTAACTGATTTCTATTTAATTTTATTTGTCTATACTTTGCGATAACTTTTGGGTGTGCCCCAGGGACTCTTTTAAGAGTGGGGGAGCATTTGCAATATTTTTGATATAGTGGTATGGTATAAACACTGGTGATAGAAACTGACCAATCAAATGGATCCATGTTCTGGTAGCAATTAATCAGAAACCAGAATTGCTCCATAAAAATATTGAATCCTTTAGCATTCCAGCACATAATTTTTTAATGTCGACACGAGAATGATCTTTTATAAAGTCCAGGACCTGTACAGAACAGCTACCCACTTAAAATTCTTCATCTTCATTTCGTTTTATTTTATTTATTTATTTATTTTTTTTTTAAATATTTCTTTAAATAAATTTAAAAAAAAAAATGTAATAGTAATCATCTCCAGGACTTGTGCAGATTAGCTACCCGTCGGAAACTTTTCTGAACTTAAACATGGCTTTCAATTCAAGATTAACTTTCCCAATTTTTATTAACTGCCAATTGCTTCACTTTTGCTGCATATTTTTGGCTCGCTTTCTTTTTGAAAGAATCAAAGACATTTTTACTTTTTCAGTTATAGTAACCAGTAAGCCGATATTTACTGATTTTGAGATGTGAATAGTTTTGAAAAATAAATCGATATTTTCTTTTCTTTTAGTGAATTGTTTAGAAAAAAAAAAACAACATAATACTCACATGCACCTGTCTCAGTTTGTGTATGAATTAAAATATAATATTTATACGTATTTTACAACCGGGCAATGTCGGGCAGCCTGCTAGTAGATTTACAAAGATTTATAATTTTAATAAGACCTTCGTTTGGTTTTTGTTCATATGTCATGTCACTTCAATATATCTGCTTTCTACATTACTAACAGCCTTCTTACACACTTGCAAATTAACAATTAAAACAAATAAGTAAAATTTCATATTTGAAATCTAATTAAAATTTGTAAACCAAAAGAGATTTTAATTTTTTTTAAATTTTTTATTTTTTTCCACTTTGAGGTATTTTGAAATTTATAAATAATCTCACATTTTTTTTTGTCTTTTTTTTTTTTTGGAAGGGGGGGGGGTCCAGAATCTAAACATATTTCTAAATAAAGCAGAAGACTTGAATCATAAAATTAAAAAAAAAAAAAAAAAAAAAAAAAAAGAAAAAGAAAAGACAGCTAGATAAATATTTTAACACCAAGGGCAAGTAATTGCGTAGATTTTTTTTTTTTTACAGAAGAGTTATCGTTCTTGGCTTAAACACCAGGAAAAGAAGAAGAAAAAAACTATCAATTGTTCGTTTTCTGCGACTTTTTGTTAAATATCGTTGTTTTTCTCTCGTAAGATTGTAATATACAATGAACATGGTTGGACAGCAGGTATTGATGCCAAGTAATTGTGGACTAATTAAGCTTTACTCGAGGAACAATTGATAGTAGCCAGTAAGCTTGCTTTGTAAGCCATAAATATATCAGTATAAATACATACATAGCATAGTAAGAATCTAGCAATATCTATATAATTTGGACCTTCGTATAGGATATTGTATAAAGATTTTTTTTTTCTATTTTTACCTTCTTATGTACATTATATATTTATATAAACCAAGTAAGTTGCAACACTTATTAAAATCATAATAGTATAAATTTTAATTTAATACTTTATTCTGAGCTCTATTTTATATTCTAAAAAATATTGAGCTTTTTTTCTTTTTTTTCATTCGGAAAATGATTTCTATTCAAATCGATTTGAAATATATCGAATTCTGCTTTTTTAGCTCCAATATAATCAATGTATTTATAAAATTAACTAAAAACCAATATTTTTCTCAAAATTCGTTTATAAGATATGCCTAAGATTATCAAGCAAGATCGCCATAAATGTCGAGATATATTCAAACAAAACGAGGTTTGGTACAAGTGCACTTTAACTCACCAGTAATATTTTTTTTGTTTTCATTCTCTAAAGAGTTATAATAGCAAAAAGGAAAGACAATCCAAAATTAATTAATGTTTCAAGCAAATTTTTCGAGTAAAAAAAAAAAAAAAAAAATATCAAAACAAATTCATTTATATGAAAATATTCTAAAATTACTATTACATTTTTTTTATTTATTTAAAGAAATATTTAAAAAAAAAAAATAAAATAAAACGAAAGTTTTGTTAAAAAAAAAGTTACATAAAAAAATACATATGAAATTATTCTAAAATTATTATTACAATTTTTTTTATTTATTTAAAATATTTAAAAAAAAAAAAAGTTGTGTTTCATAAAAATACATATGAAAATATTCTAAAATTACTATTACAATTTTTTTTATATTTATTTAAGGAAATTTTTTTTTCAAAAAAACAAAAAAAAAACGAAAAAGTTTTGTTTAATAAAAAGTTACATAGAAAATACTTTTCATGATATTCTAAACTGAATGTTATATTTCATTTGTGCATTATAAAAAAATATTTATTTTGAAAATAATTATTTTGAAATATAGAATGTTTAATTTTATTTGTAAATTTTAAATACAATTCATTTTGAAAAATATTGTTGCTAAATTTTTAACAGTTTCAAGTAAATTCAATAAATATTTTTGTTATTTAATATTTTCTGTTGTGAAATTTTGTTAAACTCATTTTGAATTACCAAAAAAGTTAGAAAACATTCATTTTGGATTGTCTCCCCTTTCTGGTAGGATAGCTCTCCTGAAAATGAAAACAAAAATTACTTTCAGTGTATCAAAGTGTACTTGTGCCCAAGTCTGGACAAGAACTGACCAATGGTTTCCACTCTCTAAGTCCTTTTGGCTAACGCAGTAGCTATTATCAGGGGTTGTTAACTCAACAGGAAAGCGCTGGTGCATGTCTTAAGGGAGGTGAGGCCCATCTCACGCAGAGCATGGCTTTTTACGAATTTAAAAATTAACGTTAAAATGCTGATTTATATTTACTTAGATACAAGATAGTTTTTTTTTTTTTTTAAATGTGGGGGGTGGGGGGATAACCAGTCACCCAAGAAAGGAATATTCTGAATTACGATAAAAAAAAAAAAAAATTATCCTTGTTAAAAAGGATCTCTAAGCACGGGTCGTAAACATTGATCCCAACTCGAAGGTCAGAAAAAATAGCGGTTCAATATAATTAAGTATAGGGGAGGGGGAGTCTACGTACGAAAAAATAAAAGCCACACAAGAGAAGGTTTCAAGATTTTACCCCCGAAAAGTAACGACTCTGTGACAATGGCTGCAGTGTTAGCTGAAAGTTGCAGTCGAGAAGGTCGATTCTTACGTGGCGTCTGACGAAAGTCTTGCTCGTTCGAAAGTATGAAGCGCACAAACGGCGACACGTGTGTCTGTCATTGTTAGCTAGAGGTGTATATGTGTCGACCGATTTCGTTTCGGATTTATCATACAAAAAAATGTATTTCTACCCTATTTGCAAAGACCTAATAAAAGAACATTAAACTGAAAACTGTGAGATTTGGAAAAAAGGTTTTTTTACTTAAGCTTTGAGTTTAAATTTCAAAAAAAAAAAAAAATGAAGATGCTTTTGCAAATTGAAATTATGTTTTTGTTTCAATGTTCTATTAGAGTGAATTGTAATAAAAAAAAAATTATTAACATAAGTAAAAAAGAAAACTTTTTACTTAAGTTTTGAATTTAAATTTAAAAAAAAAAAATGAAGATGTCTTTGCATGGCTGTTACAAGTTGAAATTATTTTTTTGTTTCAGTAAATTTTTTTTTTTTTGTAATAAAAAATTATTAACATCTAATATAAAACATTAGTAAAAAAGAATACCATTCCACCTCTCTTCTTTATATATCTATTTTTTTCACTATCTCTCTCTCAGCCAATTTATATATATATATATGTATGTCAGGGGTGTGAGTTCCATTACAGAAACATTGATTTAATTTGAATAAAATAAAATACGCATCCAGTGCACTTGAAAGCCAAATTAAAACGCAGTTTCACAAAAATAAACAAATATTTTACTTGTTTAAAATTTAATTTAAATTAAATATATTTTCGGAGTCAAACTCCATCCTCAGTATTTTGTTTGTTCAGTTTTTTTTCTTCTTCTTCTTTCTTGCCATGCTGTAAAGTTGGAGAAAGGAAAGTGAGTAGTACTTTGACTCTGAAATAAGAAGAAAAAAAAGAAGCAAAAAGGTACAAAATACTGAAGATGGAGTTTAACTCCGAAATATATTTAAATTATAAATTTTAAACAAGTAAAATATTTGTTTATTTTCGTAAAATTGCATTGTGATTTGGCTTTCAAGCGCCCTTGATGCGTATTTTATATATATATATATATATATATATATATATATATATAGATAGAATACATATATATATATATATATAGATAGATAAAATACATATATATATATATATATATATATATATAGATAGATAGATAGAATACATATATATATATATATAATACAGATATATATATATATCTGTATTCTATCTAGATTATTGATTATTGAACACTGATCAATTCAACATTAAGCTTAATAAGAGTTAAATTATATTATTACACATACCAACTGCATTTAGAGTATTGAGGGTATTTGGATTCAGCAACTATCACTTTGAAAGTGGCCTACCGCATTATTAAATTAACACTTATGTTATGTTACATATATTATTTACCTACTTTATTAAAAATTTATTGCTCTAGAGTTTGTTTCAGATTAATGACCTTAAAAATAAAATAAAAAAAAGCCTTGAATATTAAACTGAAAACTGTGAGATTCAGGAAAAAAACGTCTACAATAATTTGGGTACAAAAACAAAAAAAAAAAAAAAAAAAGTCCAGGTCCAATTTTCAAGAAATTACAGTAAAGAAACAAAAAAAAAAGGAGGGGGGTGGAAGAAATGTTCATCTTTGTGACCTCTTTAATCAAAGGTCATGCAGTTAGGAGTTATTTGTTGTTGTAAGGGTCAAGGTTGACGTTAAGGACTTGATCCGGTCAAGTCAGGTTCAGCAAGAGCCGAGGTCCATATACGTCTGCAGGTCAGTGATTGTTTTCTTTTTCTTTTAAATTTTGAAAAGAAAGATATCCATCCACCTGAATTGACCAATTATATAAAAAAAAATAATGACCATTGTTCAGACTGACCAGTTACTCAGACAAAATAGATTTCTTTTTTGGGGGAATTAAAAGAAAAAAAAAAATTCCCAAATCGAATTCGTCCAATCTCTTTACATTTTAAGCATTTTGTTCATCCATCGATTTTCAGTATTTAATGGTGCTCAATACACAAGTAGAGCTAGGTATGTAAGTACTTATTATTCCCTTCCATGTGACAGCGTTTGATAAGTCAGTGATCACAATGTTCGACTGGTGAAAATGAGATCAGGCTTCAAATCACAATTGAAAGCAACCAGCCACACTGAAGAGCTGGAATTGCATTCAACATAAATGTCGACATAAAAGGCTCCAGAGGATTACCACCCCCAATTAATGCACGATGTGGTGGCTTGTAAGGGGGAGTCGTTTCGATAGAAAGCTCATCAGTGAAGAAAGACGGCCATCAATTACATGGCTACATGTTATCATCCAGAGCGCAGAGAGAGACTGACAGGTGGTCCTGTTCTCTCATGTACGTTTTTGGTGCATTCTTTATTCGTCCGAATCTTCTTCAGATTGTCATCTTCATCTTTTTTTGTGGGTCTTTTAAAAAAGTCCGATGTCTTGCTTGAGTTTCGACTGCTTCCATGCAGGTAAAGAATAGTACTCGGATTTCGTCATTTGAAGGACTTCCTGCAAAAAAAAAAAAAAAAAAAATGAGAAACAACATGACTACAATACTCTTCTTATTTTTTTTTTTTTTTGTACATAGGAATCACCACTTATCAAGGTCAAGAGGCCACTCAAGGATAAGAATTAAAGAGCGTACAGTAGTCAACGAGACAATATCATAGTAATCGTCAGAAGTGTAAAACGGAAAAGAGTTCCACAGGCGTGCAGTTCTAAGAAAGAAACTTTGTTCATGGAATCTACGTTTAGGTTAAGGCACAGATAAAGAGCGGGAGAAATCATTGATAGTTTTTTCAGCTAAACCAGTGTTTCTCGTGAAAGTTTGGGATGGGAGGACCATAGAATGATGCTCAGACGAGCACTTGCGATGAAAATAACGATAAAGCAGAGGCAGGCTCGCAACGTCTCTTTTGTGAGGAAGAGGTTGCAGGGAAGAGAAAAGAGCATCCACAATTAGGCTACGTATTCTATTTTGAACTCTGTAAATGCAGGATAAGGTCTTTCGAGCAGCTCCTGACCAGATGTGGCAACAGTACTCCATCCTTGGACGTACCTGGCTCTTATATAGGTAGAGAATTACATCAGCAATGAGATATCTACTGGATAGACAGAAGGAGCCCACCATTTTTCCAGCGACCTTGGCAACGGATTTAGTGTATGTGGCTCATTTCAGATCAGGAGTAAAGGTCAAACCCAAAAGCTTGTCAAAGCATGGAGCCTCCTCAAGACAAGAGCCATCCATTTCAATTGATGCCAGATGGGGATCAGAGCTTAAATGCCTTATTTTCCAGCTTGTCAAAACATGAAGCCTCCCGAAGAGGAGAGCCATTCATTTCAATTGATGCAGATGTCTTTTTACTTTTATTTCTTCTTTGTATATCTATTTTCTTACTCTCTCTCTTTCTCTCCCAGCCTTTATATACATTCTAGCTAGGCTATTGAGCACTGTTCAGTTCCACATAAAGCTTAATAAGAGCTAAGTTATATTATTACACACATCAGCTGCAGTCAGAGTAGTGAAGATATCTAACTATAATAACTAGCTGGACACCCGATGTTGCCCGGTCATGCAATATTCTTAAACATGATATTTTAATTTGGTTTGGTTGTTTTACAACATATCAACCCTTTTCGGGTTATTTAATGTCGAATCTGACTACAATATGGTTGTTTATTTAATGTCGGGCTGACTACAATATGGTTGTCTTCAAGTCTAACGTAAATAAGTTCTTGATGAGCCGTTCCATATAAGTTATCAAATTTAACAAATTTTCATTACTAATGATTACTATATTGTCCAATTTCTACTGTACACTCTTTAATCCTTATCCTTGAGTGGCCTCTTGGCCTTGATAATGTGTTGATACCTATGAAAAAAAAAAAAAAAAAAAAAAAAGAAAAAGTCCAATGTGAACAAGTTCTAATTGGATCGTCCCCCTAAGTAATCCAAGTTACAAAATTCCCACTGTTTACTATGCTAAAATCACAATGACTAATGTATACCTATTGACCCTTATCCTTGAGTGGCCTCTGGGCCTTGATAAGTGGTGACACTCATGTAAAAAAAAAAAAAAAAAAAAAAATCCAGTTATTTTGGAAACAGTTTTTATGCTTTAAGTTCTTTATATCTTGAAATATTTATTTGTAGTGTTTGGTTTGGTTGATTTATGGCATATCAACCCTTTTGGGTTTATTTAATGCTGAATCCAATTATTTTGGAAATAGTATTCATGTTGCATCCAGTTATTTTGTAGAAGTTTTTATTCTTCAAGTTCTTTGCATATTTAATCGCTAGTTTGTAGTGTTTGGTTTGGTTGTTTTATAGTGGATTTTATCGTTTTAGTTCCCTGCCCTGCAGAACATGAGTTTTGCAATGGGTGAGGGGAAAATGGTTACAGTATTAATGTTTGGTACATTTTAAGTTAGGAAACCAGTCAGAAAGTGTGGGGGGGGGGAGATAGAAAGATAGAAAGACAAAGGGGAAATGGGAAGAAAGAAAAGGGGGGGGGAGGTGGGTTGTTGTTTTTGCAGAACATAATTAAGTTTTGCAAAAGGAAGCATCAAAACAAAAAGCATCAATGTTAGGTGCATTTCGTCTCAGGATTGATTGGTTGGTTGTTTTTGTTTTACAGCATATCAACCCTTTTCGGGTTATTTAATGCCGAACCCAAAGATTTTGAAGAAAATTTTTTTTTAATAGAATATATTTGTTGTTTTCACGTCGGTTTCTATTTAACACATAGTTGGGACCCTAACAGGTACTACCACTCCGGGTCAGAGTGGACCTGGGAGCAATGGTAATTAAAGGGTGGCTTCACACTCCCCAAAGCCCACAAGCTGGGGCCTCACCACTGGATATAGTTTAAGGTCATATCCAGGACCCCCATTGAGGGAGTTTTATCCTCTGCAGGGGGGCAGTCGGCGTATTCTAATGCCCCACCGACAGGGCCTCGTCTCAAGAAGCCAATATCTTCAGACAGCCTGATCTGGTAACACCAGCACGACATTTTAATTTATGCAGAATTACAAATTATTATAGAATCAATCTTCTATTTAATATTATTGATTACGAGAAATAATTTGCTCGGTGGACTAAATCGCAAAAAAAAAATAAATAAAAAAAAATAATAATGATAATGTTGTTCATCAAATTCCGTCTGTGTTTGTTTACAATATCACGTCAGCTGATATTTGGCCTTGGCAATGAATGCCCTGGAAATGTCACTTCTGATTAATGTTTAGTTTTAAAATATGCAAACGAAGAAATGATTTGTGGCGATTTTAGATAGTACATCTTTTATCGTAAACTGAACTCATTAATAAGAAATGATTAAAATAAAATGGTGATGTACACCCGGGCTTGAACATGGGATCATTCGATCTGTAGTCGAATGCTCTACAACTAAGCTATATCTCCGGATTGTAATAAATCTGTTGTTTTTAAGAAAAAAAAATAATTTGCTGAGATTTTATTATCTCCCTTGGCTTGTGTAACGTAAAATATTCCCCCTGTAAGAATTTTTTTTTAAGAAAGACTATTTTTAGGATCAGATTTTTCGATACTTATATGGTGAATTTCTGTACAAAACATATCTAAGAACACTGCCAGACATATGAATTATCGCAATTTATTTTTAAGAAAGACTATTTTTAGGATCAGATTTTTCGATACTTATATGGTGAATTTCTGTACAAAACATATCTAAGAACACTGCCAGACATATGAATTATCGCAATTTATTTTTAAGAAAGACTATTTTTAGGATCAGATTTTTCGATACTTATATGGTGAATTTCTGTACAAAACATATCTAAGAACACTGCCAGACATATGAATTATCGCAATAAAATAAGTTGCTTAAAACGTGATTAGTTAAAGTTCAGAATAAAATCACGCTTTCTCTTAACGGTTAATTTAAAAAAAAAAAATCTTCTGAACGCTATTAAAAGTTAAATTCTTCACTAGTTTGGAGACGGAATGCGTTGTTGTGATAAGTGATTTTCTCTATTAATTCGCACTTTTTATTTTAAGATTCAAATATTAATAACTACATTTTATTTCAGTATTTAATTTATGTATTTCTGTTGTATTAAATGCTAGCTTTAATTTTTTTTTTTTTTTTTTTTTTTTTTTTTTCTCGTCCATAAATGTTTATCTACCAAGTTGATCTTAAATATTGTATAATCAATCCATTATATTATCATTTTCAGTCCCCCACCCCTAATTTCTGGCTCCCATCTTATCTCGCAATTACTTATAACGTCACCAACTAACCTTCGGAAGAACCCCCCCCCCCCCATCCGATTTTGTTTTATATCATAAGTTGCTTAAAACGTGATTAGTTAAAGTTCAGAATAAAATCACGCTTTCTCTTAACGGTTAATTTAAAAAAAAAAATCTTCTGAACGCTATTAAAAGTTAAATTCTTCACTAGTTTGGAGACGGAATGCGTTGTTGTGATAAGTGATTTTCTCTATTAATTCGCACTTTTTATTTTAAGATTCAAATATTAATAACTACATTTTATTTCAGTATTTAATTTATGTATTTCTGTTGTATTAAATGCTAGCTTTAATTTTTTTTTTTTTTTTTTTTTTTCTCGTCCATAAATGTTTATCTACCAAGTTGATCTTAAATATTGTATAATCAATCCATTATATTATCATTTTCAGTCCCCCACCCCTAATTTCTGGCTCCCATCTTATCTCGCAATTACTTATAACGTCACCAACTAACCTTCGGAAGAACCCCCCCCCCCCCATCCGATTTTGTTTTATATCATAAGTTGCTTAAAACGTGATTAGTTAAAGTTCAGAATAAAATCACGCTTTCTCTTAACGGTTAATTTAAAAAAAAAAATCTTCTGAACGCTATTAAAAGTTAAATTCTTCACTAGTTTGGAGACGGAATGCGTTGTTGTGATAAGTGATTTTCTCTATTAATTCGCACTTTTTATTTTAAGATTCAAATATTAATAACTACATTTTATTTCAGTATTTAATTTATGTATTTCTGTTGTATTAAATGCTAGCTTTAATTTTTTTTTTTTTTTTTTTTTCTCGTCCATAAATGTTTATCTACCAAGTTGATCTTAAATATTGTATAATCAATCCATTATATTATCATTTTCAGTCCCCCACCCCTAATTTCTGGCTCCCATCTTATCTCGCAATTACTTATAACGTCACCAACTAACCTTCGGAAGAACCCCCCCCCCCATCCGATTTTGTTTTATATCATAAGTTGCTTAAAACGTGATTAGTTAAAGTTCAGAATAAAATCACGCTTTCTCTTAACGGTTAATTTAAAAAAAAAAAATCTTCTGAACGCTATTAAAAGTTAAATTCTTCACTAGTTTGGAGACGGAATGCGTTGTTGTGATAAGTGATTTTCTCTATTAATTCGCACTTTTTATTTTAAGATTCAAATATTAATAACTACATTTTATTTCAGTATTTAATTTATGTATTTCTGTTGTATTAAATGCTAGCTTTTATATTATCATTTTCAGTCCCCCACCCCTAATTTCTGGCTCCCATCTTATCTCGCAATTACTTATAACGTCACCAACTAACCTTCGGAAGAACCCCCCCCCCCATCCGATTTTGTTTTATATCATAAGTTGCTTAAAACGTGATTAGTTAAAGTTCAGAATAAAATCACGCTTTCTCTTAACGGTTAATTTAAAAAAAAAAATCTTCTGAACGCTATTAAAAGTTAAATTCTTCACTAGTTTGGAGACGGAATGCGTTGTTGTGATAAGTGATTTTCTCTATTAATTCGCACTTTTTATTTTAAGATTCAAATATTAATAACTACATTTTATTTCAGTATTTAATTTATGTATTTCTGTTGTATTAAATGCTAGCTTTAATTTTTTTTTTTTTTTTTTTTTTCTCGTCCATAAATGTTTATCTACCAAGTTGATCTTAAATATTGTATAATCAATCCATTATATTATCATTTTCAGTCCCCCACCCCTAATTTCTGGCTCCCATCTTATCTCGCAATTACTTATAACGTCACCAACTAACCTTCGGAAGAACCCCCCCCCCCCCCATCCGATTTTGTTTTATATCATAAGTTGCTTAAAACGTGATTAGTTAAAGTTCAGAATAAAATCACGCTTTCTCTTAACGGTTAATTTAAAAAAAAAAAATCTTCTGAACGCTATTAAAAGTTAAATTCTTCACTAGTTTGGAGACGGAATGCGTTGTTGTGATAAGTGATTTTCTCTATTAATTCGCACTTTTTATTTTAAGATTCAAATATTAATAACTACATTTTATTTCAGTATTTAATTTATGTATTTCTGTTGTATTAAATGCTAGCTTTAATTTTTTTTTTTTTTTTTTTTTTTTTTCTCGTCCATAAATGTTTATCTACCAAGTTGATCTTAAATATTGTATAATCAATCCATTATATTATCATTTTCAGTCCCCCACCCCTAATTTCTGGCTCCCATCTTATCTCGCAATTACTTATAACGTCACCAACTAACCTTCGGAAGAACCCCCCCCCATCCGATTTTGTTTTATATCATAAGTTGCTTAAAACGTGATTAGTTAAAGTTCAGAATAAAATCACGCTTTCTCTTAACGGTTAATTTAAAAAAAAAAATCTTCTGAACGCTATTAAAAGTTAAATTCTTCACTAGTTTGGAGACGGAATGCGTTGTTGTGATAAGTGATTTTCTCTATTAATTCGCACTTTTTATTTTAAGATTCAAATATTAATAACTACATTTTATTTCAGTATTTAATTTATGTATTTCTGTTGTATTAAATGCTAGCTTTAATTTTTTTTTTTTTTTTTTTTTTTCTCGTCCATAAATGTTTATCTACCAAGTTGATCTTAAATATTGTATAATCAATCCATTATATTATCATTTTCAGTCCCCCACCCCTAATTTCTGGCTCCCATCTTATCTCGCAATTACTTATAACGTCACCAACTAACCTTCGGAAGAACCCCCCCCCCCATCCGATTTTGTTTTATATCATAAGTTGCTTAAAACGTGATTAGTTAAAGTTCAGAATAAAATCACGCTTTCTCTTAACGGTTAATTTAAAAAAAAAAAATCTTCTGAACGCTATTAAAAGTTAAATTCTTCACTAGTTTGGAGACGGAATGCGTTGTTGTGATAAGTGATTTTCTCTATTAATTCGCACTTTTTATTTTAAGATTCAAATATTAATAACTACATTTTATTTCAGTATTTAATTTATGTATTTCTGTTGTATTAAATGCTAGCTTTAATTTTTTTTTTTTTTTTTTTTTTCTCGTCCATAAATGTTTATCTACCAAGTTGATCTTAAATATTGTATAATCAATCCATTATATTATCATTTTCAGTCCCCCACCCCTAATTTCTGGCTCCCATCTTATCTCGCAATTACTTATAACGTCACCAACTAACCTTCGGAAGAACCCCCCCCCCCCCATCCGATTTTGTTTTATATCATAAGTTGCTTAAAACGTGATTAGTTAAAGTTCAGAATAAAATCACGCTTTCTCTTAACGGTTAATTTAAAAAAAAAAAATCTTCTGAACGCTATTAAAAGTTAAATTCTTCACTAGTTTGGAGACGGAATGCGTTGTTGTGATAAGTGATTTTCTCTATTAATTCGCACTTTTTATTTTAAGATTCAAATATTAATAACTACATTTTATTTCAGTATTTAATTTATGTATTTCTGTTGTATTAAATGCTAGCTTTAATTTTTTTTTTTTTTTTTTTTTCTCGTCCATAAATGTTTATCTACCAAGTTGATCTTAAATATTGTATAATCAATCCATTATATTATCATTTTCAGTCCCCCACCCCTAATTTCTGGCTCCCATCTTATCTCGCAATTACTTATAACGTCACCAACTAACCTTCGGAAGAACCCCCCCCCCCCATCCGATTTTGTTTTATATCATAAGTTGCTTAAAACGTGATTAGTTAAAGTTCAGAATAAAATCACGCTTTCTCTTAACGGTTAATTTAAAAAAAAAAATCTTCTGAACGCTATTAAAAGTTAAATTCTTCACTAGTTTGGAGACGGAATGCGTTGTTGTGATAAGTGATTTTCTCTATTAATTCGCACTTTTTATTTTAAGATTCAAATATTAATAACTACATTTTATTTCAGTATTTAATTTATGTATTTCTGTTGTATTAAATGCTAGCTTTTATATTATCATTTTCAGTCCCCCACCCCTAATTTCTGGCTCCCATCTTATCTCGCAATTACTTATAACGTCACCAACTAACCTTCGGAAGAACCCCCCCCCCCCCATCCGATTTTGTTTTATATCATAAGTTGCTTAAAACGTGATTAGTTAAAGTTCAGAATAAAATCACGCTTTCTCTTAACGGTTAATTTAAAAAAAAAAATCTTCTGAACGCTATTAAAAGTTAAATTCTTCACTAGTTTGGAGACGGAATGCGTTGTTGTGATAAGTGATTTTCTCTATTAATTCGCACTTTTTATTTTAAGATTCAAATATTAATAACTACATTTTATTTCAGTATTTAATTTATGTATTTCTGTTGTATTAAATGCTAGCTTTAATTTTTTTTTTTTTTTTTTTTTTTTTCTCGTCCATAAATGTTTATTTATCTACCGAGTTGATTGCAAAAATAGATTACCTAATTGTACTCATTTTTAGTTCGTGGGAGGGGAATATATCGTCATACTTTCCCTTAAACAGGTCCGTTGGACTTTTATTAAGTACAATACTTAATAGTTATTTTTTTTATTTTTATTTTTTATTTATTTATTTTTTTTTTTTTTATTTATTTATTTATTTTTTTTTTTTTTTTTTTTTTTTTTTAATGGAGAGTAGAAAACGCATTGTGGATGCGTTATCGGCAGCTCCTGTTACTCTCGCTTCTTCTTATTTGTCCCTCAGTCCTCATTTTTAAATGAGTGATTTTTCTGACAAAGGGAGAAGAAAAAGCTGTTTTCTAGGTTGGCAGTATTTTTGCGCGAACAGTTGGCAGAGTTGGTGGAAATTTTCTGTTTCTATGTCTATCCTTGTAGCCATGTCACTAGTAAGGGTGCTGGAGGTAAACGTTTTGTCTGGGCTGACGTTATCCGCCTGATAGTCAGGGACCCGAACCTTGGATTAACCACTAAGGAGGCTGTCCTATCAGCAGGTGCAAAGTACTGGGGCTGCTGTATTGCCATTTGGTGAATGGAATCTGGACCATGCAGTAGCTTCTGGTGGGGCCTCTCGATGCCATACTAGTGGGTAATTGTTACGGCTTTACCTTATCATGTGGTACAAAAAAAAAAAAAAAAAAATTCTTCGTTTCTTTTTCTCTCTTAGTTTCCCCTCTCTGTCCTGCTCTAAGTAAATCTGTCGACCTAGTCCACAAATTCCAAAATTTCATCATGACAAGTTTCAAGAAAAAATACACGATTAAACCCGGTTCTCCAACTTCCAACGTAGACCCCTACTACCATGTCTCCTTCTCCAACATCAGGGGTCTACGTTCTAACCTTCCAGAGGTTGAAACCCAATTACAGGAGACTAAACCAGACCTTTTATTTTTAAGTGAAACTGGCATTGGACAGGCTATTTCCCTTGATGAGTTTGCAATTACAGGATACTCTAACTTAACTTCTAAATCTGACCCCCAAGATCGCCATGGGCATGGAATATGTGCCTATATTAAAGATAGCTTTCCATGTGGGAGGGACATCTCCAGGGAAGATCCTAACTTACCTTATATGTGCTTCCGGGTTGCTTTAGCTCACACTACTGCATTTATATTTACTCTCTATCGCCCCCACAACAGCGGAGTTACTATCTTTCAAAGCATATCTGAGAAAATTGACCAAGTCCTTTCTACTTATCCTTCAGCTAACATTCACGTATGTGGAGACTTCAATGTTCACAACGTCGAATGGTTGACCCACTCAAACAAGACCGATGATGAGGGGAGGTTCTGTCATGATTTCTCCATTGCCTATGACCTCACTCAGATTGTTCAGGAACCTACCCGTGTGCCCGATAATGACGGCCAGTATGCGAGCCTACTAGACCTTTTTCTCACAACTTGCCCTGAACTATGTTCAGTTTCTGTTCTGTCGCCTCTTGGATCTTCCGACCACTCTGTTGTATCAATTAAGATAAAAATGAAATGTAATAAGTCCCCAGACGTACCTCTTCATCGTACAGTATATCGATACACTAAGGCTGACTGGGATAGCTTCCGTACATTTATATCTGATCTACCTCTGCATTCCATGTTTAAAAAGGATGTGTCCTCTATAGTATTAGACCTAACTGAATGGTTAATTGTAGGTATTGACCATTTCATACCCTCTAAAAAATTTCAGCAAAAACCTAACAGCCAGCCATGGTTCTCTCCAGAATGTGCTGCTGCCATTGCGCACAGAAATCACTTTTTCCACTGCTTCAAACGTAATAGATGTATGGAAACTAAAGCCGTTTTCAGGACTGCCAGCAACCATTGTAAGAAAGTAATAAGGAACGCAAGAGAGTTGTATGCTCAATCTGTTAAGTCCAAAGTAGCTGAGCAGCGGCTTGGTTCCCACCAGTTTTGGCAAATAGCAAACAGAATCCTGAACAGAAGCGTGTGCTCCATCCCAACTATTATCAATGGATCTGAGGTAATCTCGTCAGCATCAGACAAAGCCAAACTCTTTGTCAAGAACTTTGCAGCTAATTCTACCCTTTGCGACCAAGACCGCCAACCCCCAATATTTCCTCTTGTATCAGAAAACACGCTATGTGATATACGTATATCTGTACGTGATGTTGCCAAGCTAATCAAAAACCTTGATTCCAGTAAAGCAACTGGCCCTGATGGTATTCCAATTATAGTACTCAAAAAACTTCAACCTGAACTAGCGCCCATACTTACAAAACTGTTTAAACGTTGTCTTAAGGAGAATAGTTTCCCATCTCCCTGGAAAATCTCATCAGTATGCCCTGTATTTAAGAATTCAGGTGATCGCTCATCCCCCTCTCAGTACAGGCCAATAAGTCTCCTGTGCGTCATGAGTAAGTTGCTAGAATCTGTATTAAATACAGAAGTAATCAAACATCTCAACAAAAATAACCTTCTTAGTGACACTCAATATGGTTTCCGTTCTGCTAGATCCACAGCAGATGTCCTTACAGTTATATCGCATAGGATTAGCAAATCTCTCGACGGTGGCAATCTTTCTAGGGCAATTGCTCTTGACATATCTAAAGCCTTTGATAGGGTATGGCATAAAGGTTTACTTCATAAGATCGCTAGCTATGGTATAGCTGGAAAAGTCTTCTCAATTATTAAATCATTTCTTTCTGATAGATTCATAAGAGTAGTAGTTGAGGGGCAAAAATCAGAAGCTCACAATATTAATGCCGGTGTCCCTCAGGGATCCATCCTGGGCCCAACTCTTTTCCTGATCTACATTAATGATCTTCCAAATCATATCCTTACATCATTTGTAGACATTTATGCTGACGACACTACCATTTATGGTACCACATCTAAGACAGTAAACGAGCAAGTTCTCTCCAATTCTCTCTCCTCTGATCTTGAGCACGTAGTACAATGGGGAAAGGAGTGGCTGGTTACTTTTAATGCATCTAAAACCAAGCTTCTCTCTTTACATCATCAACATTCTAATCCACATTTGTCATCAATTGAAATGAATGGCTCTCGTCTTCAGGAGGCCTCAAGTTTTGACAAGCTTCTGGGCTTGACCATTACTCCTGATCTTAAATGGAACACGTATATCAAATCTGTTGCCAAGGCCGCTGGAAAAATGGTGGGATCTTTCTATCGATCCAGTAGATATCTCACTGCTGATGCTATTCTCTATCTATATAAGAGCCAGGTACGTCCAAGGATGGAATACTGTTGCCACATCTGGGCAGGAGCTGCTAGAAAGAACTTGTCCTGCCTTGATAGAGTTCAAAATAGACTTCGTAGCCTCGTAGGAGATGTCCTTTTCTCCTCCTTGCAACCTCTATCTCACAGAAGAGATGTTGCGAGTTTGTCTCTGATGTATCGTTATTTTCATGGAAAGTGTTCAACTGAGCTTCAATCTATGGTCCCCCCTCGCCAAACTTTCACAAGAAACACTCGTCTAGCTGTAAACACTATCAATAATTTCCCCCACTCTTTATCTGTGCCTAAACCTAAACGTAGATTCCATGAACAAAGCTTCTTTCTTAGAACTGCACGCCTGTGGAATTGTCTTCCGTATTCCTGCTTTCCGGCTGACTACAATATGGTTTTGTTCAAGTCTAAAGTAAATAAGTTCTTGATGAGCCGTTCCATATAAGTTATTAAATTTACCAAATTTTCATTACTAATGATTACTATATTGACCAACTTCTACTGTACACTCTTTAACCCTTATCCTTGAGTGGCCTCTGGGCCTTGATAATGTGGTGATGCCTTTGTAAAAAAAAAAAAAAAAAAAAAAAAAAATTATTTTTAAATGAGAAAATAAAGAAAATAACGATAATATCGTTCATCAAATCCCGTTTTAAATATGAACCGCCCCCTTAAGTAAACACTTCATCAAATCTCCACACTAACGTAATGTACTTGCAATAACCCTTATCCCTGAGTGGCTTCCGGGCCTTGATAAGTGGTGATCACTGTGTAAAAAAAAAAAAAAATGAGAAAATAAAGAAAATAACGATAATATCGTTCATCAAATCCCGTTTTAAATATCATGTACGATGATAAACGGGCTTGACGATGAATGTCATGGGAAAATTACTTAGTTATAAAATAAACAAACGAAGAAATGATTTGCGGCGATTTTAAATAATACCTCTTCTTTTAAACTAAACTCATAAATTGATGATGTTCACCCGGGCTTGAACAGGGGATCATCCGGTCTGTAATCGTATGCTCTATCACTCATCTATATCTCCAGATGACAATGTTTTTTTTTTTTTTTAAGAAGACATGATTTGTTCATATTTTATTATTTCCGTTGTCCGGAGAAACGTAAAATATTCACCTTTTTTTTTTTAGAGAGAAATACTATTTGTTAAGACCAGATTTTGTAATAACAACAACAACAACAACAACAACAATAATAATAATAATAATAATAATAATAATAATAATAATAATAATAAGTGCATGGTGTATTTCTTCTATCTTCTTCCTTTCCTCCTCTTTTCTGTTTTTGCTTTTTTATATAAACTTATTAATTATTGTATTTTTCACTTATTTATGAGTAAATGAAATGAAAAGATCCATCAAACACGGAAAAAACATAATGATAATAAAATAATAATAATAATAATAATAAAATAATAATAATAATAATAATAATAATAATAATAATAGTGTATCAATAATTGTAGGTCCCGAGAGAACAGGCAAATACTAAAAACGAATATAAACGTAGTTAAAGATAATGTGTAGCACAACTCGGATTCTTAGCCTATATTTAAAGCTAAGAGCAATTCTGAAAATAAAAGTCAGAAAATAATTCAGAGAATTTCAAATAAAAAGCAGGGACGGCCATCCTACATCCAGTCACTGTATAAAACCGATGAAATATTGATAAATATTTTAGAGTTCAGAAACTTCCTACACATATGAATTAGCTTTGTGTTAAATTTGTAAAAGATAGGCTGAGCCGTTTCAGAACCTATGGGGAAGGAACTTACATACACACACACAAAGTGACTATAATAGCAATCTATATATATAAAAGCGAAAATGTATGTATGTATGTGTGTTCGCTTTTTCTGTATGTCTACAAAAGGCTTTTTTCAGAGAAGTGGTCGCTCGCTTCACAACTTTTTAAAACTTTTTATATCACATATAAATCGTAATATCTCACAGTTAACAATGAAGCTCGTCTGTCTATTTAAGTTGCTCGATTTCAGGAGGATAAATATTCAACATTTGTCGCTCGCCGCATGTCTTTTTCCTATAACATCTTGGGGGGAAAAATAAGCGTTCAGCAGTAAATGAAATCCCGCAGTCAAACTTGACCTCATTAACTCATTAAAACGGGCACCTGCTAAATCCAAGTAATTAAATAAATTCAAACGTGTTTCCGTTAGCATCTCGCGGTGGGGCAATGGTTAACGTCGCAGGGTTTTTTTTTTCACACTTTAATTTACAACTTTGCCTCAACGGTTCGGGTTCGATCCTCATACTTACTTTTTTTTTTTTCAATTTCTTTAAGCCGTCCAATACATGCCAGCAAGTAAAATGGACCATAAACTGACGGTGATGACCACGAGACTAGGCACAGCTGCTGAGTAATGGTGATACAAATGGTCATTTAAAAAGTAAGGCCTCCTATTTTTTAATTAAAAAAACTAAAAAGCTGAAAAGCTACGAAGATGGAAATAGTACCATTAAAACGTGCAATCTTTTGTGCTCCAGAATTTATTTTTATACATAGTCACCACGATTCTCAATGCCAGCCTCTTTTGATGCCTCAGTCTTAAAGTCGAGAGCACGCTTTGTAACTCACATCTCTGTTGCCACTCTGAAATCGACGAACCCATCTCCTAACTGTACTGACATCAACCACATCGGCTTTGTAAACGTTCAACAGGTTCCGATGAATGTTGATCGGTTCAATTTTTTTTTCTGCATGGAGTCTCACACCGTCAATATCTGCAACAAAGAGGTGAAACTTCCAAGTCATGAATGCATAAGTCCAGACATCATAATAATGCAATTTGTAATCCGCATTGATCCATTCAGGCGGAGTAAAAAAAATAAGAGGCATTACTTTTGGAAGAAACTGTTTTAACTTTAGACATACGAGACGGATTGGTTATTTTTGTTTTACAGCATATCAACCCTTTTCGGGTTATTTAATGCCGAATCGAAAGATTTTGAAGAAAAATTTTTTAGTAGAATATATTTGTTATTTTCAAGTCGGTTTCTATTTAACCCATAGTTGGAACCCTAACAGGTACTACCACTCTGGGTCAGAGTGGACCTGGGAGCAATGGCAATTACAGGGTAGCTCCACACTCCCCAAAGCCCGCAAGCTGCGGCCTCACCACTGGATATAGTTTAAGGTCATATCCAGGACCGAATTGGAAAGGAGATAATCCCCTGGCGATCTTTATTAGAGTTGCCTCCCCTTTGTAAACCAATTTTTTCACAGATTCGAAACAATAGCAATAAAATAGAGACCAACACAAAGAAACAGAAAATATCTACGGAGCCAGTAACTCTTTTCTTTTCCGAACAATAACCAACATGCCTGAGGACGGTCGAAGGACAATTCAACCAAAACGTTGCACAAATAACACATACGATGAGAACAATACTAGTAATATAACATTTTTTTTTTGCTATCTTAGTAAAATGTACCCCCCCCTCAAAAAAAAAAAAAAATAAAAATAAGGTGATAATGCTCAGGAGATAGTTTAAGGTCATATCCAGGACCATGCGGGACAGAAAAAAAGAAAATTTTCTTACTTCAAATTCTTCCGCAGAAAGGTACGACTCCAGCTTAAGGGGATCAACATCTTCGGGGAGCGGCCGTTCAAGCAGATCCTTGAAAGAATATCGGACTAAACTCAGACGATTCAGTTCATCTTCCACGCTGACTAAATCTCCGTCACATTTTCCATCCTGAAAAACAAAACAAAGTCAAACAAAAATAATCCTAAGAAAATATTCACAACAAAAACTTATCTAGCTACAACCACTGCCAATAATTTTCATTTCTCCTCATCTAAATGAAACTTCCATGGACAAAGTTTCTTTCCGCGGTCGTAAAAGTTCGGACTGTGCTTTGTCATTCACAAATACATACTTTTGAAGGCTATAGCAATGTGGGTTATTGGTGTGACAAGTGGTGTGGAAAATTTAGCCTTCTAATACACTTATATTTTATTTACCAGCAATGCTTTAAGAAAACTACCTTTCCTTTTCATATACTTTTGATTATAAAAATGTATGCATATAACTTTCTGGCCGAAAACCGATTAAAAAGATTTTCCCAAATCTCAATACCCCTTATGTCAAATCTTGAGTCTGTAGACTGAAAATTGACAGAGTTATTTGGTACGGAAATGTACACACACACACATTTTCACTTTTATAAATATATAGACTTATCTATATAGAGGTCAAAGTTGAAAGAGTTGACCTTTGCAGACTCTACCAAACTCCTCTGCCAATTTTGGATCTAAACACTTGAAATTTTAGATGTAGGTTATCTGGATATGAGTCAAACTTTTATATATATATATATATATATATATATATATATATATATAAGAACAAGTAATTAATAAAACATGTTAAAAAACACTTTGAAAAAGAGTAAAAAAACATTTATTTTTAAAAAGGAAGCACAAAATAAGTGGATAGTCCTTAATCCGCGGAGTTTCAAAGAAATAATTTCCATCTCATCAGAGGGTAGGATTTAGCAAAATGCGGGAGTGGATTTTGCTTGCCAAAATATTAAATGAAACTAAAAGTAAGTTATAGATACTTGATAACAAAATGTGAAGCAGAGGGAATAGGGTGAAGAAAAAAGGTGATTTCATGTGAATGGATAGTCTGGTGAAGGGTAACATATCCAATAGCGGTAAAATCCAAAAATCAAAATCCAAAAAAGTTGGTTAAGATTTATATGCAAAATCTGATCCCGCATTTTGCTAATTCCTACCCTCTGATGAGAAGGAAAGTATTTCTTCGAAACTCCGCGGATTAAGAACTGTCCACTTATTTTGTGCTTCCTTTTTAAAATTAAATATGTTTTTAACTCTTTTTCAAAGTGTTTTTTTTTTATCATGTTTTATTAACTACTTGTTTTTATTATAAGCTCTATTTCCTATTTGGTTTTATCGAGCTTTTACATCTGGTTGAGATTACTTTATAAATATTAACTCTTTAATATTTATAATATACTTTAGATTTGCCATCTTGGATTATTTTGGTAAACTTAACTGTAATACTTATTTCATTATATATATATACATACATACTAGACTACCCGTGACCCGTTGGCTCAGTATGTTATATGGGATTCATGTATGAGCATGACACTTGTGAGGTAAAGAAAATAGTTTGTTTTTTTGACATAACAGAAACATTTCTATGAAAGTATATTAAAATGAAAAATCTCGGATGGATCACTCAAACATGGGAAAAAAAATCCTCCTTATTCGTGTAAAGTTACCTATTTTTCCGAATAATCGCTCAAAAATTGAAAATTAAACATGGTTTTCCTACGAATCGAATGCTGACGAAAGTCATTTAGCAGCAAAAAATGCACATGAACCTACCGATGAGAAATATAAGAATGAAAAACGCATATTGGAATCCTTCAACCAAGTTATAGAAACTTAAAATCTAAAAAACAATGATTAATAAAACCTGAAGCAAAAAATAAAACCTAAATAAATAAAATAAAATAAAACTAATATTGAAACAGATTAGTAAATGTGTCAACAAATTCACCATTCTCACACAACTATTTTGTATCTAGAAATGTAAACAAAAAATAAAGTTTTATAAAAATCAATTTTTTTTTTAATAAACACAAAAGTGTCAATTTTAGCCATTTTAATCAAAAAGGCACCCCAAGGCGGAGGGGGAAACCAGTGTTTTCCTGGAAAATCTGTTCTGTTACTTCTTTACTCATATCATGTTTAATGTTTGTGCAAACTTTCAAAAAGTTATTGAGAAAAAAGTTATTGAGAAAAGCGGACAAACAAACGGACAAGGGTGAATTTACAGGTCCACCTTCCTTTTTGACGGGGGGACCAAAAAAAAAAAAATGATTTAAGTTACAAACCTTGAGTGAAAGTTCCTTCACCGTTTCATCGACGTCCCAGAAAGGGAAGATGTTGATAAATTTCAAGGGCTCAAGACCAGCATACACCAAATAGGGCTTGATTTTTTCCGACGTATTTTTTGCTAAAAAAAAAAAAAAAAAAGTTAAAGTTACATCGACGTCAGCATTGAATAGCCTGAAAACCAAGAAAGTTAAAACAGAAAAACAGATTCAAATTTTTTTTTTTTTATTACATTTTTTTGCATTGCATCTTCGGCGATCAGTCAATCTCATCTTTTAAAAAGTGGGTGCAGGGTGATAACATATGTACCAACATAAAATGCCTTAGTATATAGGGAATAGCAATAGCGGGAATAGCAAACTAATAACGATAATCGCTTCAACAATAATAATAATAATAATCATAGAAGTTATATATTTTTCTACCAAAGTGAGGAGGGTGACACAAAGGTATAAAAATGTGATTGAAAAGTCAGCACCCTTGAGAGGGGGTGGGGGTGGGGGCAATCTGACCCTATTGCAAAAGATGCTTCAGCACCCCCATCGATATTCTCTGGTAGAGGTGCTTTAGCAATAAACTAAGCCAATTCTCAAAGAGAGAAAGTAAAGCTTGGGAGGGTGGACCTCCTAGAACTGCACAGGACCAGCAAAACACAATAATTCAACAGAGCAAAGGTCATTACAAGAATAATGTAAATATTGGATAATCGAGGTAAAAAATAAACCATATCTTGCAGATTTCGTATGTATTATTATAGAGTTAATGTTTTATTGATTTTTATCCGCCCCCTTAAGTAAACATATCAGCAAATCTCCTCACTAACGTAATGTACTTGCAATAACCCTTATCCCTGAGTGGCTTCCGGGCCTTGATAAGTGGTGATCACTGTGTAAAAAAAAAAAAAAAAAAATTATCTATCATAAAGTTGCGATTTCAAAAATAAAACATTTATATTAATTGGGTTCATCAGCTTGAATCGAAACCAAATCCCAAACTTATGAATATATATATAACTTTAGTTCCTTCAGCTTTAATCGAAACCGAAACAAACAAGACTAATGAAGAATTCTTGATAAAATGATTTATAAACAAAATAATTTATTAAGATGCCATCAGCTGAAATCGAAACCAAGACTTATGAAGAATTCTTGGTAAAATTATTTAAAAAAAAATAGATTATTGGAGTTCCATTAGCTATAATCGAAACCTATGGAATTGTCTTCCGTTTTCCTGCTTTCCAGCTGACTACAATATGCTTGTCTTCAAGTCTAATGTAAACAAGTTTTTGATAAGCCGTTCCATATAAGTTAACAAATTTACCGAATTTCCATTACTAACGATTACTTTATCGTCCAATTGTCTACTGTACACTCTTTAATTCTTATCCTCGGGTGGCCTCTTGGCCTTGATGAATGGTGATGCCTTTGTAAAAAAAAAATAAAATAAAAAATATAAAATAAAACAATAAAATAAAATAAAATAAAAAAAAAACGAAACCAAAACTTATGAGGAATTCTTGGCAAAATTATTTATAAAAAAATTAAATGACTCGAGTGCCATCAGCTATAATCGAAACCGAAACCAAAACTTAAGAATTTTTGGTAAAATTATTTATGACAAGAAATGAAAGTACACAACAATTAAACGACCCAGATGTAAGCGTGACACAGAAAATAACACACGCCATCGTATTAATATATAGACTAGCAGGACCCGTGGAAATTCCACGGTAGTTGAAAATTTTTAAAACACATTATAAATAAAATAAATAAAAAATAAAATTAAAAAAAAAAAAACAAATTAAAAAAACATTTTTTTTATCAAATTCTTTTTTAACCTTTTAAAGCTAAAAAAAATTGATTTAAAAAAAAAAAATTGATTTAAAAATAATTTAGATTTTTCTTTCAATGAAAACTCAACACAATTGTTTGTTTTTTTTACTGAATAATTTTTTTATAAATTATAAAAGAACAGATGCACATTTTTTTTATGAATTTTAATTTTATAATAAAATATCTAACAGTCTCTTCTCAACATGACTTTTTTTAATTATAAAAATAAAAGACAATTTCTAACTGTAAACAGACATCCATGTTTTTTGTTTTTTGAAAATTTTTGGAGAGAAAATGGTTTTAATGATTTTTAACTGATAAAGAGCGACTATAAAGGGAAGTAATTCGTTTTTCATTAATTAATGTTTGCGATGATGCTTTTTCTTTTTAGTGACACTGGACGTCGGACAAGTAAATTAATATATAGATTACATAATTTGGTGCTATGGTGGAGGAATGTAGTAAAACTTTGCGAAAGTAAAAAAAGCGGAATGTTGGATATCCAAATACGACAATCTATATATAAAAGCGAAAATATATGTACGTATGTATGTGTGTTCACTTTTTCTGTATGTCTACAAAACTACAATAGTCCGCAATAAATAAATGGATAAATAATAATGTTGTATCATACGAGATGCTTACGATAGTCCGACAAGATATGAGTATGAATAACTATATTTCAATATTGGTTTGTAGTTTATTGTTATGGAATTTTGTTAAGAAATTTAAAAAGAAGACATATATTTAACAGTATACATATATATATATATTTTTTTTTACATGAAGGTCACCACTTATCAAGGCCTAGAAGCCACTCGAGGATAAGGGTTATTTTGTGTACAGTAATCAATGAGATAGTGTTGCAGTATTCATTAGTATTGGAGATTTGATATGTTTTTATTACCATTTTTTAATCTGCATGTTTCGATTACCGAATCGTGTTACCGATTCGATAACTTCGTCAGACTTCACAGAAATATTTATTACAATGAGGAAAAAGAGATTAGAAAAAGTACAAAATTCCAATCAAAAAACAGCAGCAGCAGTCAATTGTAAAATCATCGAGAGGTGGTGAGGGGGGGAGGGGTTTAAAATATCAAACCAGATGTAAATAGGAATAGAGAGGGGAGAGAAAGAGAAGGGTGAAAGAAGAATGTGAGATGCATAAAAAAAATAGAAGGAGAAAGAAAGAAAGAAGAAAGAAAAGGAAAGGGACAAGCGGTTAATTTCAGTAATCGAAACATGTGTAACAAAGCAGATTAAAAACGGTAATAAAAACAGTTTGCTCTTCAGCAGTATTGAGCACTTTCTTCAGGTTTTTTTCCCCCCATTTAGAAGGAGAAAGAAAGACATCTATAAATATAAAAGCGAAAATGTATGTGTGTATGTGTGATCGCTTTTTCTGTATGTCTACAAAAGGCTTTTTTCAGAGAAGCGGTCGGTCGGTTCACAACTTTTTAAAACTTTTTATATCACATATAAATCGTAATATCTCACAGTTAACAACGAAGCTCGCCTGTCTATTTAATTTGCTCGATTTCGGGAAGATAAATATTCAACATTTGTCGCTCGCCGCATGTGGGTTAGTCTTTTTCCTATAACATCTTGGGAAAATGAAAATAAAAAAAAAAGCGTTCAGCAGTAAATGAAATACTATCCAGCAGTCAAACTTGACCTCATTAACTCATTAAAACGGGCACCTGCCAAATCCAAGTAATTAAATAAATTCAAATGTGTTTCCGTTAGCATCTCGCGGTGGGGCAATGGTTAACGTTGCACATTTTTTTTTTTTTTCACACTTTAATTTACAATTTTGCCTCAACAGTTCGGGTTCGATCCTCATACTTACTTTTTTTTTTTTTTTAACCCACCCCCACCCCCGGAGTTTCCACACACACCTCCAAACACCTGGGCAATGCCAGGTACCCCTGCTAGTTTAGAATAAATCGGGAAAAGAAAGCAATCATGATATAATAAACTTTAAAAAAGAGGTGTCGGGTGATGATGTACGTGCAAACAAAGTATGAATGTTGTATACAAACCTTGGCAGTAATCAACAGCAGTTTGCATGGCACAGCGTCTCTCGACCATCAGTCGGGCCTGGGCCGAGCCAGTGTGGACATTTTCAATTTCTTCATCACCCTCTGGCCACCATCCTTGCCAGAGAAACACCTCGTAGCCACAGTCCAGCAAAAATAATGCTGAAAGAAAAGAATGGTTACAATGAGTTGTCTTTTATGTCTGAAAAAACATTATATATATATATATATATATATATATATATATATGTTAGTAGGGCTAGGACAACAGCATATTCTATGACTCTCGAATGTGTATCCGTTAATATCTTATATGCTTTTATATATATATTTTTTTTTTACACGGTGGTCACCACTTATCAAGGCCCGGAAGCCACTCAGGGATAATGGTTATTGCAAGTACAGTACGTTAGCGTGGAGATTTGATGAAGTGTTTACTTAAGGGGGCGGTTAATTAGGAATTTGTTAACGTTGAACTTGAAGACATCCAAGTTGTAGTCAGATGGGAAGCAGGCAGACGGAACAGAGTTCCACAGGCGTGCAGTTCGAAGAAAGAAGCTTTTTTCATGGAATCCATGTTTTGATTTAGGCACAGATAAAGAGTGGGGGAAAATTTTCACAGTGGATTCAGCTAGACGGGTGTTTTTCGTGAAAGATTGGCGAGGGGGGACCAGAGATTGGAGTTCAGACGAGCACCAGCCATGGAAATAATTATAAAACAAGGATAGGCTCGCAACGTCTCTTCTGTAGGAGAGAGGTTGCAGGGTAGAGAAAACGGCATCCCCCACTAAGCCACAAAGTCTATTTTGTACTCTGTCAAGGCAGGATAGGCTGGTTTTAGCAGCTCCTGCCCAGATATGGCAGCAGTATTCCATCCTTGGACGTACTTGGCTTTTATATAGATAGAAACCATAAATAATTCAGTTAACTTAACTGTTGTAATCAAGTTTATTACTATTTCAATTATAATTCTTATTATTACTTAATTCTAAACATATAATTATATTATACATATATATATACACACTAGACGGCCAACAAAAAAACTTTTTAGGAATTAGATGCCAGAAAGTCTTTTACTCTAAAAGTTTCTTCTCCAGAACTGCTAGACTTTGGAATTCCCTTCCGGGTTCCTGCTTCCCTGACTGAAATGCAGAAATTTAAGTGTAATGTAAAATAGACATCTTGCTGCCAAACTCCCTACTTATTACAACTTCCTCACAAATTATGTCCCAGAGAGTAGTTCCCCTTACATCAGTGGCACTATGCCTTGTTTGGGGTGAAAATGCAATAAAAAAAAAAAATTAAAATAAAAAAATTTGTAAAAATTAAAAAAGGGGGAAAAATATAATAAAAAAGAAGTTTATCAGCAGAAGATCGGTAGTAGGGGTAACAAAAGGACCGAACAATGGAGGTCAATTTATTTGGAGTTTGCAGACAGTCTTAGGTTTGCAACAGTTAACAACAGTTTAGAGTTCAGACACAGTAGAACGCAGGTCATAGCTGTAACAGATTAGGAAACAATTCTTTTCTTGGATGGCAGTGGCCATGATATTTTAAAAATAAGTTCACCTAGAATTGCTAACCTTAAACCAGAATATATTTTTTTTTGACTCAAGGTCACCCCTTACAAAGCATATCGCCACTTGAACGTAAGGGGCTACTATTTGGAGCCATGTCTAGGAAAAATTAACAAGATATTTGTTTATGTTACATTTAAACTTCTGCCTATCAGTACAGTCAGAGAAGCAGGCAGCAGGAAGGGAATTCCAAAGTCTAGCTGATCGAGGAAAGAAACTATTAGAATAGAAAGCTTTCTGGCGTTTAGGGACAACATCCGTGAAGGGGTGAGATCTTATTGCTAAGCGGGTTTGTCGGGATATGTACGTCGAGGGGGTACAAGTGAAACGAGTTCATCAGAACACATTCCATTAAAATATTTGTAAAACAGGCACAGTGATGCAACATTGCGGTGATGAGACAGAGGCTGGAGCTTAGTTGATAAAGTGGGACAGATTAGATTGACAACTCTTTTTTGGACCCTATCTAAGAGGGAGCGACTAGGGGTAGATGCACCAGCCCAGATGTGGCAACAATACTCCATGCGTGGGCGAATGGTGGCCTTGTAGAGGTACAGGATATTCTCAGGTATGAGTAGTCTTCTAACTCTTTTAAGGTGGGTACTGTCAGTTTTTGTACTTACGCAGAATACGAACTGTGCTATTTTTTTTTTTAAGTTCAATTTAACTTTATGCAATATTGTTTTTTTTTTTTTTTGTTTTTACTCGCGTTCACCCCTAACAAGGCATATCGCCACTTGGATGTAAGGGGCTATTATTTGGGACCTTGCTTAGGAAAGATTAACAAAATGTTGGTTTACATTACATTTAAACTTCTGCATATCAGGGAAGCAGGTACCAGGAAGGGAATTCCAAAGTCTAGCTGTTCAAGGAAAGAAACTATTAGAGTAGAAAGCTTTCTGGCATTTTACGGACCTCAACAGTGAAGGGATGTGATTTTGTTGCTAAGTGGATTTTTACGTCGAATGGGGCACAACGGGTTCATCAGAGTGCATTCCATTAAAATATTTGTAAAACAGACACAGAGATGCAACATTGCGGTGATGGGACAGAGGTTGGAGCTTAGTTGATAAAGTGGGACAGATTAGATTGGCAACTCTTTTTTGGACTTTATCTAAGAGGGAGCGACTAGGGGTAGATGCACCAGCCCAGATGTGGCAACAATACTCCATGCATGGCCGAATGCTCGCCTTATAGAGGTGCAGGATACTTTCAAATGTAAGTAGTTTTCTAGCATAGTAGAGAGAGCCCACCTTCTTTGCAGCAACCTTGGCAATGCTCTCAATGTATCTATTCCAGTTCATGTTCCCTGTAAACATTAGGCGGAGGAATTTAAAGGAAGTACTTTCAGATAATATGTTCTTGGCCATTGCTATTGGTGGTAGAGAAGGTTTCTTGTAATCATTGAAGGAGACAAGCGGCAATGAATGTGACCATCCATTTTTGTCCCCATTCCACTACAGATTGGAGGTCATCCTCTAGTTTTTCTGCCATTTCCTTAGATATGTGTTCATTTGTTTTCCCCTCATGCCTGTTATGGAGAGTGGTGTCATCAGCAAATATACCCATCTAAAAAACAATTTTATCAAGGCGGTCATTTATAAATATCAGGAATAATAAAGGTCCAAGGATACATCCCTGAGGTACTCCCGCATTTATATCATATTGTTTATTTTATTTAACGTACATTTATTTCATATTTGTTTTCCCCTCATACATATTATTGAACGTTGTATCATCAGCAAATATACCCATCTCGGAGACAATATTATCAGGGAGGTCGTTTATGAATATCAGGAATAATAATGGTCCCAAAGATCGACCACTGAGGCACTCATTAATGTTATGTTGCTTGGATGTATGTCCGTCAATGACAACCTGTATGCTTCTATTGTCTAAGAAGGATCTAATTATATTGAGTATACGTCCAGTTATACTGCACAATTTAATTTTTACTTGCTGCAAGAAAGGTTTATGTATTTGTTCTAGTTCATATTGCCTGTGAATATCTTACCTGGTTGTGAGACTTTGTAGAGATCAGATTGTAAGAACGGGTAGGGAGCTTTGTGGTTCGGTACTATCGTAGGATTTCGTATTTCTGTGACGTCTATGACACCTGACACGCTGGTGAATTGGAATAGACGGAGGGAGAAATTGTACGAACGTGGATCTGAAAAAAAAAAAATAGACATTTAGAATAGGTTGACATTGATGAAGGTCGTTCCAAAAGTTAGGCCTCCTATTTTTTTTAATTCATAAACTAAAATGTTGAAGAGCTATGAAGATGGGAGCGGTACCATTAAAACAAGCAACCGTTTGTGCTCCAGAATTTATTTTTTTTTTACACCATTATCAATGCACTTTGGATTACTTAAAGAGACGGCTCGTCAAGAAAACACTGGACTTGAGGACAACCATATTGTAGTTAGTTGGAAAGCAGAAAAACGGAACACAGTTATATAGGCGTGCAGTTTTAAGAAAGAAGCTTTGTTTATGGAATCTACGTTCAGGTTTAGACACATATAAAGAGTGGGGGAAATTATTGATAGTGGTTTCAATTAGACGAGTGTTTTTTTTAGTGAAAGTCAGGCCAGAGAGGATCATAGATTGGAGCTCAGACGACCACTTGCCATGAAAATAATAAAGCAGAGGCAGGCTCACAAGGTCTTTTCAAATGTTTTTTTATTTAAAAAAGGTAAAACTGCTGTTCGGAAGTGGTTTGCAAAAAAAGAAGTACTGCTGTTAAAAAATTTCAAAGAGATTTCTGAAGTTTTTTTTTTTTTTTTTTTTACACAGTGATCACCACTTATCAAGGCCCGGAAGCCACTCAGGGATAAGGGTTATTGCAAGTACATTACATTAGTGTGGAGATTTGATGAAGTGTTTACTTAAGGGGGCGGTTCATTAGGAATTTGTTAACGTTGGACTTGAAGACATCCAACTTGTAGTCCGGTGGGAAGCAGGCAGACGGAACAGAGTTCCACAGGCATGCAGTTCTAAGAAAGAAGCTTTGTTCATGGAATCCACGTTTTGATTTAGGCACAGATATAGAGTGGGGGAAATTTTTCACAGTGGATTCAGCTAGACGGGTGTTTTTCGTGAAAGATTGGCGAGGGGTGACCAGAGATTGGAGTTCAGACGAGCACCTGCCATGGAAATAACGATAAAACAAGGATAGGCTCGCAACATCTCTTCTGTGGGAGAGAGGTTGTAGGGTAGAGAAAAGGGCATTCCCCACTAAGCCACGAAGTCTATTTTGTATTCTGTCAAGGCAGTATAGGCTGGTTTTAGCAGCTCCTGCCCAGATATGGCAACAGTATTCCATCCATGAAGTGTATGGAGACAATGCTATAGGAGAATCAAGTGTTCAGAAATAGTTTGCAAAATTTAAAACTGGAAACATCAGTCTTGAAGACGACACTCGCAGTGGAAGACCACCAAATTTTGATGTCGATGTTTCAAATACAAAAATTGAAGAAAATCCAAATATCACGACGAGAGAATTTGCAGATTAGGATCGGAAGTTTCAAAAAGTACAGTTCACGACCATTTTCATTTTAACAAGTATTGTTTCTATTTACTTGGCTCCCCACGAGGGCAGAGTTAGACACAAAGTCGGTTTTTAATGTGGGGAAAATCCAGCTCTCCAAAAAGGAGCACTCTGGATAGGAACAAAAATTAAAATTGTCTCAGTCATGAAGGATTTTCATCTCCACTGACCGAAGACAGGAAAGATGAAGTGTAGCATCAGAACAGATTCTACATTATGATCTTGACCGAAAAGCCAAGAAGTATTTATTTGCTTCCCCCACTGAGCAAATTAGACACAAGGCCGTTTTTTAATGTGCAGAGAGAGGGAGGGAGAGGGAAAATGGGACCAGCTCTGATGGGTGGGAAATGGGAGCTGAATAGTGACAATTGGTATGAAGGGTTGCCCCTACATTGACCAAGGTCTTATATGTGGGGGCGACCCCACATATGGTCTTTGCTTGCAGTATCTGCTGGAACAGATACTACACATTGATCCTGGTCCAAAAGCCAAGAGTATTTATTTGCTCCCCCACTGAGCAAATTAGGCACAAGGCCGATTTTTAATGTGAGGAGTGAAGGGGAAATGGGAACTAACTCCCCGGGGAGTAGGGGAGCTGGATAGTGACAATTGGTATGAAGGGTTGCCCCTACATTGACCAAGGTCTTATATGTGGGGTTGCCCTCACATATGGTCTTTGCTTGCAGTATCTGCCGGAACAGATGGTATTTATTTGCTCTCCCACCAAGCAAATTAGGCACAAGGCCGATTTTTAATGTGAGGAGTGAAGGGAGGGGGAAGGGGAAAAGGGGGCCAACTCCCGAGAGGTGGGAAATGGGAGCTGGTTAAAGGTCAGGCATGTGGGGTTGCCCCCACATCTGGTCTTTGCTAGTCATAGCTAGTCATAGCTTGCAGTATCTGCCGGAACAGATGGTATTTATTTGCTCCCCCACCGAGCAAATTAGGCACAAGGCCGATTTTTAATGTGAGGAGTGAAGGGAGGGGGAAGGGAAAAAGGGGACTAGCTCCCGAGAGGTGGGAAATGGGAGCTGGTTAATGGTCAGGCATGTGGGGTTGCCCCCACATCTGGTCTTTGCTAGTCATAGCTAGTCATAGCTTGCAGCATCTGCCGGAACAGATGGTATTTATTTATTTGCTCCCCCACCGAGCAAATAAGGCACAAGGCCGATTTTTAATGTGAGGAGTGAAGGGAGGGGGAAGGGGAAAAGGGGACCAGCTCCCGAGAGGTGGGAAATGGGAGCTGGTTAAAGGTCAGACATGTGAGGTTGCCCCCACATCTGGTCTTTGCTAGTCATAGCTTGCAGCATCTGCCGGAACAGATGGTATTTATTTGCTCCCCCACTGAGCAAATTAGGCACAAGGCCGTTTTTAATGTGAGGTAAAAACCAGCTCCCCTAAAAGGGGTCACTCTGGTTACCAAAAATAATAATTGTCCCAGTATAGAGGGTTTCCCCTCCATTGACTGGTACAAATCATCTTAAGTGCAGTATCTGCCGGAACAGATGGTATTTATTTGCTCCCCCACTGAGCAAATTAGGCACAAGGCCGTTTTTAATGTGAGGTAAAAACCAGCTCCCCTAAAAGTAGGCAAAAAGGGGGCACTCTGGTTACCAAAAATAATAATTGTCCCAGTATAGAGGGTTTCCCCTCCATTGACTGGTACAAATTATCTTAAGTGCAGTATCTGCCGGAACAGATGGTATTTATTTGCTCCCTCACCGAGCAAATTAGGCACAAGGCCAATTTTTAATGTGAGGAGTGAAGGGAGGGGGAAGGGAAAGGGGGGACCAGCTCCCGAGAGGTGGGAAATGGGAGCTGGTTAAAGGTCAGGCATGTGGGGTTGCCCCCACATCTGGCCTTTGCTAGTCATAGCTTGCAGTATCTGCCGGAACAGATGGTATTTATTTGCTCCCCCACTGAGCAAATTAGGCACAAGGCCGTTTTTAATGTGAGGTAAAAACCAGCTCCCCTAAAAGTAGGCAAAAAGGGGGCACTCTGGTTACCAAAAATAATAATTGTCCCAGTATAGAGGGTTTCCCCTCCATTGACTGGTACAAACCATCCTAAGTGCAGCATCTGCCGGAACAGATACTACACTTTAATCCGGCCCGAAGGCCAAAAACCTAAGAAAGAAAAAAAATCTTCTTTCTAGCCGCTTTGTTTCCCTAAAAACAGACTGGGCCAAATGGGGGAGGGGAAATTGTTTTTGTTTTTAACTTTGCAGGACATGATTGAGTTTTGCAAAGGGAAAGAGAAAAAAAAGCAACAAATTTCATGTTCCGGTAGTTACGACTTTTTTTTTTCTTCAAAAAAAGGAGAAACTGATGTTAAAAACTTTCAAAGAGATTTGTGAAGTGTATGGAGTCAATACTATAGGAGAATCAAGTGTTCAGAAAATGGTTTGCAAAATTCAAAACTAAAAACATCAGTCTTGAAGACGACACTCGCAGTGGAAGACCACCAAAATTTGATGTCGATGTTTCAAAGACAAAAATCGAAGAAAATCCAAATATCACAACGAGAGCATTTGCAGGGTTTTTTTTTTTTTTTTTTTTTTTACACAGTGATCACCGCTTATCAAGGCCCGGAAGCCACTCAGGGATAAGGGTTATTGCAAGTACATTAAGTTAGTGAGGAGATTTGCTGAAGTGTTTACTTAAGGGGGCGGTTCATTAGGAATTTGTTAACATTGGACTTGAAGACATCCAAGTTGTAGTCCGGAGGGAAGCAGGCAGACAGAACAGAGTTCCACAGGCGTGCAGTTCTAAGAAAGAAGCTTTTTTCATGGAATCTGCGTTTTGATTTAGGCACAGATATAGAGTGGGGGAAATTTTTCACAGTGGATTCAGCTAGACGGGTGTTTTTCGTGAAAGATTGGCGAGGGGGGACCAGAGATTGGAGTTCAGACGAGCACCTGCCATGGAAATAACGATAAAACAAGGACAGGCTCGCAACGTCTCTTCTGTGGGAGAGAGATTGCAGGGAAGAGAAAAGGGCATCCCCCACTAAGCCACGAAGTCTATTTTGTACTCTGTCAAGGCAGGATAGGCTGTTTTTAGCAGCTCCTGCCCAGATATGGCAACAGTATTCCATCTCGGAAGTTTCAAAAAGTACAGTTCACGACCATTTTCATTTGAATATTGTTAAAAATGCAAGAAAAAAAAAAAACTTTAAAATCAAAAACAGAAAAAAAGCCGGAAATATTTATTCTTAAAGATTTCCCGGCCCTCTTCCTGCCACCGCTATTTCTGTTGTTTATTCCTGCGGGATCTTCCCCTTTCTTCTTAACTGTCACCATTGTTTATCGACCGGAAGTACCAACGTAGTGATGCAAGGGGAGGTAAGTGGTTAGCAGTTATTTGAAACCGGATGTAGACATTAAAAGCGCACACAAAGAAAAAAGACGCATAGATAGATGCACAGTGAGCCGCAAACGCCACATGTGGCGTTCAGTTATGAAATTGGAGATGCAATTCATTTGAATATTGTTAAAAAAGGAGAAATCTAATTCCTATCTTCTTTGTGTGCCTAAAAATGCTTGGAACATTCTCAAAAAGCTACACAGAAGCATCTATGTTTCATCCCCGCAGGAAATCATCAGGCTAAAGCATTTTTTATGTAAATTTTATAAAATTTTTATGCTAAAGAATTGAAGATGCAAACGTTACCGTTAAGAAGAGACATATATTGGCTGCGATCCCTGCTCCGCAAGGCCATCCAAAATTCTGTTTTTTCAGATCCTTCGTCCATTTCTGTGATGTTTACATCAATATTTTCTGGCAAACCCATTTCAAGAGGATGTCTGCAAAAATGAATCAAAGAAGAGGGTTAGGAGGATGTCGGGTTAGAATAGAAGCATTAAAAAGAAAAGTTCTGTTTTTTTGGGGGGATGGGTGAGCAAGAACCACTTGTGATAGTTTTCCAGATAGCCATTTAGAGGGTTGGAAATAGAATAAACAAAAATTGATGATTGTAGACCGATTTCTTTGCTTTGATCAGTGAAATTCAACCAAACATTATATATATATATATATATATATATATATATATATGTATGTGTGTGTGCGCATATATATATATATATATTTTGTGTGTGTGTGTGTGTGTGTATAAGTATATATACATATATGTGTGTGTGTGTGTATATATATATATATTTTGTGTGTGTGTGTATAAGTATATATACATATATGTGTGTGCGTGTATAAGTATATATACATATGTGTGTGTGTGTATATATATATATAAGTATATATGTGTGTGTGTGTGTATATATATATATATATATATAAGTATATATGCGTGTGTATATATATATAAGTATATATGCGTGTGTGTATATATATATATATAAGTATATATGCGTGTGTGTATATATATAAGTATATATGTGTGTGTGTATATATATAAGTATATATGTGTGTGTATATATATATATATAAGTATATATGTGTGTATATATATATAAGTATATATGTGTGTGTGTGTATATATAAGTATATGTGTGTGTGTGTGTGTGTGTATATATATATATATATATAAGTATATATCTGTGTGTGTGTGTATATAAGTATATGTGTGTGTGTGTGTATATATATATATATATAAGTATATATCTGTGTGTGTGTATATATATATATATATATATGTATATATATATATAAGTATATATGTGTGTGTGTGTATATATATATATATATATATATATATATATATATAAGTATATATGTGTGTGTGTGTATATATATATATATATATATATATATATATAAGTATATATGTGTGTGTGTGTATATATATATATATATATATATATATAAGTATATATGTGTGTGTGTGTATATATATATATATATATATATATATATATATATATATATATATATATATATATATATATACTAGCAAAAGTACCCGTCATTGACTGGGTTCAAAAACAGCCTACAGAAAATGGACACTGATTTATGAAAGTATGATAGGCATAACCTATCATACTTTCATAAATCAGTGTCCAAAGGAAGGGTTGTAAAGAAATAGTTTCGAATTTGGGGGTATCAAAACCAAAGCAAAATATGATGAAAGTAAAAATAAAATAGATAAATCCCATAAATTATTATACCATACCTGTTCACACTGAAACACTTATCACAATATTCTGTGAATCTATATTAAAAAACCTTGTTAAACTTTGTGACATATTTCCATTCTATGGAGGTCAGGCGCGAACGAACACCCTATAATTTTATTATACCATATTTCTTCAAACTGAAACATAATTATCAAAGTATACTTATGCAGATAGATATGAAAAGTTTTAATTAAAGTTTGTGCCTATTTTCATTCTATGGAGGCCAGGCGCGAACGCAGACCCCACAATCTTATTATACCATCCCTATTTAAGTGAAAACATACTTATCAAAGTATTATTATGTACATCTATATCAAAAACACTTGTAAACGTTTTTTTTATTTTTTTATTTTTTATTATTTTATTTTCCATTCCTATGTCTCAGTACATCTTCTATCATTATATTATTATTATATTCGTGACCAGACACACACACAGACATTCAGCTTTATATATACAGTGATGATCATATTTATTGGCACGGTAAAATAAAAGTTAAATTTTGTCTAATAAATTCTAAAAAAGGGATTAAATTAAAGAAAATAACAAAGTATATTATGTATTTTTAACTGGCCTTTCCGATGCAGCAATCGGATTTTAGAAAAAATAAATAACAAAGGAACAACAAACATAATTGCAAAAAACCCTTGTTCAAAATTATTGGCACGGCTTTGTTTTTCTTTTAGTATTAGTATAATATCAATCAATTTCCGGTTTACGTGCTTTCTGAACTTTTTTATAGCCATATTATGCTTGTTTAACGCTAATTCAGTGAATAATTTTTTTCAGATAATTTTTAGATAGCGATTTATTTAAACTATTATAAGTGACTAAATTATAATTTTCAATCGCCATGGTTAAAACTAAGGAACACAGCGAAGACGTCAGGAAGCTTGTTGTAGCATGCCATACCAATGGGGAGGGCTATGATAAGATTTCAAAGAAGCTAAACCTTCCCAAATCCACTGTTAGAGCCATAATAAACAAGTTCAAATCGCAAGGCCACGTTATGAGTTTAGAGGGTAGAGGGAGAAAAAGGATTCTTTCCCCAAGAGATGAACGGAAAATTGTTCGACAAGTAAAACAAAACCCAAGGATCTCTGTTGGGGAGATTGTTGATGAACAGAGCACCTCTGGAGTGAATGTATCTCTGGAGTGAATGTATGTTTTGAAGAGAGCTGGTTTAAAAGCATGTCGTCCGAGAAAGACTCCCTTATTGAAGCCTATGCACCTGAAAGCAAGGCTAGCCTTTGCAAAACGTCATATTGATAAAGATGTTGCATTCTGGAAACGTGTTCTATGGACTGACGAAACGAAAATAGAGTTATTTGGCCATAATAAAGTGTCTTATATTTACAGAAAATCTGGCGAAGCTTTCCTGCCTAAAAACACCATACCCACAGTGAAGCACGGTGGAGGCAGTTTGATGTTTTGGGGATCCTTTGCTGCCTCTGGACCAGGGCGACTTGTTAAGGTCACAGGTAGCATAAAAAAGGAAGATTATGTTAAAATATTGGATGAAAACCTGAAAGACTCTGCTAAAGAGCTCTCACTTGGTCGTCGTTGGTGGTTCATGCAAGATAATGACCCAAAGCATTCGGCTAAACTGACTAAGAAATGGCTTGAGGACAATCATATTAATGTTTTGGAGTGGCCATCACAAAGCCCAGACCTTAATCCAATTGAAAATTTATGGAGAACATTAAAATTGAGGGTAATGCAAAGGAAGCCTAAGAATCTTATTCAATTGGAGGATTATTGTCAGGAAGAGTGGGCTAAAATTACTACTGAAGAGTGCAACAACTTGGTTGTAAACTATGAAAAGCGACTGAGGAAGGTAATCAAGGCCAAAGGCTATACAATTGATTATTAAATAAATCGTGCCAATAATTTTGAACAAGGGTTTTTTGCAATTATGTTTGTTGTTCCTTTGTTATTTATTTTTTCTAAAATCCGATTGCTGCATCGGAAAGGCCAGTTAAAAATACATAATATACTTTGTTATTTTCTTTAATTTAATCCCTTTTTTAGAATTTATTAGACAAAATTTAACTTTTATTTTACCGTGCCAATAAATATGATCATCACTGTATATATAATTATATATGTGTATGTATATATATATATATATATATATATATATAAATATAAAAATTTGAGCCTATTTTCCGATGCCAATATATATATATACACATATATACTTATATATATATACACACACACACACACACACACATATGTACTTATATATATATATATATATATATATATATATATATATATATATAAGTACATATGTGTGTGCGTGTGTGTGCATATATATATAAGTATATATGTGTATATATATATTTTGGCATCGGAAAATGGGCTCAAATTTTTATATTTATATATATATATATATATATATATATATATAAGTACATATGTGTATGCGTATATATATATTTTGGCATCGGAAAATAGGCTCAAATTTTTCCGATTCCAGTACTGATTCCGATGCCCCAAAAAAGCTTCGACTTTCTCAGATTCCGATTAATCATCCCAACACTGGATTTTACTATGATTATCAATACAAAAAAAAAAAATTATAAGAATATAGATATATATTAGCGATGGGGTGATTCCAATACAATTACCGATTCCAATTCTTTATAAAACTCTAAATATTTAAATATGAAATGTTTATTTTATCTTGATTATCATAAAAAACGTTAAATGTGCAGATATTTGTTCTCAAACACACACAAAAAAAAAAAAGCAATAAATATTTTATTAGACATTTAAAATCAATAAATATTTTATTGAACATTTAAAATCAATAAATATTTTATTGAACATTTAAAATCAATAAATATTTTATTAGACATTTAAAATCAATAAATATTTTATTGAATATTTAAAATCAATAAATATTTTATTGAACATTTAAAATCAATAAATATTGAATGTTTTATCACTACTAGCAGTAGTGGAAGATTTGGCTTTTAAACAAAATCAAATAAAGAAAGGCAGCTAAAAGAATCGTTTTTGGCACAGGAAAATAGGTACAAAACTTTGATCTTGGCTTGGAGGCCAAGAATTCTCTCATGGTAGGAAGCGTGTATATGTATATAGATTTATATGAAATGGGTTAAGAAATTCCAACGAAAGAAAGATGTATATTTAAATAAGGGAGTAGTCACCAACAATGTGTATTTTTTAACATTATTTTATTATTCCGTGTCTTGGTTTTTCATTGAGAATTATGTTTGGATCATTGTAATAATGTTTTTAAGTCATAAGTCATTGAAATCGTTTTTACGCGTGTTTCAGACGTTCTGTGATGCGTCCTCGTCAGAAGTTATATATATATATATATATATATATATATATATATATATATATATATATATAAGAACAAGTAGTTAATGAAACATGTTAAAAAACACTTTGAAAAAGAGTTAAAAACATTTAATTTTAAAAAGGAAACTATTTGGTTTTATCAAGCTTTTACATCTGGTTGAGATTATTTTATAAATAATAATTCTTTAATATTTATAATTTACTTTAGTTTTGCCATCTTGGATCATTTTGATAAACTTAACTGTAATTCTTATTTTTTATATATATATATATATATATATATATATATATATATATATATGGTAAATATAAAAAATCCCTCCACCCTCGAAAATTCCTTTAAAATTACCACTTTTATAGGTTTTCGGAAGTGCTGAAAATGAAAATTACATTTAAAATTACGGCAAACGAGTAGTTTCCGAGATATGAAGAAATGTTAGTTTTAAAAAAGTGGGGGAATCACTTTTCTATATTAATTTAACGTAAAATGAGCATCCACTTTGCGGCCACAATTTTTTTTCGGGGGACTTTCTTTCCATCCACGGATAATCCTTTAAAATTTCCACTAACGTTTAAAATTTCAAGAAACAAGTAGTTTCCAAGATATGAAGAAATTCACTCATTTTATGGTCACCTTTTTTTTTTAGAGGGGGTAGGGACTGCCGGTTTGTTTTTCATTCTTTTTTTGGAGGGGGATATTCAATTATAGAACTTGTATAGTTTTTTAACAGGTGCTTATGCAGTTTAATTAACTGTTTTAACGTAAGTAACGCAACGCGCCGACATTAGCTGAGCAGAAGGACTGCTAAATATTTTACAAAATTTAAAAAAAGTGGGGGATCATTTTTCTATAATAATTTCACGTAAGATTTGTAGATATTTGTAAATATCCCCCCCCCAAAAAAAAAACATTAAAAAAAGAAAAATCAATCTGTCGACCGCATCTTAACAAGCACCCTGATTCTTTTCGTTTCGTCATCGGAATTCAACCTTCGATTGTATAAGAGCCAGGTGTGTCCTAAAATTGAGTACTGCTGCCACAACTGGACAGGAGTTGCTTGGCACGCCCTCTCCTGCTTCGAAACTTAGTATGTGATGTCCTTTTGTCTTCCCTGCAACTTCTTTCCCACAGAAGAGACGTCGAGGGTCTGTATCACTGTTTCCATGGCAAATGCTCGACTGAACTCCAATCTCTGGTCCCCCCTTGCCAAACTTTCACAAAAAAAAATACTCGACTAGCTACAACCATTATATATGATTTTTCCTGCTCTATTTGTGCCTAAATATGTAAAGAAAAGATCTTGTTTTACCTTTCTTGTATGGAATTGACTGCCGTAACTGCCAATATTCTGGTGTTCTGCGGTGATTTGGCACCGTGCCAAATAAACACCTTCCCAGTTTGTACGTTAAATAAAATAAACGAAGATCGACTCCGGAGACTTGTTATTCGTGCTTGGATTTCGATAAGGCACGTTTCGTTGCTTTTCTCATGCCGGACGCTGTAGAACCGCCAGGGTCCCTGCGTGTTGGTCTCCTCCTCCTCTCGTTTTCCGATATGGACGACCATTCGGCCTTGAAAGAGATTCAGGAAACAAGGTGGCTCTTTGCCTTGAAGTACTCGCACCTAGAAAGAAAGAAAATAGATAAAAAGAATTTTAGAAACAGCATTTGTTGCATTCTAGACAGGTTGAACCGCTTTCCTGTGAAGGACGAAGAGTCGAGGGAATATTAAATACACAAGCCGTCCCCAGTTACATATCCAGGTCAGGGGAGATGGCGATGTTAGGTGTTTGCATATCCTGGTATAGGTGTGTATTCGTTCCCTATGGATTTCGAAACGGCTCGGCTGATATGTTTTAAATTACACACAAATTTACTTCATGTGTCGTCCCAACACTAATACATATGCTGATATTTTCCCTCCGATTACGATTCTTTATAAATCTTTAAATAGTTAAATAAGTTGCGTATATATCTATGGGCAGATGCTTTTTGAACTGATATGCTATTAGATATGTCGTACACAAATGCACACAAACGTATCTCAAGTACGCACCGGTTATCTGCCCTTGTCATGATTTCCGATTTGTCCAAGAAGTGGAGTTTTCTATTTCCTGTTTCGTTTTCTTTACCCACTTCCATTATATACCTATCTCTTTCTCTCTCCCATTCATTCGAATCGTGGATGTGAAAACATGCCTTTTCCACACGACAGGGCGTTATCGTTTCAGGGTAAGATGATATTACGAATGCACAATGAACTTATACGTGCAACGTGCACTTTCAACCTTACGCATGCTCGTTCGTATACATTTTTATATATTACAACTTTGCTTTAGTGTCCTTCCTTGTAATGTTCTTCTTCAAATTTACTCGTAAACTTGGTTTTTATTGTTGATTTTTTTTCTTTTTTGAAACACGCAAAATGCATATCTCCACAAGTGGTGACCATCCGACGTTAGGTCATACTTGCTGTCTACTGCATATCCTGGTTTTGCAGTTCTCACTGAGAGGTGTCATCGTCCTGCTATATACAATGCCTAGAATCCCTAAATGGTCACCCATCTGGTACTATCCAAACTCAACATTGCTCTACTTTGGTGATCTGACGAGAGCTGGTTTAACGTTTTGTTACACGTCATTGCAATAAAAAGTTGAAAACACAATTATTAACTGATGTACATCAAATATTAACAACTATTTATAGTCATCTATCTACAACAGAGAGTTCTTATTCAAGGGAGATAATTATTTCTATCTTTCATTCGAATCGTGGATGTGAAGACACACTTTTCCCACACGACAGGGCGTTATCGTTTCAAGGTAAGACGATATCACGAATATACAATGCATAACAAACTCTCATATCCATTCGTACATGAATACACAATGAACTTCTATGCACAACGAACACTTTCAACTTCACGCATGCTCGTTCGTATAAACATACACACATACATGTACACAAAACACTCTCTTCTTGTTCTTACTTATTTCAAGTTAAATAAAACACCTGATTTAATGTCCTTCCTTATAATGTTCTTCTTTAAATTTACTCGGTAAACTTGGTCTTTATTGTTTATTTATTTATTTATTTTTAGAACACACAAAATGCATATCTCCATAAGTGGTGACCATCCAACGTGAGAGGTCATAATTGCCGTCTACTACATATCCTGATCAGGGGAGATGGCTATGATTAGTTTCTGCAATTCTACTGAGAGGTGACATCGTTTTCCTACATACAGCACCTGGTATTCCTAAATGGTCACCCATTTTAATACTGACCAGTTTCAACATTGCTTAGCTTTGGTGATCTGACAAGAATTGGTTTAACGTTTTGTTACACATCATTGCAATAAAAAGTCGAAAACGCGATCATTAACTGATGAACTTAACATTTATAGTCATCTATCTACAATAGAGAGTTCTTATTCAAGGGAGATAATTATGTCACCATACCTCATAAGATTATATTCATTAATCCTTATCCTCGAGTGGCCTTCGGACCTTGATAAGTGATAACTTCCAAATTAAAAAAAAAAAGAGATAATTTAAAGATGATTTATAAGTTCTTATTCAAGTGGTATAATAATTTAAAAAACCCTATTTCTATATATAAAAGGCACTTTGTGTGTGTGTGTGTGTGTGTGTGTGTGGAGGGGGGACATGTCCGTTCATTTCCTATGGATTCCAGAACGACTGGGCCGATATTTTTGAAATTACACACAAATATACTTTATGTGTCAAGTGCACGCCTGTGGAACTCTTTACCATTCGCCTGTTTCCCACCTGACTACAACTTGGATGTCTTCAAGTCCAATATAAACAAGTTCCTGATAAACCGCCCCCTTAAGTAAGACACTTTACAGGGCTCTACATTGCGAGTGAAACAGTCGCATTTACGAGTGATTTTTCAAAGTGGCGACTAGAAATAATTAAAAGTTCATCTTTTAGTGATTGCATTTTTTTCACTGACAATCTTCCAAAGTTCACACCACGGAGTGAAAAAATATCTTTTCAACTTTTTTTTTTTTTGGCACTTGTACAGTTTAATCAACACATTAAAAAATGAAAATATCGAAAAAAAAAGGTTATATTGTACGTATCCGTTTTGGACTGAAGATCTTCGAAAAAAAATTTAATTTAATTTGATCAAGTAGTTTTTTTTTTTTACAGCGGAAAAACACGTTCTTATAAGAGCACGTCGAAGTCAGCCATTGTGAAATTTGCTGAAGCTGAACAACATGCCACGGGGAGATAACTCAATGTAAAGCGCCGACACTCCCTCCCCATCTTTATTACTAGCTTTTCTTCCTAAAAATCGAACCTTTTGCTCGGTATCATAACAAATTGTTTTTTTCGCTGTAAAAAAAAAAAAAAAAAAAAAAAAACTACTCGATGAAATAAAGTGAAATTTTTTTTCGGAGAACTTCGTTTCATAACGGATACGTGAAATATAACCTTTTTTTCGATATTTTCATTTTTTAATGTCTTGACTAAACTGTACAAGTACCTTTCCTTTTTTTTTTTTTAATAAAATGAACAAAGTTAAATTATTTAAACAATAAAAGTTTAATAGAACAATATACTCTTTTTTGAAGAAATTAGAATGCTTATGCCTTCAAATATCAACATAAAATTTGTTGTATATTTAGAATTACGCTTATTTAAAAATATACAGAAAAAATCTTTATGATGTACATATTCGTCACAGAACGAAGATGTCATATTCCAAAAATCATGTGCGTTTGGCTAGTAACGTTTCTATCTGGCTAGTAAACGAAAATATTTAGTTGTCAAAGGTCAACTAAAGATAAGTTTGTCCATAGAACTCTGCTTTATCAAATATCCATTACTAACGATTACTACGATATTATCCCATTGATTACTGTACACGCAATAACCCTTATCCCCGAGTGGCTTCCGAACCTTGATAAGTGGTGACTACCATGTAAAAAAAAAAAAAAAAAAATGTATCGTCCCAACACTAATATATATATATTCATGCTAGGACGATTCCGATATTTTTCCTAATTCCGATACAAGTATCGATTCCATGCTAAATACTTGATTCCGATACAATTACAGATTCCGATTCTTTATAAATCTCCAAATATTAAACTAGAAAGTTGCTATTTTTTCTCAACATGTTAACTGTGCATATATTTTCTCAAACGTAAAAAAACACATGGGTGAGGGGGGGTGTGATCTATAAATTTTTATTTATTATGCCATTATTATTACAAGCAGTTGGAGATTCAGTTTTAAACAAAATCAAATAAAAACATTATTAAAGGAATCGTTTTTGGCATCGGAAAATAAGCTCAACATTTCCTGATTCCGATAACACTAAATGTCGCGATTTTTCTGACTCCCGATTCCGATTAATCATCCCAACACGAATAATATATATAAATGTTTATCTAAAAATATAGACATAATTTAGCTACCAACCTGGGGTCCTCGTTCTTCATCTAATTCTACTGTCATCAAAGCAGAAGCACCCTTTTCTGTGATGGTCGATGTCTGGCCCTGCCAGAAGAAGTAAGCACATCGTTCTCGCCCCACAGGAGCTCGTTTGCCACTAATTTTTCCTCCTGTAAAAGAAAAAAAAAAAAAAGAAACTCAGACTCTCAAAGTGTAATGTGCAGAAGACTCTGTAGACAAAACTTATAAAATTCAATTACATCAAAAGTTGTTAGAAAAGGAATTATTATGCACGGCTAATTTTTTGTCAGCAGTTCAATGAAAAACTTGCCAATGAAGATGCATTTGTGAGTAGTTTACTGTTCTCTGATGAAGTTACATTTCACATTAATGGCAAGTGCAACAGGCATAATTACCTAAATTGAGGAACTGAAAACTCAAATGAAACTCTTGAAAATGAAAGGGACTACTAGAGTAAATGTGTGGTGTGCTTGCGGGGGGGGGGGGAATCGAATCATAGGACCATAGTTTTTTTTATGATAGCGTTCTTAAGGCATTTAGATATGTTGAAGAATTACTTTATTCCACAGATTGAACAATTACAGCAGGTCTTTTTTTTTGTGTGTTAAACTTTTTTTTTTTTTTTTTTTTGTGTGTTAAACTTTTTCAAGATGGCTGACATATTTAATCAGATATGTCGGCAATCTTGAATAAATAACTCAAAAATTAGCAGCAGCATCACCACTTTATATAAATTTGTTTATATATGTGTGTGTGTGTGTGTGTGTGTGTGTGTGTGAGAGAGTGAGTAAGTGCGTATATATATAATGACAAATTGACAAATGCGGACTTTCTTTTTGGCACCAATGTATATATATATATATATATATATATATATATAAAAAAATAAAAAGGAACAAACCGTATTATGTGTTCATCAACGTTTCGTCTTTATTTCGAGACTTCCTCTGGATGAATGAGATTAAGAAACCAAAAAATATACCAGTACAAAATATTTGAAAATGTTTCATGTGCACAGTGTGACGCAGTTCTATTTCAGAGAAACGGAAAATTGATGTTGGAAATTCAAAAAGGAGGGGGAATGGGGCTGGCGCTGTTAAAGAGAAGGAAATTTTAGTGACGTCATATAGTCGTTAATTTAATTTTAAAACTATGAACGCATAGAAGAAGTCTCGAAATAAAGACGGAACGTTGATGAACACATAATACGGTTTGTTCCTTTTTATTTTTTCTATTTTGTCGGAATACTATTTACATTATTTTCATCATATATATATATATATGTATGTATGCAGAGAAAGAGAAAGATTTGTTTATTTCAATATCACATTTATTGAAACGTTTGAACATATACATCCGGTTTCTTGAATCAAACAAGTTTTTTTTTATCGATTTGTAAAATCATATAGATATGTTGGCCATCTTAAATAAGTAACACAGAAATTAGCAGCAGCATCACCACTTTATATAAATTCGTTTATATGTGTATGCGTGCGCGCGCATATATATATATATACTAGCAAAAGTACCCGTCGTTGTTGACTCGGTTCAAAAACAGCATACAGAAAATGGACTCTGATTTATGAAAGTATGATAAGTTATGAAAAGGAAGGGTTGTAAAGAGATAGCTTCGAATTCGGGGGTATCAAAACTAAAGCAAAATATGATGAAAGTAAAAATAAAATAGATAAACCACATAATTTATTATACCATACCTGTTCACACTGAAACACTTATCACAATATTCTGTGGATCTATATTAAAAAACCTTGTTAAACTTTGTGACATATTTCCATTCTATGGAGGTCATGTGCGAACGAACACCCCATAATTTTATTATACCATATTTCTTCAAACTGAAACATAATTATCAAAGTATACTTACGCAGATAGATATGAAAAGTCTTTATTAAACTTTGTGCCTATTTCCATTCTATGGAGGCCAGGCGCGAACGCAGACCCAACAAATTTATTATACCATCCCTATTTAAGTTAAAACATACTTATCAAACTATTCTTATTACATCTATATTAAAAACACTTGTAAACGTTTTTTTTTTTTTAATTTTTAATTTTTTTATTTCCATACATTGTGGACCAGGCACGAACGCAGACCCCCCACACACACAATTTTAATGAACCACTGTTCTGCCAGATCAAACATACCTATTCCTGTGTCTCGATACATCTTCTATCATTATATGTAATCAGTTTTGTAAAATAGTCAACCATATAGGAGCCTATTCGTGACCAGACACACACACATTCAGCTTATATATATATATATATATATATATATATATATATATACAGCACAAGAAGTAGTCGTGTATGTAGAACAGTTTAAGTAGCAGGTCCAGTTCATACGGTGCAGAAAAACATTGGAGAAAATGATAAAACTAGTCTTTAAAGAAAGAGGGATAAATAAAGACCTGGCCAGAGGTAGAACAATATTGCAACAAGTGAAGAAAACATCCTTTACCTTTCGCAACAATTCTGTATTCCCACCGAACAACGTAGGTATCGCCTTCGTGAAACTGACCATTACTCAGCGGGTCAATTTTATAATGGTCAAACTCCAAAATATGCCATACGGTCACCGCAAGAGTGTTGATATCAAATTCCTGAATAAAACCACCCATGTCTTCACTCCTATTGAAGAAAAGAAAGAAAAAAAAAAAAATCCACGTTTAAACCAAGTGATTACACACACGGATTTGAAACAGCACCGATACAAGACGGTTTTTTTTTTTGGTCAAGATCAAAGTGTAGTATCTGTTCTTCAGATGCTGCACTTCCATTTCTTGTTCCCTTTCGGTGGAGGATCAGTCCTTCTTCACGACCGAGACAATTTTTTTTATTTTTGTTTCTTTTCTCAACGTTAAAAAACGACCCTGGTGTCTAACTCTGTCCCGTGGATAGGCATTGTAAATAGGTACTATAAGACAATTTTATTTTTGTATACAGCCAGAGTGCCTCCTTTTGGGGGGGGAGCTGGTTTTCTCCCACATTAAAAACGACCTTGTGTAAATAGAAAAAAATGTTTTAAACAATTGGGTGCTAAGTAGGATGTCCCCCCAGTACGAAAGGGTGAATGCGGTATTATGGTGGAAGAAGATACTAGCTAAGAGGAACTTTTGTTTAGTTCTGGAGTGACAAGGATGACTCCCCCCCCTTTTGAGTTGGTCTATCATACCAGGCTTTACCTCCTCTCTGCAAAGGGGTGAGTTTATAAATACAAAATCTGCATGAATTAAAATATCATATTCCAGCTGACTACAATTTGGCTGTCTTCAAGTCCAATGTAAACAAAGTCTTGATGAACCGTCCCCTTAAATAATCCAGTTTTTTGTTCAGTTGGAACTTACTTTGTAATTTTAGCTTGAATAAATAATTTAATATCTCTATTTTTTGTACCTTTTCTCCACGTTAAAAAACGACCCTGGTGTCTAACTCTGTCCCGTGGAGAGGCATTGTAAATAGGTACAAGACGTTTTTTTTTTCTGTTCAGGAGGCCTCGACTTCTTAATAAAAACATTATGAAGAAAAAAGAAAAAGAAAACTACATCGGACTATCCTTTCCTTGATAAAGCTTAATTCGGACTTTAACTAAAAAAAAAAAAAAAAAAAAAAGAAAACGATTTTATCAATTCATAACATTTTCAGGTTTTCCAATTTTTTCATTTAAAGTTATAAAAAATGTTTTCTTAAAAATGTGTGACTCAATTTTTGAGAAAAAAAAAATTTCAGTTTAAAAAATACAAGACAGAACCAAAAGTTTACTTGACACTTAGGGGTCAGGGATCAGAGTTGAGAATCTATATATTAATAGGATAGTATGTGTGTTATTATTTTGTGTGTCACGCTTACGTCCGAGTGACTGTCGTTTAATTGTTATGGACTTCCATTTCTTGTAATAAATAATTTTACCAAGCATTTCTTTATAAGTTTTGGTTTCGATTATAGCCGAAGGAACTCAAGATATATATATATATATATATATATACTAGCATTTCAACCGGTGTTGGGAGGTGTATGTTGAGCAAAAAAAAAAAAAAAAAAAAAGCGGTCAATTTTTTTTTTTAACTTTGACCCCTATTATGACGCTTTAACATATATCGTTTGGGGCTCAAATTAAGTTATTAAGTTAGATCCATGTCCAAGGAACCTATATCTAAAATTTCAAGTGTTTAGACTCAAAATTGGCGGAGGAGTTTGGTAGAGTTCTCAAAGGTCAAATCGTTGAACTTTTACCCCTTAAAAAGCCAAATTTCTGGCCGAAAACGGATTACAAAGATTTTCCCAAATCTCATCACCCTGTATATCAAATTTCGAGTCTGTAGACTTAAAATTGAGAGAGTTATTGCATAGGAAAATGCACACAGGCACAAATGTACACAGGACCACAGATACACACACAGACATGGTCACTTTTATATATAGATATTTTTTTTTCATAAGTTTTGGTTTCGGTTCAAGCTGATGCACCCAAGTCATATGGAAATACTTATTCATTTTTGAAATCACAATTTTATAACATATAAAAATCGATAGAACATTAACTCAATAATAATATATTCAAATCAGCAAGAATTAAAATATTATATTTAAATGTACTTTACGACCAAGCTACGCCGGGCGTCCCTGCTAGCTTAGATAAATACTTTTTCAGTTTTAACAAAAAAGCTACAATAATATTACGTTTTCTTGGCCTTTTGGTCAAGTTGGCCATGTGCCTAAGTTTTTTGTTCATCGTTAATTTTGACTGTATTTTTTTTAACATGAATAAAAGATTTAATATCTCAAAGTGTAGTATCTGTTCTTCAGATGCTGCACTTCATTTTCTTGTTCTCTTTCGGTGGAGGAGAAATCCTTCACGACTGAGACAATTTTTATTTTTGTACCTTTTCTCCACGTTAAAAAACGACCCTGGTGTCTAACTCTGTCCCGTGGGGAGGCATAGTAAATAGGTACAATAATATCAGAGCGTCTCCATTTACACTGAATATTTACAGAATGCCAACATCAATATATTACATATAAATCAGTTCCCTGTGGAATTTCCACAGGTCCCACTAATTAACATTAATTAACATCTCTCTTCCCCACCAAAATCAGAGAAAATCTATTTAATAAAAATCACTATGTCTGTCTGTCTGTCTTCATATTTTTAAACTATCTCTTCCAAAATTAGAAGTCGCAGAGTGGCGCTGGGGGCCTCAAATGATTGGATATTTTTATGGATCTTTAGCCGGTTAAAATAGTTTTTAAGGGTCTTTAGCCGGTTAAAATAGTTTTTAAGGGTCTTTAGCCGGTTAAAATAGTTTTTAAGGGGTCAAAATTGAAAAAAAAATCGTTATACATTTTGCACGTTCATCTTAGTTTATTTTTAATCAGTTCTTATGTGTGTCATATTGGTACAGTGGTAACGTCACCAGCTTTGAATGCTATAGTTTTGTTTTTGGTTTCAATTCTGGCTAATGGCACACAAATATTTTTTTTTTTTTAACTTTTAAAATCACGACTTTATAAGATATACGAAATCTGGACAAATTAAAATATCATATTTAAGCGTATTTTATGACTGCCCCCCCCCCAGGCTAGTAAAAGACAAAAAAAGGATGTGAAAAAAAAAAAGTGACATTTTTGCAGTTGCGTCCATCGCCAAACTGGAAGTAGCGAAGGTTTAAATTAAGGCTAGTTAATAAAAAAAAAAAAACAGGATGACTTTCCAAAATATCGGCAAAAAAGTGACCCTTCTTTGTAGAAAAGTGTCCAGTTGAGGGTGAAGGAATTAATTTTTTTAGCTAATTTTTCGATATTTGTTGTCCAAAGGGTTGAGCTTCAAAATGATACCTATCTCGTGAAAATCCGTCGCCTCTGTCAAAAGTTTTAGGCAGACATACATACATATATACATTTAAACATCAGGTAAGATTTATGTTATAGACTAGCGGGGGGTACCCGGCGATGCCCGGGTGTCTTGAGGTAAATCAAAACTCCAGGGGGGGGGGTTAAATAATAATAAAATAAAATAATAATAAAAAAATGTTTTGGTAGGTGAGTATGAGAATCGAACCCGTACCCTTGAGTTGGAAATTAATGTGTGAAAAAAAAAACAAAACCATGTGATGTTACCATTGGGCCACCGCGACATACAGCGTAGACGTGTTTTAGCTAACTATAACTATAAAAACAGGTGTGCATGATAAAAGTTAACTTTGCTGCTTCCATTTGACCTAATTAAGAAGGTCAAATAGAAGTCACGCAGCGTAAGCGTCTGTTCCCGGCGCATTGCCGCGAACACGTCCGTTTGAGTTTAGTTTCACTTTATTTATACTAAAAAGCCCAATCAACACGCGAGAAGCCAAAATAACAATAATTTTGTAAAAATCGACGTAAATAAATCTATACGCTACGCGCTTTCCTAATTCCTAGATATTATGATATAGGACCTATATACACAGTTTTAAGCGATAGTAACGACCCTGGGAGTGCGTGCGAAAGAAGCCTTTTGAAGACATACACGAAATGATCACACAAATTTTGCCTTTTATATATATAGACTAGCAGGGCTACCCGGCGTTGCTCGGGACCGTATAAACAATGAAAAAACAAAAGCAGATATTGAACATATGTTTTATTCTTAGGGGAGAGGAATCTTTCATCTCAAGTTTTAGCGTTACAAACAAACATTTGTCTTTTATATATATAGACTAGCAGGGCTACCCGGCGTTGCTCGGGACCGTATAAACAATGAAAAAACAAAAGCAGATATTGAACATATGTTTTATTCTTAGGGGAGAGGAATCTTTCATCTCAAGTTTTAGCGTTACAAACAAACATTTGTCTTTTATATATATAGACTAGCAGGGCTACCCGGCGTTGCTCGGGACCGTATAAACAATGAAAAAACAAAAGCAGATATTGAACATATGTTTTATTCTTAGGGGAGAGGAATCTTTCATCTCAAGTTTTAGCGTTACAAACAAACATTTGTCTTTTATATATATAGATAATGACAGGTTTTTTGGGGGCCCCTCTCGAAGATAACTGATCAGTTGACCAACTTCTAGTGGTCCGTTTGACGTGAAATTTCGATATTTGTCATCCGGGTGATGGGGCTTCGATATGATACCAAATTTGTCAAGTTTGGTTCCGTCTTTCAAAAGTTTTAGCGTTACAAACAAACATACATACACACAGACGTTTGGCTTTTATATATATAGACTAGCAGGGCTACCCGGCGTTGCTCGGGACCGTATAAACAATGAAAAAACAAAAGCAGATATTGAACATATGTTTTATTCTTAGGGGAGACGAATCTTTCATCTCTATGTATTATTTGTTTTATCTACCCCCGGACTGGTATTGTTCATGTTTTATCCCTAGCATAGGTAATTTACAGCATGTATATGAAATTGTTTTACCTTAGGGAGAAGAGAACAGGTAATATACAACATAATGTGTCTATATTACATCCCTGGCAACGCCTAGAAACCAGCTAGAACATGTATTTCAGTCAATCTTTATTACATCCTGGGCTATGCCGGGAAACCAGCTAATCTCTATTTAGTGACTTGACCACCAAAATACCTCCCTAAGTGTGTCCTTTCTTTTGAACTTATTAGATATAGGTATCTAGAAATGTGTGTGAAATTTTGTTGAATGCATTGTTCACTATGATTTTCTTATTGTTCTACACAATATCAACTGTAGCGAAATAAAACAGTAAACTTAGTGTAGTGTTAGAATAAAGAGCAAAGGAAAAAATTAGAATCATATTCTGTAATTGCAAATCTAAATTTGCTAGCGTGTACCAGTATTTGCCAGGTTGTGGAAATTTGGAATTTATAACGTATGTAGTGGCCTTTTCCTAGATACCTATTGCTAAAAATTATACTTTCATTTTGTTAGAAAAATCTCTCTTCGGATGCCCTGCATCATCCAAAATAAAAACAAATATTTTTATAATTGTTTCAGTACATTGCTACACATTGTGAAATTTGTTGACGTTTGTAAAAAAAAATCATGAATGTGCTTATATTCCAAAAAAGAAAATATCAGTGCACAGTATTGAAAGTGTTTGAGATTCAAAAGTCTGTAACATTTCTACTAACTTCATAAGATGTCATGTGAGAAACTTAATTGAATATCAAGACATTATCTGAAGCGTTTTTATTTTGGTGTAACGTATGTGTTTACAGTGAACCGTAACTTTTAATAAACAGCTTGGTATGCAATGACATAGGCTAAGAATCTTAGACAAAATATATATAAATTGGAAAAATGTGTGAACAAATGAAAAAAAAATGATCCGCTCCACTTGATGACATCAAGCACAGTAATATTTTAGTGAAGAAAATATGAAATTGATGTTCAGTGATTAGTTTGGATGAATGAGAAAATGTAATTGTTTGATGCATAAAAAATAACTCATTTGCTGTATTTGATATTAAGCAGCAAAATATAGTGATTTGAATATTAAGGAAAACATCAAATCAGATTATATAAAAAAAAAGATGAAATTAGAAAATATATATTTTCTGTTTATGAGTTTTGCCAATCAAAATTTTGTGGCAGAAATTGGGTGATTACCATGCAATTTTATTTTGATAAAATTCTTAAATTATTTCAATGTTTATTATAATTTCTTATTAGTGACTTGTTATCATCAAAATCCGCCCCAAAGAGTGTCCTTTCTTTTATTAGGTATCAGAATAGGTATCCAGATTTCTACTTCTATACAAATGTGATATTTCGGATCTGTAGATAAACAATTTGTTGCATATATAAGCTGAGAATTGTTCTCTCTCATTCTCTCTCTCACACACCCACACATTCTCACTTTTATAGATATAATAGATAAATTATGCTAGATATATTTCCATGTGTCTGAATAATCTATATACAAATTTTCAAATCTGTAGATAAAAAATTTGTTGAGTATATAGGTTGAGAATTGTTCTCTCTCTCTCTCTCTCCTCTCACGCATGCTCACTTTTATAGATATAATAGATAGATTATGCTAGATATATTTCCATATGTCTGAATACACTATATAAAAATTTTCTAATCTGTAGATAAAAATTTGTTGAATATAAAGGGTGAGAATTGTTCTTACTCTCTCTCTCTCACACACAGACATATTCTCACTTTTATAGACATAATAGATAGATTATGCTAGATATATTTCCATATGTCTGAATACCCTATATACCAATTTTCAAATCTGTAGATAAAAAATTTGTTGAATATATAGGTTGAGAATTGTTCTCTCGCTCTGTCTCTCTCTCTCTTGCTACCTCACACACACACGCAAACATTCTCACTTTTATAGATATAATAGATAGATTATGCTAGATATATTTCCATATGTCTGAATACCCTATATACAAATTATCTAATCTGTAGATAAAAAATTTGTTGATTATATAGGTTGAGAATTGCTCTCTCTCTCACAGACACACACATTTTCACTTTTGTAGATATAATAGATAGATTATGCTAGATATATTTCCGTATGTATGAATACCCTTTATAACAAATTTAAAATCTGTAGATAAAAAATTTGTTGAATATATAGGTTAAGAATTGTTCTCTCTCTCTCTCTCTACCTCACACACACCCACACACACAAACATTCTGACTTTTATAGATATAATAGATAGATTATGCTAGATATATTCCATATGTCTGAATACCCTATATACAAATTTTCTAATCTGTAGATAAAAAATTTGTTGAATATTTTCAACCCTTATCCTCGAGTGGCGTCTGGGCCTTGATAAGTAGTAATGCGTATTTAGCAAAATATAAATATATATATATATAACAAATTTACTGAATTTCCATTACTAACGATTACTGTATTGTCCAATTGACTACTGCGCTTTTCAACCCTTATCCTCGAGTGGCCTCTGGGCCTTGAGAAGTAGTAATTACTAACGATTACTATATTGACCAATGGACTACTGCACTTTTTAACCCTTATCCTCGGGTGGCCTCTGGGCCTTATTGTCCAATTGACTACTGTGGACTTTTTAACTCTTATGCTCGAGTGGCCTCTGGGCCTTGATAAGTGGAAATGACCAAGTAACAAAAAATAGGTATATAACAAATTTACTGAATTTCCATTACTAACGATTACTATATTGTCCAATTGACTACTGTGCACTTTTCAATCCTTATCCTCGAGTGGCCTCTGGGCCTTGATAAATGGTAATGCGTATGTAACAAAATATACATATATATAACAAATTTACTGAATTTCCATTACTAACGATTACTATATTGTCCAATTGACTACTGCACTTTTAAACGCTTATCCTCGAGTGGCCTCTGGGCCTTGATAAGTGGTAATACCATCGAGTGGCCTCTGGGCCTTAATAAGTGGTTGTGCCTAAGTAACAAAAAATAGGTATATTACAAATATCCCGCATTTCCATTACAACCGACTACTACGGTGCACTTTTCAATCCTTATCCTCGAGTGGCCTGTGGGCTTTGATAAGTGGTAATGCGTATTTAACAAAATATTAATATATATATAACAAATTTACTGAATTTCCATTACTAACAATTACTATATTTTGTCCAATTGACTACTGCACTTTTCAACACTTATCCTCTAGTGGCCTCTGGGCCTTGATAAGTGGTAATGCCTATCTAAACAAAATATAAATATATATATAACAAATTTCCCGACTTTCCATTACTAACGATTACTATGTTGTCCAATTAACTACTGCCATTTTCAACCCTTATCCTCGGGTGGCCTCTGGGCCTTATTGTCCAATTGACTACTGTGCACATTTAACTCTTATCCTCGAGATGTATCTGGGCCTTGATAAGTGGAAATGCCTAAGTAACAAAAAAATAGATATATAACAAATTTCCCAAATTTGACTACTGTGCACTTTTCAACTCTTATCCTCGAGTGGCCTCTGGGCCTTGATAAGTGGTCATATATATTTTTTACAAAATAAAAAAAAAGGTTGGAGTCGCTGAATAACTCATCCTCCCGTTAAAGCGGTTCCATCCTCTTTCCCCAATTTGACTACTGTGCACTTTTCAACTCTCGTCCTCGAGTGGACTATGGGCCTTGATAAGTGGTAATACATATTTTATGAAAAATATATATATATATATATATATATATATATATAACAAAATAGGTTGGAGTTGCTGAATAACTCATCCTCCTGTTAAAGCGGTTCCATCCTCTTTCCCAAATTTGACTACTGTGGACTTTTTAACTCTCATCCTCGAGTGGCCTATGGGCCTTGATAAGTGGTAATACATATTTTTTTATAAATATATATATATATATACCAAAACAGGTGTGAGTCGCTGAATAATTCATCCTTCTATTAAAGCGATTAAATCCTCTTTCCCAAATTTGACTACTGTGCACTTTTAAACTCTCATCCTCGTGTGGCCTATGGGCCTTGATAAGTGGTAATATATAGTTTGTACAAAATATATATATATATATATATATATATATATATATATATATATAACAAAATAGGTTGGAGTCGCTGAATCACTCATCCTCCCGTTAAAGCGGTTCCATCCTCTTTCCCGAATTTGACTAATGTGCACTTTTCAACTCTTATCCTCGAGTAGCCTATGGGCCTTGATAAGTGGTAATATATTTTTGTTATAAATATATATATATATATATATATATATATATATATATAAAAAATAGGTTGGAGTCGCTGAATAACTCATCCTCCCGTTAAAGCGGTTCCATCCTCTTTCCCGAATTTTACTACTATGCACTTTTCAACTCTCATCCTCGAGTGGCCTATTGTCCTTGATAAGTGGTAATATATATTTTTTAATAAAAGTATATATATATATATATATAAAAAAATAGGTTGGAGTTGCTGAATAACTCATCCTCCCGTTAAAGCGGTTCCATCCTCTTTACCGTATTTTTTATACAGTGCACTATTCAACTCTCATCCTCGAGTGGCCTATTGTCCTTGATAAGTGGTAATATATATTTTTTAATAAATATAGATATAAATATATATATAAAAAAACAGGTTGGAGTCGCTGAATAACTCATCCTCCCGTGAAAGCGGTTCCATCCTCTTTCCCGAATTTGACTACTGTGCACTTTTCAACTCTAATCCTCGAGTGTCCTATGGGCCTTGATAAGTAGTAATATATATTTTTTACAAAAATATATACATACATATATATAACAAAATAGGTTGGAGTCACTGAATAATTCATCCTCCTCTTAAAGCGGTTCCATCATCTTTGCCGAATTTGACTACTGTGCACTTTTAAACTCTCATCCTCGTGTGGCCTATGGGCCTTGATAAGTGGTAATATATATTTAAAAATAAATATAGATATAAATATATATATACCAAAATAGGTTGGAGTCGCTGAATAACTCATCCTCCCGTTAAAGCGGTTCCATCCTCTTTCCCAGATTTGACTGCTGTGCACTTTTCAACTCTAATCCTCGAGTGTCCTATGGGCCTTGATAAGTAGTAATATATATTTTTTACAAAAATATATACATACATATATGTAACAAAATAGGTTGGAGTCACTGAATAATTCATCCTCCTCTTAAAGCGGTTCCGTCATCTTTGCCGAATTTGACTACTGTGCACTTTTAAACTTTCATCCTCGAGTGGCCTATAGGCCTTGATAAGTGGTAATAGTTTGTACAATAGTTTGTACAATATATATATCTATATATATATATTACAAAATAGGTAAGAGAGAGAGAAGAGGGTGAGAGAGAGAGAAGAGAAAGAGGTAGAGAGAGAAGAGGGTGAGAGAGAGCAGAGAAGAGGGTGAGAGAGAGCAGAGAAAGAGGGTGAGAGAGAAAGAGGGTGAGAGAAGTGAAAGAGGTAGAGAGAGAAGAGGGTAAGAGAGAAAGAGGGTGAGAGAGAGAAGAGGGTGAGAGAGAGAGAGGTAGTGAGAGAGAGAGATAAGAGAAAGAGGTAGAGAGAGAGAGAAGAGGGTAAGACAGAGAGAGAGAGGGGTAGTGAGAGAGAGAGATAAGAGAAAGAGGTAGAGAGAGAGAGAGAAGAGGGTGAGGGAGAAAGAAGAGGGTGAGAGAGAGCAGAGGGAGAGAGAGAGAAGAGAAATAGGTAGAGAGAGAGAGATGAAGGTGAGAGAGAGCAGGGAAAGAGGGTGATAGAGAAGAGAAAGAGGTAGAGAGAGAGAGAGAGAAGGGTGAGAGAGAGCAGAAAAAGAGGGTGAGAGAGAGAGAAAGAGGGTCAGAGAGAGAGAGAAGAGAAAAAGGTGTACACAGAGAGTGAGAGAGAGAAGAGGGTAAGAGAGAGAGAGAAGAGGTTGAGAGAGAGAGAGATAAGAGAAAGAGGTAGAGAGAGAGAAGCGGGTGAGAGAGAGAAGAGGGTGCGAGAGAGAAGAGAAAGAGGTAGAGAGAGAGAAGCGGGTGAGAGAGAGAGAAGAGGGTGCGAGAGAGAAGAGAAAAAGGTAGAGAGAGAGAAGAGGGTGAGAGAGAGAGAAAGAGGATGAGAGAGAGAAGAGAAAGAGAGAGAGAGAAGAGGGTGATAGAGAAAGAGAGTGAGAGAGAGAAGAGAAAGAGAGAGAGAGAGAGAGAAAGAGGGTGAGAGAAGAGGGTAAATGTGCATCTTTTTTTATAGTAGGTAATGCTTGGGAGACTGTGCACATTGCCTCCTCCCCCCTCCCCCCTATAAACGCGGTTCCATTCATAAGAAAACAAACTCGTATAAAAGTAATTTTCGTGTATTTAAGCGGCCTTATACTGATAGCCACCCCTCCCCCTTCCAGTTTAACAGAGTTAGGAGGTAAAAACAAAATGGCTAAAGCCTTGTTTACATGGTAAACTATAGCAAAGAGCATAGTCATCTTTCTTCGCCGGTAAAAAACTTCAAGCAAAAATAAAAACATTTTCCCTACGTCAATTTTTATGTAATTTTGGGATTCTTCTTTTTGAAGTGCGATAAATCCGTTGGTAATAACGGTTCGACTCTTAAACTAATATTTAACTGTGTTATAGTATCAATGATACTCCTCGCAGGCAGCTTTAATGTACGTCAGAGGCTCAGCGTAGCCGACATTTTACTGAGCTGACGTCACGTCACGTGACAGCTAATGAATAATGTTAAAATGACAGGTTTTTTGGGGGGCCCCCCTGGGAGAAAAATGATCAGTTAACCCCCTTCTAGTTGTCCGTTTGACGTGAAATTTCGATATTTGTCATCCGGGTGATCAAGGTGCAATATGCTACCTAATTTGTCAACTTTGGTTGTGTCTGTCAAAAGTTTTAGCGTTACAAACAAACATACATACATACATACATACACACCGATTTTTGCCTTTTATATATATAGACTAGCAGGGCTACCCGGCGTTGCTCGGGACCGTATAAACAATGAAAAAACAAAAGCAGATATTGAACATATGTTTTATTCTTAGGGGAGACGAATCTTTCATCTCTATGTATTATTTGTTTTATCTACCCCCGGACTGGTATTGTTCATGTTTTATCCCTAGCATAGGTAATTTACAGCATGTATATGAAATTGTTTTACCTTAGGGAGAAGAGAACAGGTAATATACAACATAATGTGTCTATATTACATCCCTGGCAACGCCTAGAAACCAGCTAGAACATGTATTTCAGTCAATCTTTATTACATCCTGGGCTATGCCGGGAAACCAGCTAATCTCTATTTAGTGACTTGACCACCAAAATACCTCCCTAAGTGTGTCCTTTCTTTTGAACTTATTAGATATAGGTATCTAGAAATGTGTGTGAAATTTTGTTGAATGCATTGTTCACTATGATTTTCTTATTGTTCTACACAATATCAACTGTAGCGAAATAAAACAGTAAACTTAGTGTAGTGTTAGAATAAAGAGCAAAGGAAAAAATTAGAATCATATTCTGTAATTGCAAATCTAAATTTGCTAGCGTGTACCAGTATTTGCCAGGTTGTGGAAATTTGGAATTTATAACGTATGTAGTGGCCTTTTCCTAGATACCTATTGCTAAAAATTATACTTTCATTTTGTTAGAAAAATCTCTCTTCGGATGCCCTGCATCATCCAAAATAAAAACAAATATTTTTATAATTGTTTCAGTACATTGCTACACATTGTGAAATTTGTTGACGTTTGTAAAAAAAAATCATGAATGTGCTTATATTCCAAAAAAGAAAATATCAGTGCACAGTATTGAAAGTGTTTGAGATTCAAAAGTCTGTAACATTTCTACTAACTTCATAAGATGTCATGTGAGAAACTTAATTGAATATCAAGACATTATCTGAAGCGTTTTTATTTTGGTGTAACGTATGTGTTTACAGTGAACCGTAACTTTTAATAAACAGCTTGGTATGCAATGACATAGGCTAAGAATCTTTAACAAAATATATATAAATTGGAAAAATGTGTGAACAAATGAAAAAAAAATGATCCGCTCCACTTGATGACATCAAGCACAGTAATATTTTAGTGAAGAAAATATGAAATTGATGTTCAGTGATTAGTTTGGATGAATGAGAAAATGTAATTGTTTGATGCATAAAAAATAACTCATTTGCTGTATTTGATATTAAGCAGCAAAATATAGTGATTTGAATATTAAGGAAAACATCAAATCAGATTATATAAAAAAAAAGATGAAATTAGAAAATATATATTTTCTGTTTATGAGTTTTGCCAATCAAAATTTTGTGGCAGAAATTGGGTGATTACCATGCAATTTTATTTTGATAAAATTCTTAAATTATTTCAATGTTTATTATAATTTCTTATTAGTGACTTGTTATCATCAAAATCCGCCCCAAAGAGTGTCCTTTCTTTTATTAGGTATCAGAATAGGTATCCAGATTTCTACTTCTATACAAATGTGATATTTCGGATCTGTAGATAAACAATTTGTTGCATATATAAGCTGAGAATTGTTCTCTCTCATTCTCTCTCTCACACACCCACACATTCTCACTTTTATAGATATAATAGATAAATTATGCTAGATATATTTCCATGTGACTGAATAATCTATATACAAATTTTCAAATCTGTAGATAAAAAATTTGTTGAGTATATAGGTTGAGAATTGTTCTCTCTCTCTCTCTCTCCTCTCACGCATGCTCACTTTTATAGATATAATAGATAGATTATGCTAGATATATTTCCATATGTCTGAATACACTATATAAAAATTTTCTAATCTGTAGATAAAAATTTGTTGAATATAAAGGGTGAGAATTGTTCTTACTCTCTCTCTCTCACACACAGACATATTCTCACTTTTATAGACATAATAGATAGATTATGCTAGATATATTTCCATATGTCTGAATACCCTATATACAAATTATCTAATCTGTAGATAAAAAATTTGTTGATTATATAGGTTGAGAATTGCTCTCTCTCTCACAGACACACACATTTTCACTTTTGTAGATATAATAGATAGATTATGCTAGATATATTTCCATATGTATGAATACCCTTTATAACAAATTTAAAATCTGTAGATAAAAAATTTGTTGAATATATAGGTTAAGAATTGTTCTCTCTCTCTCTCTCTACCTCACACACACCCACACACACAAACATTCTGACTTTTATAGATATAATAGATAGATTATGCTAGATATATTCCATATGTCTGAATACCCTATATACAAATTTTCTAATCTGTAGATAAAAAATTTGTTGAATATTTTCAACCCTTATCCTCGAGTGGCGTCTGGGCCTTGATAAGTAGTAATGCGTATTTAGCAAAATATAAATATATATATATATAACAAATTTACTGAATTTCCATTACTAACGATTACTGTATTGTCCAATTGACTACTGCGCTTTTCAACCCTTATCCTCGAGTGGCCTCTGGGCCTTGAGAAGTAGTAATTACTAACGATTACTATATTGACCAATGGACTACTGCACTTTTTAACCCTTATCCTCGGGTGGCCTCTGGGCCTTATTGTCCAATTGACTACTGTGGACTTTTTAACTCTTATGCTCGAGTGGCCTCTGGGCCTTGATAAGTGGAAATGACCAAGTAACAAAAAATAGGTATATAACAAATTTACTGAATTTCCATTACTAACGATTACTATATTGTCCAATTGACTACTGTGCACTTTTCAATCCTTATCCTCGAGTGGCCTCTGGGCCTTGATAAATGGTAATGCGTATGTAACAAAATATACATATATATAACAAATTTACTGAATTTCCATTACTAACGATTACTATATTGTCCAATTGACTACTGCACTTTTAAACGCTTATCCTCGAGTGGCCTCTGGGCCTTGATAAGTGGTAATACCATCGAGTGGCCTCTGGGCCTTAATAAGTGGTTGTGCCTAAGTAACAAAAAATAGGTATATTACAAATATCCCGCATTTCCATTACAACCGACTACTACGGTGCACTTTTCAATCCTTATCCTCGAGTGGCCTGTGGGCTTTGATAAGTGGTAATGCGTATTTAACAAAATATTAATATATATATAACAAATTTACTGAATTTCCATTACTAACAATTACTATATTTTGTCCAATTGACTACTGCACTTTTCAACACTTATCCTCTAGTGGCCTCTGGGCCTTGATAAGTGGTAATGCCTATCTAAACAAAATATAAATATATATATAACAAATTTCCCGACTTTCCATTACTAACGATTACTATGTTGTCCAATTAACTACTGCCATTTTCAACCCTTATCCTCGGGTGGCCTCTGGGCCTTATTGTCCAATTGACTACTGTGCACATTTAACTCTTATCCTCGAGATGTATCTGGGCCTTGATAAGTGGAAATGCCTAAGTAACAAAAAAATAGATATATAACAAATTTCCCAAATTTGACTACTGTGCACTTTTCAACTCTTATCCTCGAGTGGCCTCTGGGCCTTGATAAGTGGTCATATATATTTTTTACAAAATAAAAAAAAAGGTTGGAGTCGCTGAATAACTCATCCTCCCGTTAAAGCGGTTCCATCCTCTTTCCCCAATTTGACTACTGTGCACTTTTCAACTCTCGTCCTCGAGTGGACTATGGGCCTTGATAAGTGGTAATACATATTTTATGAAAAATATATATATATATATATATATATATATATATAACAAAATAGGTTGGAGTTGCTGAATAACTCATCCTCCTGTTAAAGCGGTTCCATCCTCTTTCCCAAATTTGACTACTGTGGACTTTTTAACTCTCATCCTCGAGTGGCCTATGGGCCTTGATAAGTGGTAATACATATTTTTTTATAAATATATATATATATATACCAAAACAGGTGTGAGTCGCTGAATAATTCATCCTTCTATTAAAGCGATTAAATCCTCTTTCCCAAATTTGACTACTGTGCACTTTTAAACTCTCATCCTCGTGTGGCCTATGGGCCTTGATAAGTGGTAATATATAGTTTGTACAAAATATATATATATATATATATATATATATATATATAACAAAATAGGTTGGAGTCGCTGAATCACTCATCCTCCCGTTAAAGCGGTTCCATCCTCTTTCCCGAATTTGACTAATGTGCACTTTTCAACTCTTATCCTCGAGTAGCCTATGGGCCTTGATAAGTGGTAATATATTTTTGTTATAAATATATATATATATATATATATATATATAAAAAATAGGTTGGAGTCGCTGAATAACTCATCCTCCCGTTAAAGCGGTTCCATCCTCTTTCCCGAATTTTACTACTATGCACTTTTCAACTCTCATCCTCGAGTGGCCTATTGTCCTTGATAAGTGGTAATATATATTTTTTAATAAAAGTATATATATATATATATATAAAAAAATAGGTTGGAGTTGCTGAATAACTCATCCTCCCGTTAAAGCGGTTCCATCCTCTTTACCGTATTTTTTATACAGTGCACTATTCAACTCTCATCCTCGAGTGGCCTATTGTCCTTGATAAGTGGTAATATATATTTTTTAATAAATATAGATATAAATATATATATAAAAAAACAGGTTGGAGTCGCTGAATAACTCATCCTCCCGTGAAAGCGGTTCCATCCTCTTTCCCGAATTTGACTACTGTGCACTTTTCAACTCTAATCCTCGAGTGTCCTATGGGCCTTGATAAGTAGTAATATATATTTTTTACAAAAATATATACATACATATATATAACAAAATAGGTTGGAGTCACTGAATAATTCATCCTCCTCTTAAAGCGGTTCCATCATCTTTGCCGAATTTGACTACTGTGCACTTTTAAACTCTCATCCTCGTGTGGCCTATGGGCCTTGATAAGTGGTAATATATATTTAAAAATAAATATAGATATAAATATATATATACCAAAATAGGTTGGAGTCGCTGAATAACTCATCCTCCCGTTAAAGCGGTTCCATCCTCTTTCCCAGATTTGACTGCTGTGCACTTTTCAACTCTAATCCTCGAGTGTCCTATGGGCCTTGATAAGTAGTAATATATATTTTTTACAAAAATATATACATACATATATGTAACAAAATAGGTTGGAGTCACTGAATAATTCATCCTCCTCTTAAAGCGGTTCCGTCATCTTTGCCGAATTTGACTACTGTGCACTTTTAAACTTTCATCCTCGAGTGGCCTATAGGCCTTGATAAGTGGTAATAGTTTGTACAATAGTTTGTACAATATATATATCTATATATATATATTACAAAATAGGTAAGAGAGAGAGAAGAGGGTGAGAGAGAGAGAAGAGAAAGAGGTAGAGAGAGAAGAGGGTGAGAGGGAGCAGAGAAGAGGGTGAGAGAGAGCAGAGAAAGAGGGTGAGAGAGAAAGAGGGTGAGAGAAGTGAAAGAGGTAGAGAGAGAAGAGGGTAAGAGAGAAAGAGGGTGAGAGAGAGAAGAGGGTGAGAGAGAGAGAGGTAGTGAGAGAGAGAGATAAGAGAAAGAGGTAGAGAGAGAGAGAAGAGGGTAAGACAGAGAGAGAGAGGGGTAGTGAGAGAGAGAGATAAGAGAAAGAGGTAGAGAGAGAGAGAGAAGAGGGTGAGGGAGAAAGAAGAGGGTGAGAGAGAGAGAGAAGAGGGTGAGGGAGAAAGAAGAGGGTGAGAGAGAGCAGAGGGAGAGAGAGAGAAGAGAAATAGGTAGAGAGAGAGAGATGAAGGTGAGAGAGAGCAGGGAAAGAGGGTGATAGAGAAGAGAAAGAGGTAGAGAGAGAGAGAGAGAAGGGTGAGAGAGAGCAGAAAAAGAGGGTGAGAGAGAGAGAGAGAAAGAGGGTCAGAGAGAGAGAGAAGAGAAGAGAAAAAGGTGTACACAGAGAGTGAGAGAGAGAAGAGGGTAAGAGAGAGAGAGAGAAGAGGTTGAGAGAGAGAGAGATAAGAGAAAGAGGTAGAGAGAGAGAAGCGGGTGAGAGAGAGAAGAGGGTGCGAGAGAGAAGAGAAAGAGGTAGAGAGAGAGAAGCGGGTGAGAGAGAGAGAAGAGGGTGCGAGAGAGAAGAGAAAAAGGTAGAGAGAGAGAAGAGGGTGAGAGAGAGAGAAAGAGGATGAGAGAGAGAAGAGAAAGAGAGAGAGAGAAGAGGGTGATAGAGAAAGAGAGTGAGAGAGAGAAGAGAAAGAGAGAGAGAGAGAGAGAGAAAGAGGGTGAGAGAAGAGGGTAAATGTGCATCTTTTTTTATAGTAGGTAATGCTTGGGAGACTGTGCACATTGCCTCCTCCCCCCTCCCCCCTATAAACGCGGTTCCATTCATAAGAAAACAAACTCGTATAAAAGTAATTTTCGTGTATTTAAGCGGCCTTATACTGATAGCCACCCCTCCCCCTTCCAGTTTAACAGAGTTAGGAGGTAAAAACAAAATGGCTAAAGCCTTGTTTACATGGTAAACTATAGCAAAGAGCATAGTCATCTTTCTTCGCCGGTAAAAAACTTCAAGCAAAAATAAAAACATTTTCCCTACGTCAATTTTTATGTAATTTTGGGATTCTTCTTTTTGAAGTGCGATAAATCCGTTGGTAATAACGGTTCGACTCTTAAACTAATATTTAACTGTGTTATAGTATCAATGATACTCCTCGCAGGCAGCTTTAATGTACGTCAGAGGCTCAGCGTAGCCGACATTTTACTGAGCTGACGTCACGTCACGTGACAGCTAATGAATAATGTTAAAATGACAGGTTTTTTGGGGGGCCCCCCTGGGAGAAAAATGATCAGTTAACCCCCTTCTAGTTGTCCGTTTGACGTGAAATTTCGATATTTGTCATCCGGGTGATCAAGGTGCAATATGCTACCTAATTTGTCAACTTTGGTTGTGTCTGTCAAAAGTTTTAGCGTTACAAACAAACATACATACATACATACATACACACCGATTTTTGCCTTTTATATATATAGAAGACTAGCAGGGCTACCCGGCGTTGCTCGGGACCGTATAAACAATGAAAAAACAAAAGCAGATATTGAACATATGTTTGATTCTTAGGGGAGAGGAATCTTTCATCTCTATGTATTATTTGTTTTATCTACCCTAGGACTGATATTGTTCATGTTTTATCCCTAGCATAGGTAATTTACAGCATGTATATGAAATTGTTTTACCTTAGGGAGAAGAGAACAGGTAATATACAACATAATGTGTCTATATTACATCCCTGGCAACGCCTAGAAACCAGCTAGAACATGTATTTCAGTCAATCTTTATTATATCCTGGGCTATGCCGGGAAACCAGCTAATCTCTTTTTAGTGACTTGACCACCAAAATACCTCCCTAAGTGTGTCCTTTCTTTTGAACTTATTAGATATAGGTATCTAGAAATGTGTGTGAAATTTTGTTGAATGCATTGTTCACTATGATTTTCTTATTGTTCTACACAATATCAACTGTAGCGAAATAACACAGTAAACTTAGTGTAGTGTTAGAATAAAGAGCAAAGGAAAAAATTAGAATCATATTTTGTAATTGCAAATCTAAATTTGCTAGCATGTACCAGTATTTGCCAGGTTGTGGAAATTTGGAACTTATAACATATGTAGTGGCCTTTTCCTAGATACCTATTGCTAAAAATTATACTTTCATTTTGTTAGAAAAATCTCTCTTCAGATGCCCTGCATCATTCAAAATAAAAACAAATATTTTTATAATTGTTTCAGTATATTGCTACACAATGTGAAAGTTTTTAACGTTTGTAAAAAAAATCATGAATGTGCTTATATTGCAAAAAAGAAAATATCAGTGCACAGTATTGAAAGTGTTTGAGATTCAAAAGTCTGTAACATTTCTACTAACTTCATAAGATGTCATGTGAGAAACTGAATTGAATATCAAGACATTATCTGAAGCGTTTTTATTTTGGTGTAACATATGTGTTTACAGTGAACCTTAACTTTTAATAAACAGATTGGTATGCAATGACATAGGCTAAGAATCTTTAAAATATATATAAATTGGAAAAATGTGTGAACAAATGAAAAAAAAATGATCCGCTCCACTTGATGACATCAAGCACAGTAATATTTTAGTGAAGAAAATATGAAATTGATGTTCAGTGATTAGTTTGGATGAATGAGAAAATGTAATTGTTTGATGCATAAAAATAACTCAGTTGCTGTATTTGATATTAAGCAGCAAAATATAGTGATTTGAATATTTGGGAAAACATCAAACCAGATTATGTAAAAAGAAAAAAAAAAGATGAAATTAGAAAGTATATATTTTATGTTTATGAGTTCTGCCAATCAAAATTTTGTGGCAGAAATTGGGTGATTACCATGCAATTTTATTTTGGTAAAATTCTTAAATTATTTGAATGTTTATTATAATTTCTAATTAGTGACTTGTTATAATCAAAATCCGCCCTAAAGAGTGTCCTTTCTTTTATTAGGTATCAGAGTAGGTATCAAGATTTCTACTTCTATACAAATGTGATATTTCAGATCTGTACATAAAAAATTTGTTGAATATATAGGTTGAGAATTGTTTTGTGTCGCTCTCTCTCACACACACACGCATTCTCACTTTTATAGATATAATAGATAGATTACTCTAGATATATTTCCATATGTCTGAATACCCTATATACAAATTTTCAAATCTGTAGATAAAAAAATTTGTTGAGTATATAGGTTGAAAATTGTTCTCTCTCTCTCTCTCACACACACATTCTCAATTTTAGAGATATAATAGATAGATTATGCTAGATATATTTCCATATGTCTGAATACCCTATATACAAATTTTCTAATCTGTAGATCAAATATTTGTTGAATATATAGGTTGAAAATTGTTCTTACTCTCTCTCTCTCTCTCTCTGGCTACCTCACACACACATTCTTACTTTTATAGATATAATAGATAGATTATGCTAGATATATTTCCATATGTGTGAATACCCTATATACAAATTTTCTAATTTGTAGATAAAAAATTTGTAGAGTGCATAGGTTGAGAATTGTTCTCTCTATCTCTCACACACACACATTCTAACTTTTAATGATATAATAGATTATGCTAGATATATTTCGATATTTCTGAATACCCTATATATAAAAATTTGTTGAATGTATAGGTTGAGAACTGTTCTCTCTCTCTCTCTCTCTCTCTCTCTCTCTCTCTCTCTCTCGCTCACACACACACACATTCTCACTTTTATAGATATAATAGAAAGATTATCCTAGATATATTTCTATTTGTATGAATACTCTATATACAAATTTTAAAATCTGTAGATAAAGAATTTGTTGAGTATATGGGTTGAGAATTGTTCTCTCTCTCTCTCTCACACACACACACACACATTCTCACTTTTATAGATATAATAGATTATGCTAGATATATTTCCATATGTCTGAATACCCTATATACAAATTTTCAAATCTGTAGATAAAAAATTTGTTGAGTATATAGGTTGAGAATTGTTCTCTCTCTCTCTATCACACACATTCTCACTTTTATAGATATAATAGACAGATTATGCCAGATATATTGAAATATGTCTGAATGCCCAATATACAAATTTTGAAATCTGTAGATAAAAAATTTGTTGTATACATAGGTTGACAATTGTCCTCTCTCTCACACACACACACATTCTCACTTTTATACATATAATAGATAGATTATGCTAGATATATTTCTATATGTCTGAACACCCTATATACAAATGTTCAAATCTGTGGATAAAAAATTTGTTGAATGTATAGGTTGAGAATTTTTATCTCTCTCTTTTTCTCTCTCTCTCTCGCTATCTCACACACACGCATTCTCACTTTTATAGATAAAATAGATAGATTATGCTAGATATATTTCCATATGTCTGAATACCCTATATACAAAGTTTCAAATCTTTAGATAAAAAATTTGTTGAATATATAGGTTTAGAATTGTTCTCTCTCTCTCTCTCTCACACACACACATTCTAACTTTTGTAGTTATAATAGATAGATTATGCTAGATATATTTCCATATGTCTGAATACCCTATATACAAATTTTCTAAACTGTAGGTAAAAAATTTGTTGAGTATGTAGGTTAAGAATTGTTCTCTCTCTCTCTCACACACACACACACACACACACAAGTTCTCACTTTTATAGATATAATAGATAGATTATGCTAGATATATTTCTATATGTCTGCCTACCCTATATACAAATTTCCAAATCTGTGCCCAAAAATGTGTGGAATATATAGGTTGAGAATTGTTCTCTCTCTCTCTCTCTCTCACACATATTCTCACTTTTATAGGTTATATAGGTTGAGAATTTTTTGCTCTTTCCATCACTCACATTCACACTTTTATAGATATAATACATAGATTATGCCAGATATATTTACATATGTCTGAATACCCAATATACACATTTTCAAATCTGTAGATAAAAAATTAGTTGAATATATAGGTTGAGAATTGTTCTCTCTCTCTCTCTCTTTCTCTCTCTCTCACACACACATTCTCACTTTTATAGATATAATAGATAGATTATGCTAGATATATTTCCATACGTCTGAATACCCTATATCCAAATTTTCTAATATGTAGATAAAAAATTTGTTGAATATATAGGGTGAGAATTTTCCTTCCTCTCTTTCTCTCTCTCTCTTTCTCACACACACACAAGCTGAAAATTGTTCTCTCTCTCTCTCTGACTCTCTCTCTCTCTCACACACACACACATGGTCATTTTATAGATATAATAGATAGGTTATGCTAGATATATTTCTATATGTCTGAATACCCTATATACAAATTTTTAAATCTGTAGATAAAAAATTTGTTGAGTATATAGGTTGAGAATTGTTCTTTCTCTCTCTCTCACACACACATTCTCACTTTTATAGATATAATAGATTATGCTAGATATATTTCCAAATGTCTGAATACCCTATATACAAATTTTCAAATCTGTAAAGATAGAATTTGTTGAATATATAGGTTGAGAATTGTTCTCTCTCTCTCTCTTTCACACACATTCTCACTTTTATAGATATAATAGATAGATTAGGCTAGATATATTTCCTTATGTCTGAATACCCTATATACAAATTATCAAATCTGTAGATACAAAATTTGTTGAGTATATAGGTTGAGAATTGTTCTCTCTCTCTCTCTCTCTCTCACTCACTCACTCACACACACACACACACATTCTACCTTTTATAGATATAATAGATTATGCTAGATATATTTCCATATGTCTGAATACCCTGTATACAAATTTTCAGATCTGTACATAAAAATTAGTTAAATATATAGGTTGAGAATTGTTCTCTCTCTCTCTCTTCTCTCTCTCTCTTTCACACACATTCTCACTTTTCTAGATATAATAGATAGATTATGCTAGATATATTTCCATATGTCTGAATACCCTATATACAAATTTTATAATCGGTAGATAAAAAATTTGTTGAATATATAGGGTGAGAATTGTACTTACTCTCTCTCTCTCTCTCTCTCTCTCTCTCTCTCACGCACACATTCTCACTTTTATGGATATAATAGATAGATTATGCTGGATATATTTCCATATGTCTGAATACCCTATATACAAATGGTCAAATCTGTAGATAACAAATTTATTTAATAGATAGGTTGAGAATTGTTCTCTCTCTCTCTCTCGCAACCTTACACACACAACCACACGCAAACATTCTGACTTTTATAGATATAATAGATCGATTATGCTAGATATATTTCCATATGTCTGAATACCCAATATACAAATTTTCAAATCGGTAGGTAAAAAATTTGTTGAATATATAGGTTGAGAATTGTTCTCTCTCTCTCACACACTCACATTCTCACTTTTATAGATATAATGTATAGATTATGCTAGATATATTTCTATATGTCTGAATACCCTATATACAAAGTTTAAAATCCGTAGATAAAAATACGTTGAGTATATAGGTTGAGAATTGTTCTCTCTCTCTCTTACGCACACACACACACACACACACACACACACACACATTTTCACTTTTATAGATATAATAGATAGATTATGCTAGATATATTTCCATATGTCTGAATACCCTATATACAAACTTTCAAATCTGTAGATAAAAAATTTGTTGAGTATATAGGTTGAGAATTGTTCTCTCTCTCTCACACGAAACTGTGCGCTCGGCTTCTTCCCCCCCCCCTTCCCACCCCAAATGCTTGGGAAACTGTGCACTGTTTTTGTTGATTTTCAAGCTGCCTCTTCCCCCCCCCACACACACAGTTTAACAGTAGTAGGAGGTCAAGAGAAAGAGGGTGAGAGAGAGAGAAGAGTAAGTTGGTGAGAGAGAGAGAAAAGAGAAAGAGGGTGTTGGTTTTATATTTTTATTATCGTCTAATATTTTGAAAGCTGAATTTCTAATAAAATGTGCATCTATAGGAGATAATGCCTGGGAATGTGTTCCCCCCCCCCCCCCACAGTTTAACAGTGGTGTGACGTCAAGAGAAAGAGGGTGAGAGAGAGGGAAGAGTAAGTGGGTGAGAGAGAGAAAGAGAGAGAAAAAAAAAGAAAGACGGTGTTGGTTTTGTGAAAAAAGTTGTTATTTACAATTGTTCGCATTCTTGGCCTTTTGGTCAAGATCAAAGTGTAGTATCTGTTCTTCAGATGCTGCACTTCTATTTCTTGTTCTCTTTCGGTGGAGGAGAAATCCTCCACGACTGAGACAATTTTTATTTTTGTACCTTTTCTCCACGTTAAAAAACGACCCTGGTGTCTAACTCTGTCCCGTGGGGAGGCATAGTAAATAGGTACAATTGTTCGCCATTAGTGGATGTTGACGTCACGTCACGTGACATGACTAAGCGTTTTTTTTTTTAGTATGAATAACATTTTTTGTTTTAATTATAAAGTCTACACTTAATTTTATAGAAAATGATGTATATATAATAGAAAAAAAAAATTACTGGTTTTGTTGGATTCAAGTGGATCCCCCCCCCTCCAGTTTAAGAGATAGCAGGTCACGTGGTAATATACAAAATGGCTAGCGTAAATATAAAGATCGGTTTTTTTATCGACGAATATTTTGAAAGCTGAATTTTTTTTTATTCCTGTACATTTTTTCCTGATATTTTTCGTTAAAACTCTTGTATAAATACTATTTTTAACCAGTTAAATACGTTGGAGACATTGTCATGGAGTTTAATAATCTCTAGAACAAAGCAGAAGAGAAATTACAAAAGTATCGGTAAAACAAAGTGTTTGTTTACATTTGTTCGCCATTACTGGATGTAGACGTCACGTCACGTGACATGACTAAGCGTTTTTGAATTATGTAATATTAACATTAAAATAACAGGTTTTTTTGGGGGCCCCCCTAGGAGAGAAATGATCAGTTCACCCCCTTTTAATGGTCCGTTTGGTGTGGAATTTCGATATTTGTCATGCGGGTGATCAAGGTTCAATATGATACATAATTTGTCAACTTTGGTTGTGTCTGTCAAAAGTTTGAGCTGACGTCACGTCACGTGACACGTATTGAATAACGTTAAAATGACAGGTTTTTTGGGGGCCCCCCTAGGAGAAAAACGATCAGTTGACCCCTTTCTACTGGTCCGTTTGACGTGAAATTTCGATATTTGTCATCCGGGTGATCAAGGTGCAATATGATACCAAATTTGTCAACTCTGGTTCCGTCTTTCAAAAGTTTTAGCGTTACAAACAAACATACATACATACATACATACACACCGATTTTTGCCTTTTATATATATAGACTAGCAGGGCTACCCGGCGTTGCTCGGGACCGTATAAACAATGAAAAAACAAAAGCAGATATTGAACATATGTTTGATTCTTAGGGGAGAGGAATCTTTCATCTCTATGTATTATTTGTTTTATCTACCCTAGGACTGATATTGTTCATGTTTTATCCCTAGCATAGGTAATTTACAGCATGTATATGAAATTGTTTTACCTTAGGGAGAAGAGAACAGGTAATATACAACATAATGTGTCTATATTACATCCCTGGCAACGCCTAGAAACCAGCTAGAACATGTATTTCAGTCAATCTTTATTATATCCTGGGCTATGCCGGGAAACCAGCTAATCTCTTTTTAGTGACTTGACCACCAAAATACCTCCCTAAGTGTGTCCTTTCTTTTGAACTTATTAGATATAGGTATCTAGAAATGTGTGTGAAATTTTGTTGAATGCATTGTTCACTATGATTTTCTTATTGTTCTACACAATATCAACTGTAGCGAAATAACACAGTAAACTTAGTGTAGTGTTAGAATAAAGAGCAAAGGAAAAAATTAGAATCATATTTTGTAATTGCAAATCTAAATTTGCTAGCATGTACCAGTATTTGCCAGGTTGTGGAAATTTGGAACTTATAACATATGTAGTGGCCTTTTCCTAGATACCTATTGCTAAAAATTATACTTTCATTTTGTTAGAAAAATCTCTCTTCAGATGCCCTGCATCATTCAAAATAAAAACAAATATTTTTATAATTGTTTCAGTATATTGCTACACAATGTGAAAGTTTTTAACGTTTGTAAAAAAAATCATGAATGTGCTTATATTGCAAAAAAGAAAATATCAGTGCACAGTATTGAAAGTGTTTGAGATTCAAAAGTCTGTAACATTTCTACTAACTTCATAAGATGTCATGTGAGAAACTGAATTGAATATCAAGACATTATCTGAAGCGTTTTTATTTTGGTGTAACATATGTGTTTACAGTGAACCTTAACTTTTAATAAACAGATTGGTATGCAATGACATAGGCTAAGAATCTTTAAAATATATATAAATTGGAAAAATGTGTGAACAAATGAAAAAAAAATGATCCGCTCCACTTGATGACATCAAGCACAGTAATATTTTAGTGAAGAAAATATGAAATTGATGTTCAGTGATTAGTTTGGATGAATGAGAAAATGTAATTGTTTGATGCATAAAAATAACTCAGTTGCTGTATTTGATATTAAGCAGCAAAATATAGTGATTTGAATATTTGGGAAAACATCAAACCAGATTATGTAAAAAGAAAAAAAAAAGCTGAAATTAGAAAATATATATTTTATGTTTATGAGTTCTGCCAATCAAAATTTTGTGGCAGAAATTGGGTGATTACCATGCAATTTTATTTTGGTAAAATTCTTAAATTATTAGAATGTTTATTATAATTTCTAATTAGTGACTTGTTATAATCAAAATCCGCCCTAAAGAGTGTCCTTTCTTTTATTAGGTATCAGAGTAGGTATCAAGATTTCTACTTCTATACAAATGTGATATTTCAGATCTGTACATAAAAAATTTGTTGAATATATAGGTTGAGAATTGTTCTGTGTCGCTCTCTCTCACACACACACGCATTCTCACTTTTATAGATATAATAGATAGATTACTCTAGATATATTTCCATATGTCTGAATAACCTATATACAAATTTTCAAATCTGTAGATAAAAAAATTTGTTGAGTATATAGGTTGAAAATTGTTCTATCTCTCTCTCTCACACACACATTCTCAATTTTAGAGATATAATAGATAGATTATGCTAGATATATTTCCATATGTCTGAATACCCTATATACAAATTTTCTAATCTGTAGATCCAATATTTGTTGAATATATAGGTTGACAATTGTTCTTACTCTCTCTCTCTCTCTCTCTGGCTACCTCACACACACATTCTAACTTTTATAGATATAATAGATAGATTATGCTAGATATATTTCCATATGTGTGAATACCCTATATACAAAATTTTCTAATTTGTAGATAAAAAATTTGTAGAGTGCATAGGTTGAGAATTGTTCTCTCTATCTCTCACACACACACATTCTAACTTTTAATGATATAATAGATTATGCTAGATATATTTCGATATTTCTGAATACCCTATATATAAAAATTTGTTGAATGTATAGGTTGAGAACTGTTCTCTCTCTCTCTCTCTCTCTCTCGCTCACACACACACACATTCTCACTTTTATAGATATAATAGAAAGATTATCCTAGATATATTTCTATTTGTATGAATACTCTATATACAAATTTTAAAATCTGTAGATAAAGAATTTGTTGAGTATATGGGTTGAGAATTGTTCTCTCTCTCTCTCTCTCTCTCACACACACACACACATTCTCACTTTTATAGATATAATAGATTATGCTAGATATATTTCCATATGTCTGAATACCCTATATACAAATTTTCAAATCTGTAGATAAAAAATTTGTTGAGTATATAGGTTGAGAATTGTTCTCTCTCTCTCTATCACACACATTCTCACTTTTATAGATATAATAGACAGATTATGCCAGATATATTGAAATATGTCTGAATGCCCAATATACAAATTTTGAAATCTGTAGATAAAAAATTTGTTGTATACATAGGTTGACAATTGTCCTCTCTCTCACACACACACATTCTCACTTTTATACATATAATAGATAGATTATGCTAGATATATTTCTATATGTCTGAACACCCTATATACAAATGTTCAAATCTGTGGATAAAAAATTTGTTGAATGTATAGGTTGAGAATTTTTATCTCTCTCTTTTTCTCTCTCTCTCTCTCGCTATCTCACACACACGCATTCTCACTTTTATAGATAAAATAGATAGATTATGCTAGATATATTTCCATATGTCTGAATACCCTATATACAAAGTTTCAAATCTGTAGATAAAAAATTTGTTGAATATATAGGTTTAGAATTGTTCTCTCTCTCTCTCTCTCTCACACACACATTCTAACTTTTGTAGTTATAATAGATAGATTATGCTAGATATATTTCCATATGTCTGAATACCCTATATACAAATTTTCTAAACTGTAGGTAAAAAATTTGTTGAGTATGTAGGTTAAGAATTGTTCTCTCTCTCTCTCACACACACACACACACACAAGTTCTCACTTTTATAGATATAATAGATAGATTATGCTAGATATATTTCTATATGTCTGCCTACCCTATATACAAATTTCCAAATCTGTGCCCAAAAATGTGTGGAATATATAGGTTGAGAATTGTTCTCTCTCTCTCTCTCTCTCACACATATTCTCACTTTTATAGGTTATATAGGTTGAGAATTTTTTGCTCTTTCCATCACTCACATTCACACTTTTATAGATATAATACATAGATTATGCCAGATATATTTACATATGTCTGAATACCCAATATACACATTTTCAAATCTGTAGATAAAAAATTAGTTGAATATATAGGTTGAGAATTGTTCTCTCTCTCTCTCTTTCTCTCTCTCTCACACACACATTCTCACTTTTATAGATATAATAGATAGATTATGCTAGATATATTTCCATACGTCTGAATACCCTATATCCAAATTTTCTAATATGTAGATAAAAAATTTGTTGAATATATAGGGTGAGAATTTTCCATCCTCTCTTTCTCTCTCTCTCTTTCTCACACACACACAAGCCGAAAATTGTTCTCTCTCTCTCTCTGACTCTCTCTCTCTCTCTCACACACACACACATGGTCATTTTATAGATATAATAGATAGGTTATGCTAGATATATTTCTATATGTCTGAATACCCTATATACAAATTTTTAAATCTGTAGATAAAAAATTTGTTGAGTATATAGGTTGAGAATTGTTCTTTCTCTCTCTCTCACACACACATTCTCACTTTTATAGATATAATAGATTATGCTAGATATATTTCCAAATGTCTGAATACCCTATATACAAATTTTCAAATCTGTAAAGATAGAATTTGTTGAATATATAGGTTGAGAATTGTTCTCTCTCTCTCTCTTTCACACACATTCTCACTTTTATAGATATAATAGATAGATTATGCTAGATATATTTCCTTATGTCTGAATACCCTATATACAAATTATCAAATCTGTAGATACAAAATTTGTTGAGTATATAGGTTGAGAATTGTTCTCTCTCTCTCTCTCTCACTCACTCACTCACTCACTCACAAACACACACACACATTCTACCTTTTATAGATATAATAGATTATGCTAGATATATTTCCATATGTCTGAATACCCTGTATACAAATTTTCAGATCTGTACATAAAAATTAGTTGAATATATAGGTTGAGAATTGTTCTCTCTCTCTCTCTTCTCTCTCTCTCTTTCACACACATTCTCACTTTTCTAGATATAATAGATAGATTATGCTAGATATATTTCCATATGTCTGAATACCCTATATACAAATTTTATAATCGGTAGATAAAAAATTTGTTGAATATATAGGGTGAGAATTGTACTTACTCTCTCTCTCTCTCTCTCTCTCTCTCTCTCTCTCTCTCACGCACACATTCTCACTTTTATGGATATAATAGATAGATTATGCTGAATATATTTCCATATGTCTGAATACCCTATATACAAATGGTCAAATCTGTAGATAACAAATTTATTGAATAGATAGGTTGAGAATTGTTCTCTCTCTCTCTCTCTCGCAACCTTACACACACAACCACACGCAAACATTCTGACTTTTATAGATATAATAGATCGATTATGCTAGATATATTTCCATATGTCTGAATACCCAATATACAAATTTTCAAATCTGTAGGTAAAAAATTTGTTGAATATATAGGTTGAGAATTGTTCTCTCTCTCTCACACACTCACATTCTCACTTTTATAGATATAATGTATAGATTATGCTAGATATATTTCTATATGTCTGAATACCCTATATACAAAGTTTAAAATCCGTAGATAAAAATACGTTGAGTATATAGGTTGAGAATTGTTCTCTCTCTCTCTCTTACGCACACACACACACACACACATTTTCATTTTTATAGATATAATAGATAGATTATGCTAGATATATTTCCATATGTCTGAATACCCTATATACAAATTTTCAAATCTGTAGATAAAAAATGTATTGAATATATAGGTTGAGAATTGTTGTCTCTCTCTCTCTCTCTCTCTCTCTCTCTCTCTCTCTCTCTCTGGCTACCTCACACACACACACATTTTCACTTTTATAGATATAATAGATTATGCTAGATATATTTCCATATGTCTGAATACCCTATATACAAACTTTCAAATCTGTAGATAAAAAATTTGTTGAGTATATAGGTTGAGAATTGTTCTCTCTCTCTCACACGAAACTGTGCGCTCGGCTTCTTCCCCCCCTTCCCACCCCAAATGCTTGGGAAACTGTGCACTGTTTTTGTTGGTTTTCAAGCTGCCTCTTCCCCCCCCCCCACACACACACACAGTTTAACAGTAGTAGGAGGTCAAGAGAAAGAGGGTGAGAGAGAGAGAAGAGTAAGTTGGTGAGAGAGAGAGAAAAGAGAAAGAGGGTGTTGGTTTTATATTTTTATTATCGTCTAATATTTTGAAAGCTGAATTTCTAATAAAATGTGCATCTATAGGAGATAATGCCTGGGAATGTGTTCACCCCCCCACAGTTTAACAGTGGTGTGACGTCAAGAGAAAGAGGGTGAGAGAGAGGGAAGAGTAAGTGGGTGAGAGAGAGAAAGAGAGAGAAAAAAAAGAAAGACGGTGTTGGTTTTGTGAAAAAAGTTGTTATTTACAATTGTTCGCATTCTTGGCCTTTTGGTCAAGATCAAAGTGTAGTATCTGTTCTTCAGATGCTGCACTTCTATTTCTTGTTCTCTTTCGGTGGAGGAGAAATCCTCCACGACTGAGACAATTTTTATTTTTGTACCTTTTCTCCACGTTAAAAAACGACCCTGGTGTCTAACTCTGTCCCGTGGGGAGGCATAGTAAATAGGTACAATTGTTCGCCATTAGTGGATGTTGACGTCACGTCACGTGACATGACTAAGCGTTTTTTTTTTTTAGTATGAATAACATTTTTTGTTTTAATTATAAAGTCTACACTTAATTTTATAGAAAATGATGTATATATAATAGAAAAAAAAAATTACTGGTTTTGTTGGATTCAAGTGGATCCCCCCCCCTCCAGTTTAAGAGATAGCAGGTCACGTGGTAATATACAAAATGGCTAGCGTAAATATAAAGATCGGTTTTTTTATCGACGAATATTTTGAAAGCTGAATTTTTTTTTATTCCTGTACATTTTTTCCTGATATTTTTCGTTAAAACTCTTGTATAAATACTATTTTTAACCAGTTAAATACGTTGGAGACATTGTCATGGAGTTTAATAATCTCTAGAACAAAGCAGAAGAGAAATTACAAAAGTATCGGTAAAACAAAGTGTTTGTTTACATTTGTTCGCCATTACTGGATGTTGACGTCACGTCACGTGACATGACTAAGCGTTTTTGGATTATGTAATATTAACATTAAAATGACAGGTTTTTTTGGGGGCCCCCCTAGGAGAGAAATGATCAGTTCACCCCCTTTTAATGGTCCGTTTGGTGTGGAATTTCGATATTTGTCATGCGGGTGATCAAGGTTCAATATGATACATAATTTGTCAACTTTGGTTGTGTCTGTCAAAAGTTTGAGCTGACTATTGAATAACGTTAAAATGACAGGTTTTTTGGGGGGCCCCCCTAGGAGAAAAACGATCAGTTGACCCCTTTCTACTGGTCCGTTTGACGTGAAATTTCGATATTTGTCATCCGGGTGATCAAGGTGCAATATGATACCAAATTTGTCAACTCTGGTTCCGTCTTTCAAAAGTTTTAGCGTTACAAACAAACATACATACATACATACATACATACATACATACACACCGATTTTTGCCTTTTATATATATAGAAGACTAGCAGGGCTACCCGGCGTTGCTCGGGACCGTATAAACAATGAAAAAACAAAAGCAGATATTGAACATATGTTTTATTCTTAGGGGAGAGGAATCTTTCATCTCAAGTTTTAGCGTTACAAACAAACATTTGTCTTTTATATATATAGATAATGACAGGTTTTTTGGGGGCCCCCCTCGAAGATAACTGATCAGTTGACCAACTTCTAGTGGTCCGTTTGACGTGAAATTTCGATATTTGTCATCCGGGTGATGGGGCTTCGATATGATACCAAATTTGGCAAGTTTGGTTCCGTCTTTCAAAAGTTTTAGCGTTACAAACAAACATACATACATACACACAGACGTTTGGCTTTTATATATATAGACTAGCAGGGCTACCCGGCGTTGCTCGGGACCGTATAAACAATGAAAAAACAAAAGCAGATATTGAACATATGTTTTATTCTTAGGGGAGAGGAATCTTTCATCTCAAGTTTTAGCGTTACAAACAAACATTTGTCTTTTATATATATAATGACAGGTTTTTTTGGGCCCCCCCCTCGAAGATAACTGATCAGTTGACCAACTTCTAGTGGTCTGTTTGATGTGAAATTTCGATATTTGTCATCCGGGTAATGGGGCTTCAATATGATACCAAATTTGTCAAGTTTGGTTCCGTCTTTCAAAAGTTTTAGCGTTACAAACAAACATACATACATACACACAGACGTTTAGCTTTTATATATATAGAAGAAGATTATTATTCATATTATTTGTAAGAAAAAAATATCTTTTAAAAGTGTTATGTATTTTATTCCTGTTCTTATCTAACCGTGCATTTCTAACTGCTTATTTAACGGACTGTTGTCCTCAGATCCCGTAATGTCTATTTTAACTGCCCGTGACTCTTCTAGTTTTTGGGTGTGCGTGTCAGAACATGGCATAGTTATTGAGAAAAGTGTGAACAAATGAACGGGAGCAACAAGACTAAAAAAGAGGTAAAGGTATATTTTTGTGACCTTACCAATAAGTTCCGCGACCAACTTGACTTCCATCTAATGTCAATAACAGAGGTTCGGGTAGTTCTTTGTCGATTAACTTCTGAGCATCGTATGGAATCAAATCACCATTTTCTGTCTGAAATAGAAAAAAAAAAAAAAAATAAAACACCATATCAGAAAAATTGTTTTAGGTCAAGAATTAAAACGAGACAAGTGATGGAAAATATAAAAGATAAGAAAATATAATTATTTTGTAAAAAGGCCTCATGTTTTGACAAGCTTCTGGGCTTAACCATTACTCCTAATCTTAAATGGAACACATACATTAATACGTTGCCAACGCTGCTGGAAAAATGGTGGAATCCTTCTATCGATCCAGTAGATATCTCACTGCTGATGTAATTCTCTATCTATATAAGAGCCAGGTACGTCCAAGGATGTAGTCCTGTTACCACATCTGGGCAGGAGCTGCTAGAAAGCACTTATCCTGCCTTGATAGAATTCAAAATAGACTTTGTAGCCTCGTAGGGGATGTCCTTTTCTCTTCCCTGCAACCTCTTTCTCACAGAAGAGATGTTGCGAGTTTGTCTCTGCTTTATTGTTATTTTCATGGCAAGTGCTCGGCTGAGCTCCAATCTATGCCCCCCCCCCCTCCCTGATTCATGATCACTTACCTCCCTTGGAGAATTTTATACACGTGATATAAATTTCACTAATATGAAATAATATATTAGAAATTCGCAACTATTCATTCAATCCTGAGAAACACATAAGTAAAAATCGATGAATAAAACTCAATAAGAAAATTTCAATGAATAAAAAGCAAGAAAACATTTGACGAGTAAAATTCAATGAGTAAAATAAGTAAAAAAATTATAAGGATCATTCAGTAAAATTTGATAAATAAAATTTGATAAATAAAATTTGATAAATAAAATTTAATAAATAAAATTTGATAAGATTTGATAAATAAAATTTGATAAATAAAATTTGATAAGATTTGATAAATAAAATTTGATAAATAAGATTTGATAAATAAAGTTTGATAAGATTTGACAAAAAAAATTTGATAAAATTCGATAAATAAAATTTGATAAGATTTGATAAATAAGATTTGTATAAATAAGATTTGATAAATAAAATTTGATAAGATTTGATAAATAAAATTTGATAAGATTTGATAAATAAAATTTGATAAATAAGATTTGATAAATAAAATTTGATAAATAAAATTTGATAAGATTTGATAAATAAAATTTGATAAGATTTGATAAATAAAATTTGATAAGATTTGATAAATAAAATTTTATAAATAAGATTTCATAAGATTTGATAAATAGAAGTTGATAAATAAAATTTTATAAATAAAATCTGATAAATAAAGTCATAAAATTCAATGAGTAAATTGATGAATAAAAATAAATGAACGAAATAAGTAAAAACACACAAATCGAAATATTCCAAATTTTTTTTTACTTACTTTATTAGAGTTTGAATCGATCTTGACCTTGATTAATCGTGTTGAATCGGGCCAATCAGCAAATTTCTCACGGAACAAAACCGTTTCCATATTCTCGTTGACTTTGGCAATCAAGGCCCACGGAGGACGCTGGTCGGCCGCACCCTTCATGCCATCTTCTGCAACACAAAAATAACGATTCTCAATCCTTGTTTATATCACGTTTTACGTTGAAGTCACTCTCATATTCTTGTCGAGGGTTTGCCAAATTGGCCTTTTCAAAGCCACATTTCGCGAATTTGGCCTTTTTTGTAAGCAGTTTGGCCTTCAAAAATTGTATTTGGCCCTTTTCAAAGCCTAACGTATGGACTAAGAAAGGAACAAGCAGAATATAATCTAAATGTTACATATGCAAAAATATGACATACTTCCTAACTTCCGGTGTGTCAGATACCTGAAGTGGTGACAAGGCGGTTACCGACATTTCCATCACCTGGCCATTAATCACATATTTTTCATCACGTGGACACTTAATCACTCGACATCGAGAAAATTAATCACTTCCGAAGAAAAAAAAATTATGGATTATGTGATTATGTTTATATTGTGTTAAATTTTTACCCCTTTGAAAATTTTAAGGTTATTTTTACAAGAAATTAAAAATTGTCTCCCCACCGCCAATCATGCAAGGGTTAGAGGAGAGGTTATCTGTTTACTTAAAGTAAATATTAGCCACTTAAAAAAAAACAAAACAAATTTTGAACTTTAAATAAACAAAACACATAACATTTATTTTAATTAATTCATTTTTCATTTAAAAACGTAAACAAACTTTTATAAAAGTTTCATTTTCTGTTTTTTTTTTGTTTTTTTACAAAATATATCATTTTTAGTTCATTGAAAAACAAAAACAAATTTTTTAGTCCATTGTAAAAATATATTAAAGAAATTGTAATTGTTTTCTTTTGTGAAATAATGAAAAAAAAAAAGTTTTGTTTCATTACATTCAATTTGTTTTGTATTTTTTTGTGACAAAAAAAAAATACCAAATATATTGCGTGTAAGAAGATGAGGACAGATTATGAAGAATCATCTTAAAGGATTCTAAAAAAAATTTTGTGGAAAAATAATACCCTTCGAACGCTTTTTTAAATCCGTAAGTGATTAAATGTCTCGATGTGATTAAGTGTCAACGTGACAAAATAAATGTGATTAAATGTCTACTGATCAATAGTCCGTGATTAATAGTCGGGTGATGAAAAGATCGTCTACCAACAAAACAAATCAGTTCCTTGGCCTTTTTTTTCCTCTCATGCCTATATCTCCATCTGCGCATGTACTCTTTTTTTTTTTTTTTTACATTTTTTCCGATCTTTCTTTTTTATTTAATAAGCATTGAAAAGTTTTTTTCGGTTTTGCTCTAAGAATTATTGAAATTATTTTTATTATTATTTTTTTTTTTAAGACTTATTGATAACACTTTTTTAAATCTTTTTAAGTAAAGAATAATTGTGTTATTTTTATCTGTTTTAATTTTGTTAATTTTTCAATAATGTCCTTTTCTTATATTTTATTTCAATAAAAGCATGTCTGCCTAAAACTTTCGATAGAAGCGACGAATTTTCTGGAGATCAGTATTGTTTAGAAATTCGACCTTTCGGACGACAAATATCGAAAAATTGCCTATAAACATTAATTCCTATAACACTATCAATAATTTTCTCCACTCTTTATCCGTGCCTAACCCTAAACATGGATTCCATGAACACACATACATAAATAAACATTTAGAATTTTATTAATATTTTATATTTTTCGATAATGTCCTTTTCTTCTATTTTATTTCAATAAATCGTTTCACAATAAAAATACTGAAGAACAATAAAAGTGAAGGAACCGATTTGCCTTGTCACCACTTCCGGTAGCAGACAACAGAAGTACATGAGCTGACTATTACGCCTAAATCTGACATGGGTATAACCCCCCCACCCTCTTTTTATACTAATGGTGTAAATTACTGCTGCTGTTTAAGTCATCTATTATATAAATGGCAGTTGCGTGTATGTTTGTATGTCCAGCTAAAAATTCCAGACTACAAAACACAAAGTTATTATATTCTTGATCAGTGTTACCCTGGATGAATAATTCCTAAAATTTAGAAAAAAGATGAATTCTTTGAGTGTTAACTGAACCAGTTTTCCAGCTATTTTATTCAGCCATTTAATGAAATATAAAGGGTTGTAACTCTATTTTTTTTTAATCAAGGAGTTACTTCCCTTATGCCGCCTCATTCCTCAAGGAATCTATATAAATGGGGAGTTGTATGTGTGTGTGAAAGGAATGGCTAGGAAGAGAAGGTGGGGAGTGGGAGAGTGAAAATGGGTGAGGGGACAAAGAGGGAGAGATAGAAAGGAAAAGAAAGAGGGAAGGGAGAAAACTAAGGAGGGGGAAAAGGAGAAAGAGGGAGAGGAGGAAACAGGGGAGGAAAAACAGAGAAAGATAGAGAGAGAGAGAGGTAAAAAGACGGAAGTTTTAATAGAAAACTTACATTTTTTACCTCCAGGCAACATCAGATATCCCTGTTAGTTTTTGATAAATTTCTTCATTGTTTTGCTTTACGGCACATCAACCCTTTTTCTTGCATGAAGTATTTTTTTTTCAAGAAAAATAGTTTATCTTTAATAAAAAAATTTTGAATTGAAAGCAAGAAATGATACACAATTTGCTTCTCTGACCATACCAATATCGTAGCAATTTAAATATAATGTGAATAAACATTTCGCTGCTCAACTCCCCCACTCAGATTGCACTTCTATAAATCTGGTCTTCATCACAGTAGCCTCTTCAGTGGAAATATGCCTTGTGTGAGGTGAATAAAATCTACATATAAAAACTATAAAAGTGAGAGAGTCTGTGAGAACACTTCTCAACCTATATACTCAACAATTTTTTCCATCTACCAACTTCAAATTTAGTATATACAGGATTCAGACATGTGGAAAACTTTTTAATCAGTTTTCATTTAGAAAACGAGGCTGCTAAAGGATCAAAATTGACAATTTGGTACGTGGGGGGGGGCGTGGGGGTCACCAGATTTTTATCTGTTTGTCAACTGTTTCACAAATGCACATACATACATGAATGGTTAACATTACAGATGTTAAGAATAAGTAGGTTTGAAAATACTTCTTAAAGATCATTTCAAGCTATCCTAATGGTTATCGTACTTGATCTCAGCTTGAGTATTCTTTTTTTCTTACAAGAAGTAAAGAAAGTTTAGAAACAAAACCCATAAGACTTGCATGCACATGTCTCAGTTTCTTTCGTTTTTTTTTTTTTTACTTCATCTTTTTTTAAAAGAAATTTAACATTACGTTTAATACCTACGGTATTTCTGTTTATAATAAATAAGAGTTCTGCATTAATCAAAATATAATATTTATGCATATTTTAAGATTGGGCAACGCCGGGTGGCCGGCCTGCTAGTATATATATATATATATATATATATATATATATATATATATATATATATATATATATATAAAAACTGTTGCCCCCAACTTTCAATTGTTAAAAGGTCACTAAAGATCCTGACCATGAAAAGGGGGGGGGGAGAGAAGCACTAAATAGGATGAAGGAAAGGATAAGTTGATACTGACCATGAAGAGGGGACAATGGGTTGATGCTGGACATTTCATAGTTGTATCCTTTGTCCCATAATTGTTGGGCCAATTCAAGTCCCAATTTGCGCTTTTGGGGAGTGGCTTTTTTGCCTTGCCATATGTACACCTCAGCGCCAAAATCAAAAATGAACACCTGGAATAGAAAAGAAAAAAAACTCATTTACAAGAAATCCAGGTCGGACAATTATCTCAGCGCACATATGTACGCCTACAAATATTTATAAATATACCAGAAGATGTCGTCTGTATGGTATAAGATGCCTTCAATAAGTTTACAGACTTTTTTTTTTTTTTTCTTTGCAAGCATTTAAAATTGTAATAGACTCTTGAAATTTCAGTATGTAACAGATATTACATAATGCTCCTTACTAAAAGGAGCAGGTAATGCCTGGAAGGATAATAAAACCAATAAAAAAAACCATTGCATACTACATAATTTCCCTTACTAAAAAGGAGGAGTCAACGCCTGGAGGGATAATTTTTTTTTTTTTTTTTTTTTTTACAAACATTTAAAATTGTAATAGACTCTTGAAATTTCAGTATGAAACAGATATTACATAACCTCCCTTGTTAAAAAGGACCAGGTAATGCCTGGGAGGATAGTAAAACAAATATTAAAAAAAAACGATTGCTTCCCTTACTAAAAAGAAGGAGTCAATGCCTGGAAGGATAAGTTTGTTTTTTTTTTTTTTTTTTACAAAGGAATCATTACTTATCAAGGCCCAGAGGCCACTCGAGGATAAGGGTTAATAAAACAAACAAGAACAATTAAATTTGGATTCTACCTGATTACTCTGTAACATTTCATATTTTGGAAGGTCGCCCCACGATTCTTCGTACGGTATCAGCATGTTCTTTTCGATCTCGTAGACCATGTTCGTACTGATGATGGCATTTTCGTAAATTTCATCTTCATCGGCACCACCACATTCTGGGGGGAAAAAAAAAAAGGAAAAAGAAAATATCATAAATTTGGTATGGTTAAATAGTATTGCTACATTAGGTGTGTCAGAAACTGACCTTACGAATGCGTGAAATATATTGAATAATTCGACCCCCTGTCTTTCCAAGCTTATAACTACTCGAAAAATATAATTCAAACCCTAATTTTTTTGCAATTAAAGGAGAAAGGACCAAGGTTTCATTTAAAAAAATACAAAAAGAAAACAAAAAAAAAACAACGTGGTGGTTAAAAAAAAAAAATTAAAAACTTTGGACTTTACAGGTAAATTAAAAAAAAAAACACTTTTTTTTTGTTTTAAATTTTAATATATTATTTATTAATCTTTTATCTTCAATTTGTGATATATAAAACTTTGGTGAGTAAATTAATTATTTACTTTTTAATAGACATTTCAAAATGGGAGGGGGTGTGAATTTAAAAGAAAAAAACGTTTCTCTAAAATATTATATTCAGTTTATTGGAAAGAGCATAAAATTTCACATTGACCCTGAAAATATCGTGAAAATAGAATCAATAAAAAAATTTTGATAGATTTTTAAAATTGAAAAATTGATTTCATTACTGTTTAAAAAAAAATAAAAATATTTCTATTACTTTTTATACAACTTTAATAGTTTATTTTGGAAGTATAATCCATAAAGAAAATAAAATGTGGTAGAAGCAAAAAAATAAAGTAAAAAGAAAACAAAATGCATGAAAAAAGAAAAAAGAAAATTATGGGCTTCCATACCTTGGCATTCTGTTTCATGCCCATCAAGCAATGACCAAAATATTTCACCCGACGTCTTTTTACTGTCTATCGTTATGATACCAGACGACGATTTGAAACCCATGTCTTTCTTTTGTTGGACGTGAGCCGCAATATCAGCTGACTGAAGCAAAAATTAAAAACAGAATTTTTAAAATTATTTTATTAAACATTTTTTGTGTAAATTAAACAGAATAATAGTGAAACAAGTGAAGTATGCATGGTCCCCCGTGAGTTTTTTTGTGTAAATTAAACATTTTTTGTGTAAATTAAACATTTTTTTGTGTAAATTAAACATTTTGTGTGTAAATTAAACATTTTTTGTGTAAATTAAACATTTTTTTTGTGTAAATTAAACACTTTTTGTGTAAATTAAACATTTTTTGTGTAAATTAAACATTTTAAACAGAATAATAGTGAAACAAGTGAAGCATGCGTGGTCCCCCATGAGTGCACAGTGAATGAGGCATAAAAAAATGACCAAGTTCAACATTTGCCCCCCCCCCATCACCCCAATTTAGCCCCAAAAGTCCCCAGGGGATGTCAAATCCTGATGAAAATGAACAAATGGTGCAGTTTTAAGCCATAACATATGTAAATTTGAGTTCTGCACCATGCAAAAAAAAAAAAAAAAAAAAAAATGACCAAGTCCATCATTTGCCCCCCCTTCCCCCACATTTAGCCCCAAAAGTTCCCAAGGCCTTAACATATTTAAATTTGAGTTCAGCACCATGCAAAACTGTTAAATAGACATATATAGAAAATTTTGGACAAATATGGTAAAATAATCCCAAAAATGGAGTATTTTTATGAGCCATAAAAGAGCCCCTGGGTCACACCCAAGAGTTATCGCGAAGTATAGACAAACAAAATTATATAGAAATCAGTTACAACTTTTCAGAAAGTTTTATAAAGATCCAAGGCATCATTCTTTTTTAATAAGCACAAAAGTTTTTTTAGCCATTTTAACCCGAAAGGCACCCTGGGGGAAGGGGGCAGAGTTTTCCTAGGAAATCTGTTCTGTTACTTTTTTACTCATATCATGTTTAATGTTTGTGAAAAATTTCAAAATATTCCAAGGCGTAGTTATTGGGAAAATTGTGTACGGATCAATGGAGAAGGGTGACTTTACAGGCCCACCCTTCTTTTGTCGGGGGGACAAAAAAATATTTATCATTAGTAATAGAAAAATTGATTGAAAATAAAAAAATATTTATCATTAGTAATAGAAAAATTGATTGAAAACAAAAAAATATTTATCATTAGTAATAGAAAAATTGATTGAAAATAAAAAAATATTTATCATTAGTAATAGAAAAATTGATTGAAAATAAAAAAAAATATTTATCATTAGTAATAGAAAAATTGATTGAAAATAAAAAAAATATTTATCATTAGTAACAGAAAAATTGATTGAAAATAAAAAAGCAAAAATAATTAAAAACATTGTTTTTTTTTTGTTTTTTTTTTTTGAAATTGGGAATTTTCCAATTCCAATACCCATTCAGATATCCTCCAAATTTCCAATTCGAATTAATCGTCCCAACTATAACATATATGAAGTGCCTTAAATAAGTTTCCAGACTTTTTTTGTACAGGCATCAAAAATTGTCGTAAACTTTTGAAAATTCAGTATGTTATTGCTATACATATTATGAGATGATTGACCAATTTTTATGATATCTGGTTCAAATGAACAGCTACAGCAGGAATTGGAATACATTCTACTAAAGCCAGATTGTCACAGTTGGTGAATTTCAAAAATGGAATCTGGATATGAGGACACTTTAGAAAAACGATTTGCAATGAAATTCGGTTTTAAATTTGGAGAAATGCCACAGAAACGCATTCAGACTGTTTCTGGATCATTTTGCATGAATCGAGCATCAATTTTTGAGTGGCATAAGAGATTCAAGGAAGGTAGGAAGTCTGTGAGGGATGATAAGAAGTGTGGGAGGAGTAAGGAAGTTAGAACATTAGAGTTGATTGGCCAAATAAAGAATTTCATGGATAAGGACAGCCGTGTGTCTATAGAAACAATAACAGTTTGATGTCAGTGTGGGAACTGTACACACAATTATTTGTGAGGAACTGAAGATGCGAAAGATTTGCATAAAGTTTGTCCCAAGGATGCTCAGAGAACATCAGAAAGAAAGACATTGTCATTAAGACAGTTCCTCATCTCCCTTATAGTCCAGATCTTGCTCTCTGTGATTTTTAGTTATTCTATAAGCTCAAGGAAAACCTTAGAGGCTGTCGTTATGAGACAATTGAGGAGATGAAAGAGGCTGTGACGAGGGTCATTGACGCGCTCGGACAAGAGGACTTTCATGGAGCCTTCCGGAAGTTGATGGAACGATACAACAAGTGCATTGCAGCCGGAGGAGATTACTTCGAAGGGGACTAGAGTTTCATGTGTGTACTATTAATAAAAGTGGCCATACGAAAAAAAAGTCTGGAAACTTATTGAAGGCATTTCATATGCATGTTATAAAGTAAAAATAATTAGACATGCTAGAAATCTTTCGTATAAAATTTCACATTTTCTTAAATGCTTGAGGATCTGTTACGGTGGATTGAGCCCAAGAAATCACACGCACCTTTGCTTTTTCGATGATGTTACTGTATTCTCCAATCCAGTTGATGACTTTGTCTGGTGTTACGAGAACATAGCAGTCCCCTTGGTTAACATTGCGAGCGTGTGGCTCAACAAGTCGGGTTTGAACATGTCTTCGGCCTGGATAAAACAAAGAAAAATGAGGAATTAGAATTTTAGGATTGAAAACTAAAAGATGTAATCTGGAATATTTAGTGCAACTACTCTATCATTCGAAAATTTTAGTGCAGTAGAACCCCGGGATATGGCATTAATTCATTCTTAACATGGGGAGGTTGTGGGGTGGCCACCAACAACAAGCATACTTTAATTTTTTACAGGGAGTATGCTTCCACCGGGCAATGCCGGTTAACAGGTTCTGCAAGTATATATATATATATATATATATATATATATATATATATATACAGGGTGTCCATAAAGTCTGGCTGCATAATCTACGCGGTGCCCACAAAGTCTGGCTACATTATGTAGCCAGACTTTGTGGACACCCTGCAGATTATGTAGTCAGACTTTGTGGACACCCTGTATATATATATATATATATATATATATATATATATATATATATATATATATATATATATAAAGAGAGAGGGAGAGAGAAAAATAAAAAGAAACGAACAGAGTTATGTGTTCATTAAGGTTTCATCTTTATTTTGAGACTTCTTCCGGATGAAATAAAGACGAAACGTTGATGAACACATAACTCGGTTTGTTCCTTTTTAGTTCTCTATTTTGTTGAAATACTATTTCCATTATTCTCATCATATATATATATATATATATATATATATATATATATATATATATATATATATAATTATATTAAACAGAGTAGAACCCCGGGATACAGCATTAATGCATTCCGGGGTTGGGATTGCAAGGTGAACTCACTGTATAGTGGGGCCTAAGCAAAATTTTATGCAGTACATATTAAAAATTAGTAACAAAATACAGTACAGTATATAATACACATGTATAAAATTAAATAAAATATCTTAGAGCCAGGGTTCTACTGTACTGATTTTCAAAGTAAACCAATGGTCTCTACTTAACAGTCATGTTACAGTAATGAATATATCGAAAAATTACGAAAAACGATAAAAAGAATATTAAAGGAAACATTTTTTGACGAAAATTAGTGAAAATAAAATTTTGGGCAAAAAAGACACAGAAGAGTTCCAAAGAGAGGTAACTAGTGCATTTTGCCTGGATTGCTTCCCTTGTTGTTATGTCATGTCCCCCCCAAAGAAATATGGTGAGGGTTTTTTTTTTTTTTTTTAGAATAAAGATCGAAAACTTGTATTTTTTTTTTTTTTTCAAATAATGCAGTAATTTTTAAATACTTCTGAGACACCTATTAAGTAGATATCATTGTTTTTTTAAATCGATTTTTTTTGTTTTTCAAAATTTTGCCATTATAATGCAGTTGCACCAAAATTTTTTGATCTATTCACATATCAGGCAATTTGATTTAGTCTGATTACAGTTCTTATCTTGATTGCGTAAAATAATCCAAATACTAAAAATTTCATATATACTCTAGAAGTGTAAGCCATGTTTAGTTTCAGAACAGTTTCCGATGGTTCGTTGTTCTAAACAAGTCTTGAGAGGTGACTGGTTTGCAGTAGACAGAACAGTTTCCGATGGTTCGTTGTTCTAAACAAGTCTTGAGAGGTGACTGGTTTGCAGTAGACAGAACAGTTTCCGATGGTTCGTTGTTCTAAACAAGTCTTGAGAGGTGACTGGTTTGCAGTAGACAGAACAGTTTCCGATGGTTCGTTGTTCTAAACAAGTCTTGAGAGGTGACTGGTTTGCAGTAGACAGAACAGTTTCCGATGGTTCGTTGTTCTAAACAAGTCTTGAGAGGTGACTGGTTTGCAGTAGACAGAACAGTTTCCGATGGTTCGTTGTTCTAAACAAGTCTTGAGAGGTGACTGGTTTGCAGTAGACAGAACAGTTTCCGATGGTTTGTTGTTCTAAACAAGTCTTGAGAGGTGACTGGTTTGCAGTAGACAGAACAGTTTCCGATGGTTCGTTGTTCTAAACAAGTCTTGAGAGGTGACTGGTTTGCAGTAGACAGAACAGTTTCCGATGGTTCGTTGTTCTAAACAAGTCTTGAGAGGTGACTGGTTTGCAGTAGACAGAACAGTTTCCGATGGTTCGTTGTTCTAAACAAGTCTTGAGAGGTGACTGGTTTGCAGTAGACAGAACAGTTTCCGATGGTTCGTTGTTACACACAAGTCCTGAGAGGTGACTTGTTTGCAGTAGACAGAACAGTTTCCGATGGTTCGTTGTTACACACAAGTCCTGAGAGGTGACTGGTTTGCAGTAGACAGAACAGTTTCCGATGGTTCGTTGTTACACACAAGTCCTGAGAGGTGACTGGTTTGCAGTAGACAGAACAGTTTCCGATGGTTCGTTGTTACACACAAGTCCTGAGAGGTGACTGGTTTGCAGTAGACAGAACAGTTTCCGATGGTTCGTTGTTACACACAAGTCCTGAGAGGTGACTGGTTTGCAGTAGACAGAACAGTTTCCGATGGTTCGTTGTTACACACAAGTCCTGAGAGGTGACTGGTTTGCAGTAGACAGAACAGTTTCCGATGGTTCGTTGTTACACACAAGTCCTGAGAGGTGACTTGTTTGCAGTAGACAGAACAGTTTCCGATGGTTCGTTGTTCTAAACAAGTCTTGAGAGGTGACTTGTTTGCAGTAGACAGAACAGTTTCCGATGGTTCGTTGTTACACACAAGTCCTGAGAGGTGACTTCTTTGCAGTAGACAGTTCCACAGAGCAAAATATTCTTACCGTGTTGAGATGGAAAAAACATGTGAAATTGCTACAGAAAAGGTTTAATATTTATGGAGCAATTCTGGTTTCTGATTGGTTGGTAGCAGAACGTGAATTAATTTGATTCGTCAGTTTCTAGCAGCATCATTTATAAATAGAATCGCCCGACTGTGTGGGATCATACTCCATTCTGAATCAAAAATATTGCAACATATACAGTGGTTTTGTTTTTTTGTAGAGGTGGCAAACTTCAAATTAAATTAAAATCACAGGAAAATATTTGGCTTTCTTCAAGCAAAGTCCCTCCACAGTTGCTGATGCCCCTATTCCGAATTTGTGTCTATAGGTCGACTTTCTCTCACCAATATAAATAATTGCACACTAAGAATAATTAAATTTTCAAAAATCAGGATTTCTTCAAGCAAACTCTCTTGATGGTTCCTGCGGGCTTGTCAGACTAAACAGTAGAAACTGTGTTTCATAAGCATTTTTTTTTTTTATTAAGGGACGTAATTCTTGTATCCACAATAATATGATGCAATTTCAGAACAAGGTATTTCTATTTTATCTTCATTATTAAAAAAATAGTTTAATGGGATTTTTTTATCAATACTTAATTTAATGGGTTTTTTTTTATCAATACTTAATTTAATGGGATTTTTTTTTATTAATACTTAATTTAATGGGATCTTTTTTATTAATACTTAATTTAATGGGATTTTTTTTTATTAATACTTAATTTACTGGGATTTTTTTTATTAATACTTAATTTACTGGGATTTTTTTATTAATACTTAATTTAATGGGATTTTTTTTATTAATACTTAATTTACTGGAATTTTTTTTATTAATACTTAATTTACTGGGATTTTTTTTATTAATACTTAATTTAATGGGATTTTTTTATTAATACTTAATTTAATGGGATTTTTTTTATTAATACTTAATTTACTGGGATTTTTTTTATTAATACTTAATTTACTGGGATTTTTTTATTAATACTTAATTTAATGGGATTTTTTTTTATTAATACTTAAAAGAAAATTTAATAGTATTTATCTCGATTTTATTTTTGATATTGAAACACAAATTTTATTGAACATAAAGAATACGATTTTCAAGACATTTTCAATATTTTCAAAGATTTTTCAAGGCAATAATAGAAATAAGTTTTTGTGTCAAAATTCAAGTTATTTTCACTTTCATACACAACAATATGTCGACAATCATATTTACATTCCCTGACCCACTTATATTTGGACCCCCCCCAAAAAAAAATCAGGATTTCTTCAAGCAAAGTCTCTCGACAGTTTCTGCGGCCTGTCAGACTAAACAGTAAAAGCCTTGTTTCATTAGAATTTTTTTTATTAAAAGTTCATATATTTTTTTTAAATTTTTCTTGTCTTTTCTTTAATTTCATTAAATCGCTTCTTAGTCAGGGAACTTTGTTGGAAAAAAACCCAAATATTTTTATTATACAAATACATGACTTATTCCAAAGATTAATTTTTGACATTTATAATTTAAATATAATTTCGGGCAATATGGCCCCCCACAGTCTAATTTTTACAAACTCTATGCATAAATAATGCATCGGATGTTGTCATTCAAGTGGTCTATTGTCTGGAGTGATTTTCATAGAACAAAAAAATTTATTTTTTCATGAATTTTTGAGATGAGGATTGATTATTTTCATCTTAAGCGTTATTTTTTTTTCACAACGTTTTGATCGATGTAACCTTCGACCTTCTTCAGATGTATCTTGTCAAACTCGGGAATGTTTCTGTCAAACTCAGCAATTTGGACAGAATTTCGAGCCGAATCCTTTATTTACTTTATGCACTTGTTCCGTCAGCCATGATTGGATAGAGGTCCTAAGTAATTCGATCACACTGAGAATTGAACCTTCAACCTTCAGGTGAATATCACGTTTACAATTGATTTTTCCAAGTACTCTAACCACTGCACCACGGGTTCTTGCGGACGATTCTAGTACAAATTTTAGGAGCCTTAAACCTATTTTTATCTCTAGTTGTAAATATTACTAATTATTACTAATTATTAATGTATATCTATCTCTATACTTATTACTTGTGTATATATATATATATATATATATATATATAATGTTTTTACTTATTACTTGTATATATTATCTATTGTTTTTAATTACTGGTTCCCATATATTAAATTCTATACTAGGTCTACTTAGCAGTTGGTTATTCCCCAACATTTGTGCTGCTTCTTTCAGTTGTCTTACTCTTCACTGTTCCTCTCATTCTTTAATTTTTACTTTGTCCCATAATGGTAAATTTTTCCCTTTTCTTTCCAGATATGGTCAGCTATACCTAACTTTTAAGTCTCTCCACGTACTACGGCTTTTCAATGTTCTTCTAACTGTACTTTCAATGGACGACACCACGTTTCACCTTTATATAGTTTTCGACATTTATTTCATATACACAGTTCGACAAGATACACCTGAAGAAGGTCAGAGGATACATCGACCGAAATGTTGTGAAAATCCCACTCAAGATGAGAACAGTAGTCCGGTAAATAATAATGCGTATAACCCATCCTCATCTAAAAAATTCAGAAACGTCAATTACATTAAATATTCGCAATTGTATTATTTTGTTTTTTCTATGATAGTTATTTCTTTTGCTATCTATTGGGGGGGGGTTATATTACACGTATAGCTCTACACTTTAAATTGTACACACTTCAAACACAGACGATATACAAATTAGTATTAGCAAAGAAAACTTCTTAGCTTAGAGCCAGACTCCAAAAAATTTCAAATACATTTTCAGTATTTGAGAGTCCTGGTGTTCAACCGTCCCTAGCATATGTGCTGCTTCTTTCAGTCGTCTTACTCTTCACCATTCTTCTCCGTGTGTGATTTTCATAATGTTTTGGTCAATGTAACCTCCGACCTTCTTCAGGTATATCTTGTCCAACTCTGGAGTCTTCCAGTCGAATTCGGGGAATCTGCAGGAAACTTAGAATGAAACCCTTTGTATAATCAACGCATGTACCATCGTCTCGTTCTGTCAGCCATGACTGGTTAAAAGTCCTAAAATAATTTGCAATTGTATTTCGTCGCCTGCACTGAGGATTGAATCTTCAAACCTCCAGAAGAGCGTAACTTACAACTGAATTTTACCAAGTATTTTGTCTATTATATGAATTGATTAAATAAAGGGGTTTGTCTAAAGAATCCAAATACTTGATTTTATTTCTTTCAAAATTCTCATAGCATCAAAATATTTGTCGATAGGCCTCGAGTCATTCGTCTCATGTACACCAATGAAGTAGTTTGCAGTATTTAACACCATGTGTCAGTTGACACTAACCCTACTTGGGTTTAACTGACTTCCTCCAAAGGAGGAAGTTTCATGGGAGTATGAAATTCACAAGCGGTCCCCAGTCGAATGCATATCCCTGTTAGGTAAGATGACAACGTTAGTTTTTTGCAACTCTTGTCGACGTCCTCCTACATACAGGGTGTTCGGGAGAAATTTGACATATTTATATTTGGTTACGTTTTCCTGCAATTTACATATATTAACCCACATTTCTCATCATGTTATTTTTTTTTTTTCAATTCATTAAATTTTGTAGTACTTTATCTTTTTCCTTACGAAACCGTCAAATTTATCCCGAACACCCTGTACAGTGTCTGGAATTCCCAAATTGGTCACCCATTTTAGTAATAACCAGGTTCAACGTTGCTTAACCTCGGTGATCTTAAGGGAACCGGTGTGTCAACGTGATTATGCTGTACATGCATCTGATTCATTTAAAAACAAAAAAAAACTACTTACCTTTCACGTGTAATAACATTAAAGGTTTATATGGTAGATAACGGAGGCCCCCAGGAGAGGGAACGGAGGTGTCAGTCTTTCGGAGTTCAATTTTAGAAAAGTTCTCTTTGCTCGCAAGACCTGCCAGGGCGGCTTCAGCAAAACCAGCATCCTTGCTCACTGTCAAAGATAGCAATAAAAGACAAACTTAACTTTTTTTATGTGCTATTTGTTATATTCAGGTTTGTTTATATTTATATACTAGCGGGGGTACCCGGCGTTGCCCGAGTGTTTGTTTCCGGGACGGGGGGGGGGGGAGTTTTAAAAAATGTTATGGTAGGTAAGTAGGAAGGATCAAACCCGAAGTCATGAGTAAAAGTAGGAAAATAAAGTGTGAAAAAAAACAAAAAAAAAAACATCTGCAACGTTAACAGTTCGGCCACCAAGAAAAGTCCATTCCAGTTGTTTAGGGGGAAGAAAACAAACAAAAAAAACGACTACGGTAGGTCGGCGCGAACGTGAAAATATAATGTGAATTGTCCAGCACGCTAACCACTACGCCACAGAGCACTGCAGCTTAGTTTAGTGATTTTAAATAACTTCACATGAAAGAACTATGAAGCCAAACCGGTGTTCTCTTCTCAACTGTTCCTTGTGAATGATCCCCAAACGGTGTTAAGTGGTGGCAGGGGGAGGAGGAATTTATTAGAGAGAAAATATTTTACCACTTCCATTGATCTTAACCGATTTTGGCCGTGACTTCTCAGCAGAAAAAGTATAGAAATCTAAGATTATCGAGGAATTTGAGAAATAATAAGCCTATAACACACCTCAGATATTGTTCTGCCGTTTGTGCATATTATATTTGCATGAAATATCTTGATTTTTAATCCTATTAAGGTCAAAATCCGATGGGAAAAAATGAGTTCATTTTATTTATATAGAGATAATATGAACAAATGATTAATAAAACATGTTAAAAGACATCTTGAAAAAGAGTTAAAAACATATTTAATTTTAAAAAAGGAAGCACAAGATAAGTGGATAGTCCTTAATCCGCGGAGTTTCGAAGAAATACTCTCCTTCTCATCAGAGGGCAGGAATTAGCAAAATGCAGGATCGGATTTTGCATATAAAAGTATTTAATGAAGCTACAAGTAAGTCACAGATCTTACTTGGTTAAAAAAAAAAAAAGGTGAGGTAAGGTGAATAGGAGGTAAAAGAAAAATGATAAAAAGATTTCACATGAATGGATAGTCCGGTGAAGGGTAAAAAATCCAAGAATGGTAAAATCCAAAACGGTCGAATTTAAAATTTCCAATCCAATGGGTAAATTCCAAATGGTCCAAAATGATCCAAAAGGCAGAGTTCCTTTTTTATATATATATTCAGGTTTGTTTATATATATATATATATATATATATATATATATATATATATATATATATAAAAAATAAGAATTACAGTTAAGTTTACCAAAATGATCTAAAAGGCAGAGTTCCTTTTTATATATATATATATATATATATTTATTCAGGTTTGTTTATATATATATATATATATATATATATATATAAAATAAGAATTACAGTTAAGTTTACCAAAATGATTTAAGATGGTAAAACTAAAGTATATTATAAATATTAAAGAATTAATATTTATAAATTAATCTCAACCAGATGTAAAAGCTCGATAAAACCAAATAGGAGATAGAGCTTATAATAAGAGCAAATAGATAATAAAACATGTTAAAACACTTTGAAAAAGAGTTAAAAACATATTTAATCTGAAAAGGAAACACTTAATAAGTGGATAGTCCTTAATCCGCGGAGTTTCGAAGAAATACTTTCCTTCTCATCAGAGGGTAGGAATTAGCAAAATGCTATTTGCTCTTTATATATATATATATATATATATATATATATATATATATATATATATACTAGCATTTCAGCCCGGCATTGCCCGGGTGTTTGGAGGTGTATGTTGAGCAAAAAAAAAAAAAAAAAAAAAAAAAAAGCGGTAAATTTTTTGACCCCTTAACATTTATTGTTTTGGGCTCAAATCAAGTTATTAAGTTAGATCCATGTCCAAGGAACCTATATCTAAAATTTCAAGTGTTAGACCCAAATTTGGCGGAGGAGTTTGGTAGAGTTCTGAATATGAATCCGTTCAAGCTTATTTTTCATAAAGAAACTGATTGCTGGTAGGAGGTCTCAGGTTGAGGGTTGAAGTCCAGCTGGTGTTTGAACTGGCACGTCTACAAGGTCATCGCTTGTGGCTATGGGAAACACATGCTGGCTTGAGAAGCTGGACTGCTGGGAACCGAGCGCGTCGAAGGCGAGTGGTTACTGTTGCTGCTGCTGGGTTCGGCTATCAAGTGGGTCAATGGTAAGAGGCTGCTGCTAATGCTGAGTTCGGCCGTTGTCGGGGAGGTAGTCTAGTCGTTCTGTATGGACATGACTGCTGCTGCTGAGTTGGTTGGGCCACTGATGGTGGAGTTGAACTTGGACCCCTTAACAGCCAAATTTCTAGCTGAAAACGGATTACAAAGATTTTCCCAAATCTCAGTACCCTGTATATCAAATTTCGAGTCTGTAGACTTAAAATTAACAGAGTTATTGTGTAGGGAAATGTACACAGACAGACAGACAGACAGGGTCACTTTTATAGATATATAGATATATTCAGGTTCGTCCTACAACCTAATTAATGAGGAGGTTACAAAAAAAACAATACAAAATCTGGCAAAGGATTGTGGGAAAAAGTAAAAATCATAGACAGAAAAAAATGGTGAAAAGAGAGAGAGAAGTCTCAAAGAGGTATTACATATGTTGGGCGACAATGGCAGTACAGAATTTTATGCAATATGGGAAGCATTAATTACAAATAGATTAGAACACAATCTATATATCTATAAAAGTGAACGTGTCTGTCTGTCTGTCTGTCTGTCTGTGTACATTTCCCTATGCAATAACTCTGTCAATTTTTAGTCTATAGACTCGAAATTTGAAATACCGGGTACTGAGATTTGGGAAAATCGATGTGACGGGTGTCAGCCAGAAATTTGGCTGTTAAGGGGTCAAATTTCAACGATTTGACCTTTGAGAACTCTACCAAACTCCTCCGACAATTTTCGGTCTAGACACTTGAAATTTTAGATATAGGTTCCTTGAACCTGGATCTAACTTAATAAAGTGATTTGAGCCCGAAACTATAAATTTTAAGGGGTCATAATAGGGGTCAAAGTTTAAAAAAAATTGACCTCTGCAGTCTCTTCCAATTACTCAGACAATTTATGGTCTAAATATTTGAAATTTTACATAACGGGTATTCAGAGATAGCGCAAGCTTTTTCATCAGTTTGGATCGAAAATTTTTAGTTATCAATATATAAATTTATGTATGTATGTCTGTTTGCATGTCTGCCTTAAACTTTCAATAGATGCGACAGATTTTACCAAGATCAGTATCGTTTTAAAGTTTGACCTTTCATACAGCAAATATCGAAAAATTGGCTAAAAACATTAATATCTTCCCCTTCAACTAGGCACTTTTCTCCAGTGGAGGGGGTCACTTTTTTCACCGATATTTTTGAAAGTTATCCTCTCCTTTAGATTGTCTAGCCTTAATTTTAAAAAATGTCTCTTCCGGTTTAGCGGTGGTCGTAACAGCATAAACGTTAGGTTTTACCCCGTTCTTTTCCTCCTTTGCGGTACGGGTTCGAACCTGCCTTCCTACTACCACTTCTTTTTTTTTTTTTTTTTTTTTTTTTTTTTTGCTCAACATACACATCCAAACACCCGGGCAACGCCGGGCTGAAATGCTAGTCTATATACAAAAGTGAAATTGTCTTTGTGTGTGTACATTTACCTACCAAACTACTCTGTTAATTTTCGGTCTACAGACTCAAGATTTTATATAAGGGGCATTGAGATTTGGGCAAATCTTTTTAATCTGTTTTCAGACAGAAATTTGACTGTCAAGGGATCAAAGTTAAACGATTTGACCTTTAAAAACTCTATCAAACTCCTCTGCCAATTTTGGGTCTAAACCATTGAAAATTCATCATAACTTGTTTTACTGAACAAAAATTGAAAAAAATTTTTTTTTTCACAATATAGCTGAGAAGGTGATCTATAAACTGTAATAATTGTTTGAAATTTGGTCGAAAAATTAGTAAGCGGTGTAGCTTCATAAGAAGAATGCTAAAAACCAAAATATTCCCGAAATACTTACAGGCTTCCTTCTTTATTCGCTTCATTTCGATTTCTGCGACATTTGTCTTGTATTCTTCGTATTCTTGCCGTTCAAGATTAGCCGACCGCGATTTAAGAGGATTCTTACTTCGTGCCTGGACCTTTTTCTTCGGTCGAGCTTTCACGTTGTGTATCAACCTGCGCAAAAAGAGACAAAATAATTTTCATTCTTTACATAAAAAAAATATATATTATTATTGCATTGTTATTATATATTTTTTTTCAATTTCTTTGATTTCATTTGTATTATTTAATAAAGGTTATGCTTACACATTTTGTGATGTCTGGAATATTTCGTCAAAATCATCGACACTTATTTCAAGAAGTTCGCTCTTTTCAAAGAGGTTTGTTGAGCTGCCAAAAAACTGGTCTAAACCATCGTCTTTCAGTTCAGGTAATTTGACGATGGTTGTCTGGTTCTCTGTTGTTTCTTCAAAGGTAGTTTCTGGAAAATAATGAGATAATCATTATTATATCAATTAGGGTTAAGGTTGGGATTATGGGATTAGGGCTATGCATTGGGATTAGGGCTAAATGTTAGATTAGGGCTAGGGTTGGAATTAGGGGTTAGGGTTGGGATTAGGGCTAGTGTTAGGATTATGGGATTAGGGCTGTGCATTGGGATTAGGGCTAAGTGTTAGATTAGGGCTAGGGTTGGGATCAGGGATAAGGTATAAAAAAAACAATCGAAAACAGATACTATTGCAATGTGTGTTGATTCGGTGTGACAGATTAATGAGGACGTGACAGACAACAAGAAACGTCTTACCTGTTGTTGGTGAAGAGAGAAAAAAGAAAACAACTCTTTGCAGGAATACTGAGAGCTGGCATTAAGTTGAGAAATACACACGCACACAAAGTCAACTCATAATTTTATTAACACACTATTAATTCTACCTGCCTCAGAGACCCCCCCCCCTCGGGCTTACAGCTCTTATATGTGGGTTACTCTGTACATTAATTGACTAAACACATCTTTCACCCCCGCACCCCTCACCAAAAAAATATTGTGAGTACAAATACTCTAAGCCATCTTTCTTACCTGATGCTATGATTACTTTCGGCATAGGAATCTTCCATTCTCCTTTGGTAGGGGTGGTAGGTGAAGTGGAACTCGTAGACTGATCCGACTCTGTACCTAAAAAAAAGAAAGTTTAGTGCTTACAAAATATTATAAAAAAACAAAAAAGAATAAAAGATTAATAAGAAAATAATACTATTAAATACCGATATAATTGTTGCTGATCGAAGCAATGGTTACAAAGTTGCCGCCGATCGAAGCAATGGTTACAAAGTTGCCGCCGATCGAAGCAATGGTTACAAAGTTGCTGCCGATCGAAGCAATGGTTACAAAGTTGCTGCCGATCGAAGCAATGGTTACAAAGTTGCTGCCGATCGAAGCAATGGTTACAAAGTTGCTGCCGATCAAAGCAATGGTTACAAAGTTGCTGCCGATCAAAGCAATGGTTAAAAGTTGCTGCCGATCGAAGCAATAGTTATAAAGTTGCTGCCGGTCGAAGCAATGGTTACAAAGTTGCCGTCGATCGAAGCAATGGTTACAAAGTTGCCGTCGATCGAAGCAATGGTTACAAAGTTGCTGCCGATCGAAGCAATGGTTACAAAGTTGCTGCCGATCGAAGCAATGGTTAAAAGTTGCTGCCGATCGAAGCAATGGTTATAAAGTTGCTGCCGATCAAAGCAATGGTTATAAAGTTGCCGCCGATCAAAGCAATGGTTATAAAGTTGCTACCGATCGAAGCAATGGTTAAAAGTTGTTGCCGATCAAAGCAATGGTTACAAAGTTGCTGCCGATCGAAGCAATGGTTACAAAGTTGCCGCCGATCGAAGCAATGGTTACAAAGTTGCTGCCGATCGAAGCAATGGTTACAAAGTTGCTACTAGCAGTAAAGTGAAGTCGTAAAGGCTGTAATTATATTGAACAGTAATAAAAATAAGAAAATGTAAAGATAATATAGATAAATGTAAAGATAATATAGATAAAAATAATAATTAATATCTATATATATATATATATATATATATATATAGATATATAGATATATATATATATATTAAGAATGTGAGAGATTATATATAATTATTTTCACAGCCAAACAAAGTCACAACCCAAAAGAGCCAAAAAAAGCCAACAAACCTGAAGTCCAAGACTTGAGTTTCGCCCTCATTTAGGCTCATCAGTTAGACACATCCAAACCCAGGATTCGAATGCAAGAGGCTCGGGTTTCAAATCCCGGGTTTGGATGCGTCTAACTGATGAGCCCAAATGAGGATGAAACTTGAGTCTTGAACTTCCACTTTGTCGGCTGTCATGGCTCTTGTGTGCTGCGACTTTGTTTGGCTGTGGAAATAATTATATATAATCTCTCACATTCTGAACATTCTACTACTAATTGCTCGCTAGGTTAGCATTGTTGGATGGCATCGTCTTGGTGAGTTGAAAATTCCTACTTGTGAGACATTGGGGTTATTAGCTGGTTGGATGACCATGTCACTCGTCGAGACAAAGTAGGTCAATTCCACAGTCGGATTTCGCTGCGGTTTGCTTGATCTATGTTAATAGAATTTCTTGTGTGCAGGGCGTTTGTTTAGTTGGCAGAGTGTTTGCCTTTCATGCAAGAGCCTCTTTCATTCGAATCCCGGGTTTGGATGTGTCTAACTGATGAGTCCAAATGAGGGCTAAACTCGAGTTTTTGACTTCCGGTTTGTTGGCTTTCGTGGCTCTTGTGAGCTGCGACGTTGTCTGGCTGTGGAAATATGTGTATATGTGTAGTACCACTAGTGAAGATAGAACAATAAAATGAGTTTGAAAGCCATAGATTTAAGTAGAATTTAATACAAACAGAATGCAACTAACAAAATCCTGATTGACAGCTTGGAAGGTCAAATAAATCTACCCCAAGTGGGAAGGAATGTAAATGAGATGGAGGTGAAAGGGTGAAAAAAAAAAAAAAAAAAAAAGATGAGTATGGACCCATCTCCAGAAAAAAAAACAAAAATCAAAAACAAATTTAAGAGTCAAAAAGTTGAGTTGTGTATCAACTGCAATTGATATTTGATCCTGGGTTGAGTCATTTTTGAAACACTGACTGACACTAAGCCCAGATTATAAAAATTGAACAAAATAAAACAAAAAGAGGAATTGTATGTAAATTTAAGGCCATTGGAAATTTTTTTCTTTTTTTGTTTATCTTGTAAAAACAACAATTTTTTTTTTTTACTCACGTTCACCCCTAACAAGGCACATCACCACTTGGACGTAAGAAACTTCGGACACATTTTTAAGAAATAAACGGAATACACATATAAACGAAAAACAGAATAAATTCTATTTTGCGAAGCAGACTTCTTTTTGAGATTTTATTAATTACATTTTTTCTTCAATTGTACTATGGAGACGGTTAGAATATCTCGCCATTTAATTTCGATTGCATTTCGCCTGTATATATATATATATATATATATATATATATATATATATATATATATATATATTAAATTGGCATAATTTGCGTAGAAATAAATAAATGCCACTGGGACACAAGGGGCTACTATTTGGGACCATGCCTAGGAAAGATTAAGAAGATGTTGGTTTACATTACATTTAAACTTCTGCATAACAGTACAGTTAGGGAAGCAGATAGTAGGAAGGAATTTCTAAAGTCTAGCTGTTCGAGGGAGTAGAAAGCCTTCTAGCATTTAGGGACCTCAACAGTGAAGGGGTGTAATTTTGTTGCTAAGTGGGTTTGTTTGGGATATGTACATCGAGAGGGGGGGCATAAGTGCAACGCTTTTCCTAGGTCCAATCTTCTCAAAGCATGCCTTCCAAATATTTTAATCTTTAATGATATTTTACTTCTTCCTATAAAATTTTCTTCCAACAAAGATTTCTTGCTATAAAATTTTCTTCCAACAAAAATTTCTTGCTATAAAATTTTCTTCCAGCAAAAATTTCTTGCTATAAAATTTTCTTCCAACAAAAATTTCTTGCTATAAAATTTTCTTCCAACAAAAATTTCTAGCTATAAAATTTTCTTCCAACAAAAATTTCTTGCTATAAAATTTTCTTCCAACAAAAATTTCTAGCTATAAAATTTTCTTCCAGCAAAAATTTCTTGCTATAAAATTTTCTTCCAGCAAAAATTTCTTGCTATAAAATTTTCTTCCAACAAAAATTTCTTGCTATAAAATTTTCTTCCAGCAAAAATTTTCTTGCAATAAAATTTTCTTCCAACAAAAATTTTCTTGCTATAAAATTTTCTTCCAGCAAAATTTTCTTGCTATAAAATTTTCTTCCAGCAAAAATTTCTTGCTATAAAATTTTCTTCCAGCAAAAATTTCTTGCTATAAAATTTTCTTCCAACAAAAATTTCTTGCTATAAAATTTTCTTCCAACAAAAATTTCTTGCTATAAAATTTTCTTCCAACAAAAATTTTCTTGCTATAAAATTTTCTTCCAACAAAAATTTCTAGCTATAAAATTTTCTTCCAACAAAAATTTCTAGCTATAAAATTTTCTTCCAACAAAAATTTCTTGCTATAAAATTTTCTTCCAACAAAATTTTCTTCCAACAAAATTTTCTTCCTATAAAATTTTTCCAAATTTCAGTTCTGATTTTAATATACATTGTATTCTATTTTTTGCAAACATTTCCTCTGGCATATTCGTTTATTCATCTCGTACTCGCACATAATCCCACTATATAAATCTTACTTGTCTGTTTAAATGTATGTATGTATGTATGTATGTATGTATGTTTGTATGTCTGCCTAAAATTTTCAACATTTTTTTTTTTTTTGCTTTCGGTTTCACTTTTTGTTGATAGCATCCATTTTTAAAATTATTTATTTTAATTTTTATTTATTTAACCGTATTTTACGACCAGCCAATGCTGAGCACCTCTCTCCCACTAATTATCTATTATATAAATCTCACCTGTCTGTTTGTATGTATGTATGTATGTTTGTATATCTGCCTAAAACTTTCGACAGAGGTGACGAATTTTCATGAAATTGGTATCGTTTTGAAGCTCGACCCTTCGGACAACAAATATCAAAAAATTGGCTAAAAACATTAATTCCTACACCCTCAAACTGGGCAGTTTTCTACAGGGAGTGGTCGCTTTTATCACCAATATTTTCAAAAGTCATCCCCTCTTTTCGATTGACTAGCCTTAATTTAAACCTTCGCCACTTCCGGTTTGGCAATGGGCGCAGGGGCAAAGATGGCACCTTTTTTTCATGTTCTTTTCCACCTTCGCAGTACGGGTTCGAGCCTGCCTACCTACAACCACTTTTTTTTTCTTCTCAGCACACACCTCCAAACACCCGGGCAACGCCGGGCACCCATGCTAGTATAAAATACTTATTACTTACTTTTTACTGTCTGCCTCACTTTTGTGACCACTGACCTTTCCCGAATAGTTTGACCTGAAAAAAATTGCAGTAAAAAAAAAAAAAATTAAGATAAAATTGAAAGTGTTTATTTATATATATTTCTATTTCCCTAATTCTCGAATCCACTCAACTGAAGACCAACTTTGCCATCTTTGTAACGACTACAATAACTGCAAGAATAATTTCTATGAATTTGAACAGCGGTGAATTTTTTTTTTTTTTTTTTCGACCGGATTACTTTTACTCTACTGGATTTTAAATTCTGACTATTGGATTCTTTCTAAAGAATTATTTTTTTTCACTTTTCGGATTATCTTTGAAAGAGTCTTCATGCAAGCTTCAATTTTATTCCCGGTTTGCTTTTTGTTTTTTCCACATTTCCTACATTTTCTCACACGTTGTTTTAAAGGACATGTACATTTTTGCAATTTATGACTATCATGATTTGCAGTTTCATTTAATGCCTTAACCAGCAAATTCTAGCTTTGCTACAAATATAATTTGCTGATTTCTTTATGTCCTCTAATGAGAAGAATAGCAAGAATAGCATTCTTTGAAACTCCATGGAATAAGGACTTTGAAATTTGTTTTTTGGAGTATCAAATCGAACAATAAGTTTTTAATTGTAAATTTTAACTCACAGTTTTAATTTCTTTTCTCATATATATATATATATATATATATATATATATAATTGTTTTAACAAAAAACAAAACATCGAGAAATTGATTTATAAAAAAAAATAGTGTATTTCATCGTTAGTTACAATTGTTTCAAGACTATTTGGACAAATTCAAGCATCATGTCATTTGAAAATTTTCACAGGAACAGCCTTTCGTCAGAAAAGAAAACACTTTAACAATGAAACGTTATCAAAACCATTTACCCTATAAGGAAAGGCAAACGCTATATATATATATATACACTATAATATTTTTGGATAAATATTAGTAATCTTAAAATGTTTATTTTAATTTCTTATATTCATCATGTGTTATAATTTTTTTCATTCATAAGTTTTTATAATTTTTTTAATAACGTTTTGAATTAAAAATAATTCTGTTAATTTATATACCTCTATACATATATGTATATTTTAATAATATCTATTTGTCTCTGATGAGTTGTTTGATGGCGCAATGGCGCATATCTCTCATCACTACAACGAAACACGTGTAAGGCATTTACAAAAAATTTACAGTACCAATTTATATTTTGAGTAATATAATTTGAAAACAAAATTTAAAAAAAAATAATGAAAGAATAAACAGAGAGAGTAGAGGAGCAAAGGAGGGATAGAGAGAGGAAGAAGAAACAGAGAGGGGGGAAATTAAGGGGTAAGTAGCGAATAAATTAGTTATGTATGAGAAAAGAGAAGAGAAAGAAATAAAATCCAGCTAGATAGTGATATAAAAAAAATAAGAAGGTAAGGCCCTAGCAATTTAACAGAACTCAGCTTTTACTTCTAAAACAAAATTCTACCAAAACACCAAGAATGTGCAAGCATGAGAGGCGCTAATGATTTAACCGAAAATCCACTGTTTTGCGGATATCAAAAACAATTACCTGATTTATTTAATTTTCCTTCCACTGTAAATGCTTTGGCGTCACTTTCTTCCACTCGGCTGCGCCAAGAGGTCTGTGAAGATTTCAATAGTGACATCCTTTCAGACAGATTCGCTGGACGAAGATGAGGTGTGTCTGGACTGCTTGACCGGATTTCCCTGTCCGGGCTTGGACTGGCGCTGTTCGTTTGTTTGATCAGCCGGCGCTTCCAGTCTTCTTCACCGCTCTTCTGCAAAGCCTGAAGTCTGCAAAAGAAAAAAAAAAAAAATCAGAAATAAGATAAATAAAAATGAAATTTGAAGGGGGCAGTTGATTTAAATTAATTTAATTAAATATTTAATTTTTTTTTTTTTTTACTCGCATTCATTAATTAAAAATGTTGCTGCAAAGAAGGTGGGCTCTCTTTATTATGCTAGAAAATTACTCACGCCTGTGAGTTTTAACTTATTTTCCGTGTTCAACAGTGAGTCGGGCGCCATTTTAAATTTTCCAATATATCGGGGGGGGGGAATAAAAATAGGAGTTATTCCTATTGCTCCTCGTAATTCAATATGAAATTATCAGTTACATTAAGACGAGAAATACATACACACACATGCATACCAAATCTTAATTTTATTAATATACAAGAAGAATACCTGTCCTAAGACAGGTAAAGTTAATTACTTTTCTTTTGTTTATTTGCCTCCCACGAGGGAAGAGTTAGGCATGAGGTCAGTTTTTAATGTGGTGGGAAACCAACTCCCCAAAAAGGGGCAATCTGGTTAGTAACAAAATTAAAAAATGTATCGGTCATAAGTATGTTCAACAATATTTAATTTTTATAAAGCATATTGACACTTGGACTTAAGGGCTACTATTTGGGACCATGCCTAGGAAAGATTAACAAGATGCTGGTTTACGTTACATTTAAACTTCTGCATATCAGTACAGCCAGAGAAGCAGGTAGCAGGAAGGGAATTCCAAAATGTAGCTGTTCGAATGAAAAAAAACTATTAGAATAGAAAGCTTTCTGACATTTAGGGACCTCAAGTGAAGGGGTGAGATTTTGTTGCTAAGCAGGTTTATCGGGGATATGCACGTCGAGGGAGCACAAGTGCAACGAGTTCATCAGAGCACATCCATTGAAATATTTGTAAAACAGGCACAGAGATGCAACATTGCGATGATGGGACAGGGGTTGGAGCTTAGTTGACAAAGTGGGACCTATTAGATTGGAAACTCTTTTTTGGACCCTATCCAACACTCTGTTCCCCATTTGGCATCAATTGAAATGGATGGCTCTCGTCTAGGAGAAGCCCCATGTTTTGACAAGCTTCTGAGCTTGATTTTTACTCCTGATCTGAAATGGAACACGTACATCAAGTCTGTTGCCAAGGTCGCTAGAAAGATGGTGGGATCCTTCTACCACTCCAGAAGATATCTCACTACTGATGCAATTCTCTATCTATATAAAAGCCAAGTACGTTCACGGATGGAATACTGCTGCCATATCTGGGTAGGAGCTGCTAAAAACAGCCTATCCTGCCTTGACAGAGTACAAAATAGACTTCGTGGCTTAGTGGGGGATGCCCTTTTCTCTTCCCTGCAACCTCTCTCCCACAGAAGAGACGTTCTGAGCCTATCTTTGTTTATCGTTATTTCCATGGCAGGTGCTCGTCTGAACTCCAATCTCTGGTCCCCCCTCGCCAATCTTTTACGAAAAACACCCATCTAGCTGAAGTCACTGTCAAAGATTTTCCCCACTCTTTATCTGTGCCTAAATCAAAACGTAGATTCCACGAACAAAGCTTCTTTCTTAGAACTGCACGCCTGTGGAACTCTGTTCCGTCTGCCTGCTTCCCACCTGACTACAACCTGGATGTCTTCAAGTCCAACATAAACAAATTCCTGATGAACCGCTCCCTTAAGTAGACACTTTATTAAATCTCCACACTAACGTACTGTTCTTGCAATAGCCCTTATCCCTGAGTGGCTTTCGGGCCTTGATAAGTGGTGACCACCTTGTAAAAGACTAGTGGTAGATGCACCAGCCCAGATGTGGCAATAAAATACTCCATGCAGGATACTCTCAGGCGTAAGAAACTTTCTAGCATGGTAGAGAGAGCTCACCTTCTTTGCAGCAGTCTTTGCAATGTCCTCAATGTATTGTAATACAAATAACGTATAGAATTTAAATCTGGATTGAGGACATGCGTTGCATGGTGAGAAAAGACGTGATACTAATACAAAATAATACACTAGACATGTAAAATGAGTTCAAACAAAACAGGTTTAGGTCTGTTGACCTCAGAGAAGTGTGTAGAACAGATTTTGAAATAAAAATAAAAATTTAAATAAAATATTTAAATCAAAAATTTAAATATATTTCAGTAAAAATTTCATTTTAAAAATAATTAAAAAAAAAAAATAAAAATAAAAAAAATTAAAAAATAAATTTTTTTTTAATTATATAAAGATAAAATTAATCAAATTTAATTACAGATAAAAATTCAAATAAAATTTAAAAAATATTAAATTTGAAATAAAAAATCAATCCACGTTAAAAATAAAATTTTAAAATAAAATCTTCTTTTTTTTTTTAATAAATAAAACTTTAAATAAAATATTTAATTAAAAATTTTTATAATTTTAAATAATAATTACACTTCAAAAATTATTTTCAAAATAAAATTAAAAATTAAAAAATATAAAAGATTTTTCAAATTAAATAAAAATTTAAACGAATATTTTTTAAAATTAAATAATTTTATAAAAATTTTCACTTTAAAAATAATTAAAAGAAAAAATCAAAATTAAATTAAATTTAAATAAAAAAATCATAAAAGGCGGTCATCAGCTGGCCTTGTGTGAGATTGCAATGTTCAGTCGATAGATCACTGTAGATCATCTTATCAACATTATGCCTGCATTTGGCTTTATAAATGTTAAATTTTCTCTTAATCCTCATGATGGTTGACATTACATTTAGATTTCTCTGATGAAAAACAGCTACAATTTTTTCAACTTCTTCTGCCAGCACGAATTGTATAGTGAGAGAGACAGATTCCAGAATTTTAAAATGATTTTTAGAATCTGCTCTATGTAGCACCTGAAACTACTCTATTTTATATTTTTTGGCATAGCATGGATTCTCAACGAAATGCTGGCCAATAGCAGAGTCCAAAGTTGCAGAAAAAGAGAGACTCACAGATCTTACTTTTCCCTGTCTAGTCTTGGATAGAGCGTGCTGGTTTATAGGAGTCCGCAAATGCAAATAACTTCGCCCACATAACCAGCATCACACTGGCATTTAAATTGATAAACAATATTATTGTTCGTATTATTTGGTTTGGTTTGTTTGTTTTGTTTTACGGCATATCAACCCTTTCCGGGTTATTTAATATACGTTCCTGGATATGACCTTAAACTATATCCGATGGTGAGGCCCCAGCTTGTGGGCTTTTGGGAGTGTGGAGCCACCCTTTAATTGCCATTGCTCCCAGGTCCACTCTGACCCGGAGTGGTAGTACCTGTTAGGGTCCCAACTATGGGTTAAATACAAACTGATTTGAAAACAACAAATATATTCTATTAAAAAATTTTTCTTCAAAATCTTTGGATTCGGCATTAAATAACCTGAAAAGGGTTGATATGCCGTAAAACAAAAACAACCAACGAACCATTTAATGTACCTCAATGAGTTTGGCTTGGTTGTTTTACGGTATATCAACCTTTTTCGGATTATTTAATGCTGAATCCAATTATTTTGGAAATAGTATTCATGTTGCATCCAGTTATTTTGTAGAAGGTTTTTATTTTTTCTTCAAGCTCTTTATATTTTCAATCGCTAGTTTGTAGTGTTTGGTTTGGTTGTTTTATTGTGGATTTTATTGTTTTTGTTCCCTGTCCTGCAGACATGAATGAGTTTTGCAATGGGTGAGGGGAAAAGAGTTACAGTATTAATGTTTGGTACATTTTAAGTTAGGAAACCAGTCAGGAAGTGTGTGTGTGTGTGTGGGGGGGAGATAGAAAGACAAGGGGAAATGGGAAGAAAGAAAAAGGGGGGGAGGTGGGTTGTTGTTTTTGCAGAACATAAAAAAGTTTTGCAAAAGGAAGCATCAAAACAAAAAGCATCAATGTTATGTGCATTTCGTCTCAGAATTGGTTGGTTGTTTTTGTTTTACGGCATATCAACCCTTTTCAGGTTATTTAATGCCGAATCCAAAGATTTTGAAGAAAAATTTTTTAATAGAATATATTTGTTGTTTTCACGTCGGTTTCTATTCAACCGATAGTTGGGACCCTAACAGGTACTACCACTCCGGGTCAGAGTGGACCTGGGAGCAATGGTAATTAAAGGGTGGCTCCACACTCCCCAAAGCCCACAAGCTGGGGCCTCACCACTGGATATAGTTTAAGGTCATATCCAGGACCCCCATTGAGGGGCTTTTACCCTCTGCAGGGGGGTAGTCGGCGTATTCTAATGCCCCACCGATAGGGCCATCGTCTCAAGAAGCCAATATCTTCAGACAGCCTGATCTGGTAGCACCAGTATTATTTGATTACTGTTCTCATTTGGAGTGTGATTATCACAATGTATCGGCCAAAGTAACCTCCGGCCTTCTTCATGTGTATTTTATCAAATTTGGAAATGCTTCTGTTGAGCAGAATTCTTTATTTACTTCACCGGGGTAGCATGCTCTTGTTCCGTCAGCCATGACGTGGTTCAGCCACAAAAAGGATTCCGCTCAAAATTCCATCTAAATTCCCGAGTTCGACAAGATACATGTGAAGCAAGTCGGAGCTTACATCGACCCCCGCCCCCACCCGAGCTCAACAATATACACCTGAAGAAGGTCGGAGGTTACATCGACCGAAACGTTGTGAAAATTACACTCAAGATGAGAACAGTAGTCTGATGAATCCAATTAATACGAATATCCAATCCTCATCTAAAAAATTCAGAAACCTGAAATATTATTGTTGTGGATGCAAGGCAAACTATCCCTGTGAAAAGAAGGAAATGCAGGTTTCATAATATATACCAAAGGCAAGGAATCGTCTTTATTTTCGCCAATAATATTTTTCATTGTATGCTATCGATTTTCTCCTAACAAGTGTACCACTAAACACACACACACACATATATATATATGTATATATATATATTACAATAGAAAAATGTGAGCATGAAAGGTAATATGGTTAAGCTTAAACATGGAAAAGTAAAGAACTAGTTATTAAAACTGGAAAAGAAACAGCCAAGATATTCTAGTAAAAAATATAATAAATTTATAACTTAAAATATTGCAGCATTAAGAATCGATTATATAATGTTAAATTGAATTTTAAAAAAAATTATTGCTGCAATATTTTAAGTTATAAATTTATATTTTTTACTAAAATATCTGGTCCTTTTTTTTTTTTTTTTTCAGTTTTAACAACTAGTCCTTTACTTTTCCATATTTAAGGTTAAAACTGGAAAAGAAAAACACAAGATATTCTAGTAAAAAATATAATAAATTTATAACTTAAAATATTGCAGCATTAAGAATTGATTATATAATGTTATAAATTGAATAAAAAAAGAATTCTTAATGTTGTAATATTTTAAATTATAAATTTATTATATTTTTTACTAGATTATCTTGTCTTTTTCTTTTCCAGTTTTAACAACTAGTCCTCCACTTTTTCATGTTTAAGTTTAACCATATTACTTTTTCATGCTCGCATTTTTCTATTGTAATCCATGATTTTTACAGGCTTCCAATAAATTCATTTGTTATTTGTTTAATTTCAGTTTTATTTTTTTGCCCCCATAAACATAACATACACATATGTAATAACAATGTACGGCACTCGTCTGTGTCAATAAAATCCCCCAATTATCTCCCTTTCATTCTTTCATTCTGTCTGTTTCACGACAGCAGTGAATTAGAAGCAACACTAGTCGCTGAAGTGACGTGGTTGCTATAGAAATCAGTCATAAAAAACGTTGCTCACCTCCTTACGTTTTTTTATGATTTTGAACACCAGTAAAATCATAACTTATTTTACTCATCGAAAATGAACATTTTTTTTTCACAATATAACTGAGAAGGTGATCTTTGAATTGTAATAATTGTTTGAAATTTGGTCAAAAAATGATTGAACGGTGAAGCTTTAAAGCAATTTTAAATGACTAAAACTTCCACTTAACGATATATTCAAACACTCCCATGTTTGAAATATATATATATATATATATATATATATATATATATATATATATATATATATATATATAACTACTTCATTTACTCACAGAGCTAGTTAGTAATTTATAAAATATATATATAGCGATTAAGCTACACTGAATATTCCGCGTTTCATCCACTCTAGGATTCCTAGAGTGGATGAAACGCGAAATATTCAGTGTAGCTTAATCGCTATATATATTTTATAAATTACTATATATATATATATATATATATATATATATATATATATATATATATTAGTTTTACAGTAGTTCAGAAAAACATTGGTACCGTCGGTTTCAAGCCCAAACACAACAGGAAACCGTTAATGGTAACACGTAAATAATGTTCGGCTCTCGTCAGCCATCTTGTTTTCTCTAAATATAATATCAGATAAATATATATATATATATATATATATATATTAGTGAAGTGACGATTCCAATATTTTTCCTGATTCTAATACAATTACCGATTCAGTACGAAATTATCGATTCCGATTCTTTATAAATCTCTAATAATTTTACTATAAAGTTATTTTGTAAAAACACCTCTTAAATGTGCATTATTTTCTCAAATATAAAAAACACACTTGTGAGGGTGTGATTAGAGATTTTAGTTTTACTGGAAGTTTAAATCAATAAATATTTATTATTTTATTATTACTACAAGCAGTGGAAGATGTTTTATAAAAACAAAATAAAATAAAATAGAAAATTAAAGGAATCGCTTTTGGCATCGGAAAATAGGCTAAAATTTTCCCAATTCCGATACTCCAAAGAGCCCGATTCCAGATTCTGATTAATTGTCCATCTTTTGCCTCCTGTTCCCCTTACCTCACCCTTTTTTTAACCAAGTAAGATCTTTGACTTACTTGTAGTTTCATTAAATACTTTTATATGCAAAATCCGATCCTGCATTTTGCTAATTCCTGCCCTCTGATGAGAAGGAGAGTATTTCTTCGAAACTCCGCGGATTAAGGTCTATCCACTTATCTTGTGCTTCCTTTTTTAAAATTAAATATGTTTTTAACTCTTTTTCAAGATGTCTTTTAACATATTTTATTAATCATTTGTTCATATATATATATATATATATATATATATATATATATATATATATATATATATTGAATAAAATGAGCCATAATTTTTTAATTGAGAATCAATTTCAAAAGCAAAAAACAAACAAAATCAATAGTTTGTACGATCGTTTCGGAAATGATGTTTTATTGAAATAGACAATATGTCTTGAACAATAATTTTATAAAAAGATTTTTTATATTTGAAAAAGTCTCCTCACCAGCAAAATAATTCATGAGGGGGGGGGTTAAAGACACCAAAACAAACTAGCATTTTTATATTGAGGCAGATATTCCTGGAAAAATTAAAAGAATAATAAAAAAATAATAAAAACCTCGGACGAGCACTTGCCATGGAAATAACAATAAAACAAAGAAAGGCTCGCAACGTCTCTTCTGTGTTTTAATAGTATTAATAGTAATAATACATTTACTAGTACATTAAAGTAAACTCTGCTCTTTAGACTCTAGGTCTAATTCCCCCAATATATATATATAGGGTTTTCTTCTATAGACAGTGAAATTAAAATAAATGATTTTTTTTTTTCATACAAATATGTAACATATTCCGAAGATTAATTTTTATCATTTATGATTAAACTACAGTTTCAAAGAAAATAATCTAATGGGGTTAAATCCCACGAACAAGGTGGCCAGTTGACAGAACCATTTTGTGAAATTATTCGTTCATCAAATGCTTCTCTCAGTAAATTAATTGATCGTATCACTTGCAATTTGCAAATGATGCTCGAGTGTCAGTCTCTTTATGGTGAATTGCCAAACCAAGCTGAACTCAAAATAACCGATAGTTGCGAAAGCTACAAAAAAATAAATAAATAAATAAAAGAGTTGTCAATTCAAAGTTTGTCGCTTCTAAAAAAAAAAAAAGAAACCCACGTACTTATCCAAGTGGGTAATTTAGTTTGAAAACCTTTAAAAAAAATAAATAAAATAAAAATTAAAAAAAAAATGCTGTCAAATAAATTCACACACGAAAAGAAAAAAAAAATTTATATTTTAGTCAAAATTAAAACCAGATTAAATCCAATCCAAAAACCATGCGGATTATTTCAGATTATTAAGACGTGTCCATGCAATCCTTAAAGAGGCTCTGTCTGTCAATTGGAACTCGCATTTTCATCACTAACGTCGCTACACTTCATTTTCTTGGTCCTCAGTCAGTGAAGGAGAAATCCTTCATGACTGAAACAATTTTTATTTTTGTTCCTATCCAGAATGCCCCTTTTCGGGGAGCTGGATTTTCCCCACATTAAAAACCGACCTTGTGTCTAACTTTGCCCTCGTGGGGAGGCAAGTAAATCGGAACTATTAGATGTAATTTATTTTAGACTAGCCTGGGTGCCCGGTGTTGCCCAGGTGTTATGAGGTGTGTGTTAAGCAAAAAATAAAGTGGTAGCAGGCAGGCAGGCTCGAACCCATACTGTGAAGGAGGAAATGAATGTGAAAAAAAAACCTGACATCTTTGCTGTTGCGTCCATCCCCAAACTGGAAGTGGCAAAGATTTAAATTAAGGCTAGTCAATCGAAAAGAGGGGAGGACTTCTGAAAATATCGGCGATAAAAGCAACCCCCTCCTTGTAGAAAAGTGCTCAGTTGAGGGTGAAGGAATTAATGTTTTCGGCCAATTTTTTTTATATTTGTTTTCCAAAGGGCCGATCTTCAAAACCATGTGAAAATCCGTCGCCTCTGTCGAAAGTTATAGGCAGACATACATACATACATACATACATTTAAACAAACAGGTGAGATTTATATAATAGATTTAAGATTCTGTCAGTAAGTCTGTCGTGTTTAGGTTTAAGAAAAAAATATTTCTTTGCTATGTTATGCTTCAAATGGCATCCGCATTCACTGTCACCCTTGATATACTACCCGCTTTGCTTTGTCACCCTTAAAATACTATTCCATTTTGTCAGCCTTGAAATAGTATCCGTATCGCTCTGTCACCTTTGTTGTTGTTATATATTTTTAAACGGTTGCCGTTTTCTTCTTCTTCTATTATTAAATCTCACGCTGGGAAAAATTGGTATCGTTAGAAAGGTCAGTCTCTCAGCTGACAAATATCCAAAAATTGGCCAAAAAACATTAATTCTTTAACCGTCAACTGAGACGTTTTTTTTTTTTACAAGAAGGGGTCACTTTTTGCGTCAACATTTTTGCAGTCATCATACGCCTTGCAATGACTAAGCTTAATTTGAACGCCCTTGACATCGTAAGTCGCGGTGGGGATAATGACTATAGCATCTATTTTTTTCTCCTCCTTTTCCTCTTAGCGCTACAGGTTCAAGCCTGGCTACTGCGGCTAATTTTTTTTTTGCTTTTTGCGCTCGCACGAGTACTCGCTGCTATTTTCATTTTTTTTAGGGGATGGATTAATTTTTTTTTTTTTTTTACTTTTTGTGCTCACGTGAGTACTCACTGCTATTTTCATTTTTTTAGGGGATTAATTTTTTTTTTTTTACTTTTTGTGCTCACGTGAGTACTCACTGCTATTTTCATTTTTTTAGGGGATTAATTTTTTTTGATGGGGGGGGGGGTTGTACGAGTACTCGCTGCTATTTTCACTTTTTAGGGAATTGATTAATTTTTTTTTGCGCTCGCGTGAGTACTTGCTACTATTTACATTTTTCAGGGGATTGATTAATTTGGTGGGGGGCGCTCGCACAAGTACTTGCTATTTTCATTTTTTTAGCGGATTGATTCATTTTTTTTTTTTTTGGCGCTCACATGAGTACTTGCTATTTACATTTTTTAGGGGATTGATGCTTTTTTTTTTGGTGGGGGTGCGCTCGCATGAGTACTCACTACTATTTTCATATTTTTAGGGGATTGATTAATTTTTTTTGGGGGGAGGGGGGTGCACGAGTACTCGCTGCTACTTTCACTTTTTAGGGGATTGATTAATTTGGGGCGGGGTGCTCGCACGAGTACTCGCTGCTATTTTGACTTTTTAGGGGATTGATTAATTTTTTTTGCTTTTTGCACTCGCATGAGTACTCGCTGCTATTTGCATTTATTTTAGGGGATTGATTAATTTTTTGGGGGTTCTTTATGTACTCGCTCTATTGAAACATTTTTTTTAAGGTTCCTCAATATCCTTACAATAAAACCTCCATATATAAAAACACACACACACACACACGTGTGTGTTTTTTCCAGGTTCATACTTGTTTTCCATGTCCATTTTTAAGGCCTTCTCCAGACAAAATTCAAGTTTTAAAAATAAAATCTAATTTATAAAACCCATCATACCTGTCTGTCTGTCTCTATATTTTCAAACTATCTCTTCTGAAATTAAAAGTCGCAGAACAGCACCAGAAGCATCAAATGATCGATTTTATATGGACAGTTCTTTTCTGCATCTTTAGCCGCTTAAAATAGTTTTTAAGGGGGTCAAAATTGAAAAATTCGTTATACATTTTGTACATTCATCTTAGTTTATTTTTAATCAGTTCATATGCGTGTCACATTGGTTTCAAGAAAAAGCTCAAAATTCGAGGCTTTTTCAAGAAAAAGCTCAAAATTCGAGGCTTTTTCAAGAAAAAGCTAAAAATTCGAGGCTTTTTCAAGAAAAAGCTCAAAATTCGAGGCCTTTCCAAGAAAAAGCTCAAAATTTGAGGCCTTTTCAAGAAAAAGCTCAAAATTCGAGGCCTTTTCAAGAAAAAGCTCAAAATTTGTGGCCTTTTTAAGAAAAAGCTCAAAATTCGTGGCCTTTTCAAGAAAAAGCTCAAAATTCGTGGCCTTTTCAAAAAAAAGCTCAAAATTCGAGACCTATTCAAGATCAAGCTCAAAATTCGAGGCTTTTTCAAGAAAAAGCTCAAAATTCGAGGCTTTTTCAAGAAAAGTTCAAAATTCGAGGCCTTTTCAAGAAAAAGCTCAAAATTCGAGGCCTTTTCAAGAAAAAGCTCAAAATTCGAGGCCTTTTCAAGAAAAGGCTCAAAATTCGAGGCCTTTTCAAGCGTGTGCAAACCCCGAGAGAGATATGAAGGAGAAAGAGAGAGATAAAAATTTTCTATGTTATTTCAAAGGCCTAATAGTGCATGTGAATACGTAGAAGAAAACTGCAAAATAGAATGTGCAAAATTTGTAACAGGTGCACTGGTGCAATATCTACGCTATGCAGACAAGTCGACTTGCCTCACATCAGGATGTCCTTCGATGTCACCGAATAAAATACTGCAACAGTAAGTGGCACACAAGTGTTTTTTTTTGTTTTTTTTTTTTGCTTTGTTTTGTGTTTTTGACAAAATGACAGCAAAGAATAAATAATAAATGTTAAACAAACAAAAATAAAAAAAATTGAAAATCCAGATTTTGAAAATAAAAAATTTGGGGGGATATAAATTTTTTTATTAAATTGCAACAAGATAATCTATCTATATATCTATAAAAGTGAAAATGTGTGTGTGTGTGTGTGTGTGTGTGTGTGTGCATTTCCCTACGAATCTACTCTGTCAATTTTCAGTCTAGAGGCTCAAGATTTGACATAAGGGGTATTGAGATTTGGGAAAATCTTTTTAATCGGTTTTCGGCCAGAAATTTGGCAGTCAAGAGGTCAAAGTTCAACGATTTGACCGTTGAAAACTCTACCAAACTCCTCTGCAAATTTTGAGTCTAAACACTTGAAATTTTAAATGTAGGTTATTAGTTGGACATGGATCAAACTTTATAATTTGATTCGATCCCCCCAAAAAATAAATGTTAAGGGATCAAAATTGGGGTCAAAGTTAAAAAAAAAAAAAAAATCTCTGGAGTCTCTACGAAATTACTCAGACAATTTTTGGTCTAAACATTTGAAATTTTACATCAAGTGTATTCTCACATAAGGCAAGTTATGAACAGTACATAGGCTGAACTACTAGTATATATATAAAAGTAAAAATGTCTGTGTGAACTGCTAGTGTGTATATATATATATATATAAGTAAATAAAAGAAAACTTTTTCATTAAATTGCAACAATATAATCTATCTATCTATATATCTGTAAAAGTGAACGTGTCTGTGTATCTGTCTGTCTGTGTACATTTCCCTACGCAATAACTCTCAATTTTAAGTCTACAGACTCGAAATTACTAAGATTTAGTACTGGGTACTGAGATTTGGGAAAATCTATGTGATCGGTTTTCGCCCAGAAATTTGGCGATTAAGGGTTCAAAGTTCAACAATTTGATCTTTGAGAACTCTACCAAACTCCTCCGCCAATTTTGGGTCTAAACACTTGAAATTTTAGATATAGGTTCCTTGGACATGGATCTAACTTAATAACTTAATTTGAGCCCAAAACAATAAATTGTAAGGTGTCATAATCGGGGTCAAAGTTTAAAAAATTGACCGCTTTTTTTTTTTTTTTTTTGCTCAGCATACACCTCCAAATACTCGGGCAACGCCGGGCACCCATGCTAGTATACCTATAAAAGTGAAAATGTGTGTGTGTGTGTGTGTGTCTGTACATTTCCCTACCAAATAACTCTGTCAATTTTCAGTCTACAGACTCGAGATTTGACATAAGGGTCACTGAGATTTGGGAAAAACTTTTTAATCAAAAATAGATAAATGTTAAGGGGGTCAAAATTGGGGTCAAAGTTAAAAAAAATTTACCTCCGCAGTCTCTACGAAATTACTCAGACAAGTGTATTCACACGTAGGGCAAGTTACGAATAGTACATAGAGCCCGAGCAAAGCCGGACTGAACTGCTAGTATATCTATAAAAGTGACAATGTGTGTGTGTGTGTCTGTGCAAGGAGGCTTCTCAACCTATATACTCAACAATCTTTTGATCTACAGACTTGAAATTTGCTATATAGAGTACTCAAACATGTGGAAACCTTCTTGATCCATTTTCATCCGAAAAAAAAAAAAAAAGGGCAGCTAAGGGGGTCAAAATTGAAAAATTGGTACGTGGGGTCAGAGTTGATTCGGATTTTTATGATCTGTTTGTCAACTGTTTCACAAATGCGCATGCGTGACCGTGAAACATGACAACATTTTTATGTTAAGAATAAGTAGGTTTGAAAACAATTGAAATGATTGTGTCAAGCTGGTCTAATGGCTATCGTACTCGACTTACTTTCTTTAGGTTTTGATTTTTATATTTTTTTTATTTAGAAGTGAACTGTTTAAAAAAAAAAAAACAACATCATACGCGCATGCACATGGCTCTGTTTCTGTATGAATTAAAATATAATATTTATGCGTATTTTATGACCGGGCAACGCCGGTCAGCCTGCTAGTATCTAATATAACTAGAAAAGGGATAAGAAATAGGGACTAAAAATAATATACCTGCAAAGTGGAAACCTCCGTTCAGTCTCAAAAAACAATGGATACCCTCTGCACGTGTAATTATGAGGCAAGGGTTGCGCAATCTTCAACCACGCCTCTCCTGAATCAACAATGCTGGAATCCAGTGACATGGAGAAAGAAGTCCAGGACGACTGGAAACAATGCCGGGATAAGCAGAGAGCACATACAGCGCTTGGAATTACCAAATGGTCACCCATTTTAGTACTGACCAGGTTCAATGTTGCTTAACTTTGATGAATCTGACGGGGGGGGGGACCGGTGTATAAACGTGATTCTGCCATATGCAAAGTCTACAACAATTAAAGGAGTTGATACGCGTTTTGCTTACAATAAGGACGTAAAAATCTCGTTACGTTATGCTAACACGAACGACGCTCATCTAAATGGGTGCATACGTTTCGTATTTGCGACGTGCCCTTAACGTGTTACTAGTGTCTGTTGTGGTTCTTCACTTTTATACAAACTTTTTCCGATAAAAAGCAAAACAAAAAACAGTCATGAACTTTTTGGCCTCGGTACAAAAATCGATAGAGTCCTATGCCATTTCTAGAAATGGCCTTTTCCCAGTTGACTGTGGCAGGTGCAGTCCTAGGGGGTCCACCCTCCCAGACTTTGCTTTTGTTATTTGAGGCGAGGTTAAGCAGAGAGCACATACAGCACCTGGAATTCCCAAATGATCACCGATTTTAGTATTGACCAGGCTCAACGTTACTTAACTTTGATGAATCTGACGGAACCAGTGTACGAACGTGATTCTGCCATAAGCAAAGTCTACAACAATTGTTACGTTATGCTAACATGAACGGCAGGTGCACTCCTAGGGGGTCCACCCTCCCAGACTTTGCTTTTGTTATTTGAGGCGAGGTTAATTTATTGTTAATCGCCCAGGATACCATTGTCAGGGAACACTGACGGGCCGCTCAGGCATTTTATTGCAGGTTAGAATGCTCCTCATCAGGGGCACCGGCTCTTTAATTCCACTATCTAAGCCTAGCGTCTAATCTTCACGCCGCGGAGAGAAGGGAGATAAACACCAATTCACACTTCTGAGTAGAATATTGAAAATTTGATCCGAGATGTGAGCGACTTTACCTTTCAGCTAAGGATCCGCTCATTTTAACGACGGGCTGGATGATCTGTGATGCTTCTTTCTTCTCCTCGGGTGTCACGGGTTGGGTTTTATGGTGCCGGCTTCCATATCGTTGTAACTTCCTCGGAGATTCGGGAGATTTCTTTTCCACATTGGTCACAGGCTGCGTGAGATACCTACAAAATAAAATTGTTTGAAATAATGAAAAATGTATTTCTGATTTATTTATTTTTTTTTTTACAAAATAATGAAAAATTTGTTTCCGATTTTTTTTTTTTTTTTTTTACAAAATAATGAAAAATTTGTTTCGGATTTTTTTTTTTTTTTTTATTTTACAAAATGAAAAATTAATGGATTTTCATTTTTCTGTGTGTGTGTGTGTTTTTTTTTGTTTTACATGAACATTTAACAGTTTTCGACAGTTAAAAGGTTGGACGTTACACAAATTTTGACCTCTTAGCAGTTATTTTTACCAGCTAATGACTGAATAAAATTTCTTTCACACGTCCGAATACCCTATGTATCAAGTTTCTCTATCTATATAAAAGCCAAGTACGTCCAAGAATGGAGTACTGCTGCCACATCTGGGCAGGAGCTGCTAAAAACAGCCTATCCTGCCTTGACAGAGTACAAAATAGACTTCGTGGCTTAGTGGGAGATGCTCTTTTCTCTTCCCTGCAACCTCTCTCCCACAGGAGAGCCTGTCTTTGTTTTATCGTTACTTCCATGGCAAGTGCTCGTCTGAGCTCCAATCTCTGGTGCCCCCCTACCCTCGCCAATCTTTCACGATAAACACCTGTCTAGTTGAAACCATTGTCAAAAATTTTCCCCACTCTTTATCTGTGCCTAAATCAAAACGTAGATTCCATGAACAAAGCTTCTTTCTTAGAAGTGCATGCTTGTGGAACTCTGTTCCATTTGCCTGTTTCCCACCTGACTACAACCTGGATGTCCAACATAAACAAATTCCTGATGAACCGCCCCCTTAAGACACTTTATCAAATCTCCAATACTAAGGATCTGTACACGCAATAACCCTTATCCCCGAATGGCTTCCGGGCTTTGATAAGTGGTGACTACCATGTAAAAAAAAAAAAAAAAAAAGTTTCAAGTCAAATTGACTGAGGAGTTTGGTAGAGACCTGTCCTCAGACAGACAGACAGAAAACTACTAACACCCGAAAGCATCCTGTACCTCTATAAGGCCACCATTCGCCCATGTATGGAGTATTGCTGTCATATTTGGGCTGGTGCATCTGCTACTAGTCTCTCGCTCCTTGACAAGGTTCAAAAGAGAGTCGCAAATCTGATAAGCCCTAAACTGGCATCTAAGCTTCGGCCTCTGTCCCATCGACGAAACGTTGCATCCCTCTGCCTGTTCTACAAGTATTTTAATGGTGAATGCTCTGATGAACTGCAAGCACTTGTGCCCCCACGATGTGAACACTCTCGACAGACCCGACAGGCTGCAAAATCCCACCCCCACACTGTAGAGATCCCTAGATGTAAAAGATCTTTCTACTCCAGTAGTTTCTTCCCCAGAACCGCCAGACTTTGGAATTCCCTTCCGGGTCCCCGGGTCCCTGCTTCCCCAACTGTACTGACGTGCAGAAGTTCAAGTGTAACGTGAACCAACATCTTGCTGCCCAAATCCCTACATAGTACCCCAGTAGTTGTTGCCCCTGATAGTAGCCCCCTACACCAAAGTGGCAATGTGCCTTGTTTGGGGTTAAAATGTAATAAAAAAAATAAATAAATAAAAAAACAATGTCACTTTTATATATATATATATATATATATATATATATTTTTACACAGTGATCACCACTTATCAAGGCCCGGAAGCCACTCAGGGATAAGGGTTATTGCAAGTACATTACGTTAGTGTGGAATATATATACTAGCAGATCGCCCAGCATTACCTGGTCATAAAAATGCTCAAATATATTTTAATTCATGCAGATTTCATATTTATTATTATAGAACTAATTCTCTATTGATTATTATATTGTACCCAATATATATTGTATTGATTTCAAAAGTTTTCCAAAAAAAATGACTTCAGTGCTATCATCTAGAATCAAAAACAAAACAGGGGTCAAAATTGAAAAAAATCGTTATATATTTTGTACATTCATCTTGGTTTATTTTTAATCAGTTCATATGCGTGTCACGTTGGTACAGTGGTAACGTCACCAGCTTTGAATGCTACAGTTTTGTTTTTGGTTTCGATTCTAGCTGATGGCAACCAAATAATTTTTTTTTTTACTTTTGAAATCACGACTACAGTGATATATACGAAATCTGGAGAAATTAAAATATCATATTAAAGTGTATTTTACAACCGGGCAGTGTGTGTGTGTGTGTGTGTGTGTGTGTGTGTGTGTGTGTGTGTGTGAGGACACTTCTCAACCTATATACTCAGCAAATTTTTGGTCTACGGACTTGAAATTTGGTATATAGGATATTCAGGCATGTGGAAAACGTTTTAATCGATTTTCATCCGGCAAAAATGGCAGCTAACAGGTCAAAATTGAAAAATTGGTACTTTGGGTGGGTCATTGGGTTTTTATCTGTTTGCTGTTTCATGAACGCATGTGTGTGAATCGTTCGCATGGCAGATTTTTTATGTTAAGAATAAGTAGGTTTGAAAACACTTTTTAAAGAACATGTCAAGCTGGTCTAATGGTTATTGTACCTGATTCACTGAAGGACTATATGTTTGGCCACAAATGAGTGGACTTTTTTATCGACCGTTCTTTTATGCGTCTTTAGCTGTTTAAAATAGTTTTTAAGGGGTCAAAAATGAGTAAAAATTGAAAAAATCGTTATACAGTGTGTACATTCATCTTAGTTTATTTTTAATCAGTTCATATATATGTTGCGTTGGTACAGTGGTAACGTCACCAGCTCTGAATGCTACAGTTTTGCTTTCGGTTTCGATTCTAGCTGATGGCACCCAAATATTTTTTTTTTTTTTTTTTTTTAACTTTTGAAATCATGACTCTGGATAGATTAAAATATCATATTTAAGCGTATTTTACCACAGGTGGGGAGGGGGGTTGTCCCCTCCCCTCTCAGGGAGGGGGGGGAGAGTCCCCTCCCCTCTCCGCTAGTAAATACGAAATCTGTATGAATTAAAATATATTAAGCATATCAACAAAACAGCAGATGTATGTATCTGTGTCCAAATGAAAATATTTAACCGATAAACTCTTAAACTGCTGGTCACATAGCACTGAAATTAACAGGAAATAGTCATTATAAGCCAAGAGTGGCTTATAACGAGTAAAATCTTTGATTGGATGAATAACGCACACAGAAATATGCCGACAAGTTGAAATGCAAAATGTTCATTTCAACTTGCCGACATATTTCTGTTAGTTTTACGCATGTGCAAATTCATTCATGGCTTAAAGTGGTTTAATTTTACATTTTTCTTATCTATCTGTCAATAGTTCAAATGTTCGGAACGCAACTGGAACGCTAAATGTCTTGGTTTTGATTCTAGCTAATGGCACTCAAGTCAATTTAAAAAAAAAAATTTTGCAATCACTACTATATATTAGGTACAATATAATATTCAATACAGTATCGGCCCTGTAAATAGGAAATCTGCACGAGTTAAAATATATTTAACAACCAAGCAAGGGTGGATAATCCCCGCTAGTCTTTCATAAAAAAAAAAAAAAAAAATCTGTGATTTCAACGTTATATAAAAGATGAATATTTTGTACTATTTATAATTCAACTTAACCGGAAGTTAAAAAAAAAATCTGGTGTTACTGACAAAAGTGTCAGCCATTGCTTATTTTTGGGTGCTTGAAATCCATATGGCCCTTTTGCTACACCCCAACCCTGTCTGTTGATGCTGTCCCCGTTTCTCGTCCCAATCCATTTTTGAAAAATATAAAAGTTCTTTGTGTGACCAAACCCTTCGAGTAACATGATTCGGAGGGTTCCGATTTCAGTCCATCAAATACTTGAAATTACGAGCAACGTCAACATGGAGCCGCGATTATTCGCTCGGTTGTAAACAAATACTTAAGTCCCCATGTATGTAGCTCCCCACGAGAACAGGATTCAAAAAGTAGACAAATTTTTAATGTGAGGAGAATCCAGTTTTTCTAAAAGGAAGAGAACTCAGAATTGGGGGGAAAAAAATTAAAATTGCCTCAGTCTAGAAGAATTTCTACTTCACTGACCGCCGCTCCAGTAGATATCTCACTACTGATGCAATTATCTACCTATATAAAAGCCAAGTACATCCAAGGATGGAGTACTGTTGCCACATCTGGACAGGAGCTGCTAGAAGCAGCTTATCCTGCCTTGACAGAATTCAAAATAGACTTCATAGCTTAGTGGGGGATGCCCTTTTCTCTTCCCTTCAACCTCTTTCTCACAGAAGAGACGTTGCGAGCCTGTCTCTGCTTTATCATTATTTCTATAGCAAGTGCTCGTCTGAGCTCCAATTTATGGTTCCCCGTAGCCAAACTTTCATGAAAAACACACGTCTAGCTGAAACCACTGTCAATAATTTTCCCCACTCTTTATCTGTGCCTAAACTGAAACGTAGATTCCATGAACAAAGCTTCTTTCTTAGAACTGCACGACTGTGGAACTCTCTTCCGTTTGTCTGTTTTTCAGCTGACTACAATTTGGTTGTCTTCAAGTCCAATGTAAACAAATTCTTGATGAACCGTCCCTTTAAATAATCCAATTTTACAAAATTCCCACCACTTATGTTTACTATGCTATAATCACATTGACTAATGTATAGCCATTAACCCTTATCCTCGAGTGGCCTCTGGGCCTTGATAAGTGAAGATTACTGTGTAAAAAAAAAAAAAAAAATTACACTTTGCTCGAAGCTAAAAGACTAAAAGGAATAAATCAATCCATATCATACGGATATCTAATCATTAACAGCAGCGTTGTGGAGTCGGACATTTCGGAAAGAGTCAAAGTCAGACGAGTATGGATGTCAGGAGGTGGAGTTCGATTTTTTTTTTAATACTCAAAAAATCAGCAGAAAGCCGGAATATCAAAGGCTTTAAAATAAGTCCGAATCCAATATTTTAGAATTCTAGGGGTCCTGCTGCCACACCCAGGGTCTGCCAGCGGCTACTTGATTGCACTAAACTCTTCAGCACATCCAGGTACACTTTGGTGTTCAAGCCGACTTCGAAGATGTGAGGTGGCATGATGTAGCCCTCACTTGAAAGCACACCAAAGACGTAACCACGGCCGGAAACTTTGTTTCAAATCACTAGAGCTATGACAACAGCATATTCTTTTCCTTGTTTTGATTCTCAGGTTTATATCCATTGATATGTTATATGTTTTTATGTAGAGTGATGCGGTTCTCAGTTGATTGTGTCTAACTGTGTTGGATATATACTCGAGAGTAAAAACACTGAAAAGAATATGCTGTTGTCATAGCTCTACCAATCACCCTGGGCATGTCCCTGTTATTCATGACAATCCAGCGATGCATTTTGAGGGTGCTGGCAATGGTCCTGTCGTCATAACTTGGATCTGTAGAGAGCATGAGTTGTACAACGGCACATCTCCGATCTCGCTCGTTGAACATTGTGTCACTTTCAGACATGATAGAATGTTCCTATCACTCTTGGGATTTGTACACAACTGGCCAACTAGTAGATGGTCTACAACAAAAAAAAAAAAAAAAAAAAAAAAAAAAAACCGGTTTTCATCAAACGGAAATGGAATCATGTCGTCTTTTTCTAGAGCGACAATTTTATCGTTCCAACCCGCATGTATATGTCTGTGGGGGGAGGGGTGTAGGCTAAAGGCCCGGTCTCGTTTGAATGTCATTTGAAACTTTTTGTTATCTGATTATCTTTGGCAAAAAAAAAAAAAAAACAAAAAAAAAAACAAATAAAACACACACAAAAAAAATTTCTTTCTTACATAAGTATATGTGAATTAGATCAAAGTCGTTTTTGTTGAAAGTCGAGAAAAAAAAAAGAAAAATATTGTTGAATTCGGCAACAGCCTAAAACAACATACTTTTATAAGATGCACTTTACTCTTGGGGACAAAAATATAAAGACTGTTTCTTCTCTTTTGAAAAAACAAGTTTTTTTGGTGGGGTGGGGTGGGGGGTTAGAACGAAATGTTTGAACATTTTTTTTTATCCTGGTTATGATTAAAAAAAAAAATAGTGTTGTTTTTGTTTGGCAGAAGAACAAAATTGGAATAGTTTTGAATTTTTGAGATGAGGATTGATTATTCGTATTGGATTCTTTGGACTACTGTTCTCATCTTGAGTGTTATTTTCACAACGTTTCGATCGATGTAACCTTCGACCTTCTTCAGGTGTATCTTGTCAATCTCGGGAATTTTTCTGTGGAACTCCGCACCACTTTGATTAATGTAATAAGGAATCTTCCTGTCGGCCTCTGGGAATCCTACTGTTGGATTCTTCAGACTAGTATTCTCATCTTCAGTGTTCTTTCCACAACATTTTGATCGATGTAACCTTCGATCTTCTTCAGGTGTATCTTATCAAACTCAGGGAATGTTTCTGTAAAACTTGGAACTTGCACGGAATTTCAAACAGAACCTTTTATTTAATCCATTTGTGGCACAGTGGATAAAGTATTTGGTAAAAATTCACTTGTAAATTGCACTCTTCTGGAAGTTGAAGGTTCAATCCTCAGTACAGGCAACATTCAAAATACAATTGTGAATTACTTAAGATTTCTACTCACTCATGGTTAGCAGAATAAGAGTCTGCTATCCCTGTGGATTAGATAAAGAGTTGCATTTGAAAGTCGGTGCAAATTTCCAGAGTCCGACAGAAAGGTTCCCAGAATATGACAGAAACATTCCCAGAATATGACAGAAAGGTTCCCAGAATATGACAGAAACGTTCCCAGAATATGACAGAAACGTTCCCAGAATATGACAGAAACGTTCCCAGAATATGACAGAAACGTTCCCAGAATATGACAGAAACGTTCCCAGAATATGACAGAAACGTTCCCAGAATATGACAGAAACGTTCCCAGAATATGACAGAAACGTTCCCAGAATATGACAGAAACGTTCCCAGAATATGACAGAAACGTTCCCAGAATATGACAGAAACGTTCCCAGAATATGACAGAAACGTTCCCAGAATATGACAGAAACGTTCCCAGAATATGACAGAAACGTTCCCAGAATATGACAGAAACGTTCCCAGAATATGACAGAAACGTTCCCAGAATATGACAGAAACGTTCCCAGAGTCCGACAGTAGGATTCCCAGAGTCCGACAGTAGGATTCCCAGAGTCCAACAGTAGGATTCCCAGAGTCCGACAGTAGGATTCCTAGAGTTTGACAGTAGGATTCTCAGAGTCCGACAGTAGGCTCTATCCCAACTCTCATAAATGGACCTTAGATAATCTCGTCAGCATCAGACAAAGCCAAACTCTTTGCCAAGAACTTTGCAGCTAATTCTAACCTTTGCGACCAAGGCTGCCAACCCCCAATATTTCCTCCTGTATCAGAAAACATACTATGTGATATACAAATATCTGTACGTGATGTTGCCAACCTAATCCAAAACCTTGATTCCAGTAAAGCAATCGGCCCTGACGGTATTCCAATTATAGTACTCAAAAGACTTCAACCAGAATTTGCGCCCATCCTTACAAAACTGTTTAAACGTTGTCTTAAGGAGAATTTGTCCCATCACCCTGGAAAATCTCATCAGAATGCCCCATATTTCAGAATTCAGGTGATCACTCACAGTACAGGCCAATAGGTCTCCTTTGCGTCATGAGTAAGTTGCTGGAATCTGTTTTAAATAGAGAAGTAATCAACCATCTAAACAAAAATAACCTTCTTAGTGACACACAATATGGTTTCCGTTCTGCTAGATCTACAGCAGATGTGCTTACAGCTATATCTCATAGGATTAGCGAATCTCTCGACGGAGGCTACTTTTTTAGGGCAATTGCTCGACATATCAAAGGCCTTTCATAGAGTATGGTATAAAGGTTTACAAGATCTTCAGCTATGGTATAGCTGGAAATGTCTTCTCAATTATTAAATCATTTCTCTCTGATAGATTCATAAGAGTAGTGGTTGACGGGCAGAAATCAGAAGCTCTTAGTATTAATGCTGGAGTCCCTCAGGGGTCCATCCTGGGTCCAACTCTCTTCCTGATCTATATTAATGATCTTCCAAATCACATCCTTACATCATTCGTAGACATCTATGCTGATGACATTACTATCTGGTAGCACATCTAAGACAGTAAACGACCAAGTTCTCTCTGATGTTCTCTCCTCTGATCTTGAGCAAGTGATACAATGGGGAAAGAGGTGGCTTGTTACTTTTAATGCATGTAAAACCAAGCTTTTATCTTTATATCATCAACGCTCTGATCCCCATCTGGCATCAATTGAAATGAATGGCTCTCATCTTGGGGAGGCCTCATGTTTTGACAAGCTTCTGGGCTTGACCTTTACTCCTGATCTTAAATGGAACACATGCATTAAATCCGTTGCGAAGGCCGCTGGAAAAATAGTGGGATTCTTCTATCGATCCAGTAGATATCTCACTGCTGATGCAATTCTCTATCTATATAAGAGCTAGGTACGTCCAATGATGGAGTACTGTTGCCACATCTGGGGAGGAGCTGCTAGAAAGGACTTATCCTGCCTTGATAGAGTTCAAAATAGACTTTGTAGCCTTGTGGGGATGTCCTTTTCTCTTCCCTGCAACCTCTTTCTCACAGAAGAGATGTTGCGAGTTGCTCTGCTTTATCGTTATTTTCATGGCAAGTGCTCGGCTGAGCCCCATTCTATGCCACCCCTTACCAAACTTTCACAAGAAACACCCATCTAGCAGAAAACACTATCACTAATTTCCCCCACTCTTTATCTGTACCTAAACCTAAACGTAGATTCCATGAGCAAAGCTTCTTTCTTAGAACTGCACGCCTATGGAACTGTCTTCCGTTTTTCTGCTTTCCAACTGACTACAATATGGTTGCCTTCAAGTCTAACGTAAACAAGTTTTTGATGAGCCGTTCCATATAAGTCAACAAATTTACCGAATCTCCATTACTAACGATTACTATATTGTCCAATTTCTACTGTACACTCTTTAACCCTTATCCTCGAGTGGCCTCTGGGCCTTGATAAGTGGTGATGCCTATGAAAAAAAAAAAAAAAAAAAAGTAGGATTCCCAGAGTCTGACAATAGGATTCCCAGAGTCTGACAATAGGATTCCTAGAGTCCGACAGAAAGATTCCTTATTACATTGACCAAAATGTTGCAGAGTTTGGCAGAAACATTCCTGAGTTTGACAAGATATACCTGAAGAAGGTCGGAGGTTACATTGACCGAAATGTGAAAATAACACTCAAGATGAGAACAGTAGTCTGAAGAATCCAAATAATACGAAAAATCAATCCTCATCTAAAAAAAACAGACATTTCTTTCTCCAACTTTACAACATGACAAGAAAGAAGAAAAGAAAAAAAGAAAGAAAACAACATACTGAAGATGGAGTATACCTTTGAAATATATTTGTTATAAATTTCAAATAAGTAAAATATTTGTTTATTTTCTTAATATTACGTTGTGATTTGGCTTTCAAGCGCACTTGCGTATTTTATTTTATTCAAATTAAATCAACGTTTCTATATGGAACTCGCACCCCTGACAAAAAAAAAAAAAAAAAAAAAAAAAAATAAGCTTGTTTTTTCAAAAGACAAGGAACGGTCTTTATATTTTTGTCCCGAAGAGTAAAGTATGTTGTTTTAGGCTGTTGCGGAATTGGACAATATTTTTCTTTTTTTTTCTAGTCTGATTTTCAACAAAAACGACTTTGATTTAAATCAAATATACGTAAGACGTAAGAAAAAAAAAATATTTTTGGGTTTTTTTTTCTTCTTTTTGTGTTCCTACATTTTGTGCATATGTTTAGGAAGTCACGATTTTTATATTTGGAAGGGGGCATAAAAAATAGTGCAAAAACTTCCGTTTGAAAAGGCATAAAAAAAAATAAAAATAAAAAAATAAAAAAATAATAATACAATACTCAAAATACAATTGCGAATTACTTTACGGCTGACGAACGCGAGCATGCTATCGCCCACGCATTATGAATTGGAACAATTACATTGAAAGCATTGCCAAGACCGCTGCGAAGAAGGTGGGCTCTCTCTACCATGCTAGAAAACTACTAACACCCGAAAGTATCCTGTACCTCTACAAAGCCACCATTCGCCCATGTATGGAGTATTGTTGTCATATTTGGCTGGTGTATCTGCTACTAGTCTCTCGCTCGTAGACAAAGTTCAAAACAGTGTCTCCAACCTAATAGGTCCTGAACTGTCATCTAAGCTTCAGCCTCTGTCCCATCGACGAAATGTTGCGTCTCTCTGCCTGTTCTACAAGTACTTTAACCATGAATGCTCTGATGAACTGTACCCCCCTCGACAAACCCGACAGGCAGCTAAATCCCACCCCCACACAGAAGAAATCCCTAGATGTAAAAGATCTTTCTACTCCAGTAGTTTTTTCCCCAGAACCGCTAGACTTTGGAATTCCCTTCCGGGTCCCTGCTTCCCCAACTGTACTGACATGCAGAAGTGCAAGTGTAACGTGAACCAACATCTTGCTGCCCAACTCCCTACATAGTACCCCAGTAGCTGTTGCCCCTGATAGGAGCCCCTCTACACCAAAGTGGCAATGTGCCTTGTTTGGGGTGAAAATGTAATAAATAAAAAAAATAGATAAAATTCCATTTGAAATTCCGTGGAGATTGCAGAGTTTGACAAGATATATCTGAAGAAGGTCGGAGGTTATATTAACCGAAACGTTATGAAAATAACACTCATCAAGATGACGAAGAATCCAATATGGATAATCAATCTTCATCTACAATTTCAGAAACATTTTTAGTAACAAAAAAAAAAAAAAAAAAAATTTTTTTTTTACATGTTATAAAATTTAAACATTTTTTTTCCCGTTACATGTAAAGCAAAAATTACGAATAGAAATCGAAGCTAAATCTAATATATAAAAGACTATTGTCTGTCTGTCTATCAGTCTCCATATTTTCAAACTTCATCTCCTCCGAAACTAAAAGTCGCAGAATGCCGATAGGGGTCTCAAATGATTGCATTTTTTACAAATCGCTCTTTTATGGGTATATAGCCGCTTAAAATAGTCTTTAAGGGGGGGTCAAAAATGGGCCAAAATTGAAAAAAAAATCGTTATACATTTTGTATATTCATCTTAGTTTATTTTTGATTATTAATCAGTTCATATGCGTGTCACGTTGGTACAGTGGTAACGTCACCAGCTTTGAATGCTACAGTTTCAGTTTTGATTCTAGCTGATGCCACTTAAATATATTTTTTTGTTTTTACTTTTGAAATCACGACTCTATAAAATTATATATACGAAATCTGGATTAATTAAAATATCATATTTAAGCGTCGTTTACGCCAGGGCAAAATACCCCCCCACCCCCACCCCACTAGTTTTATAAATATATCCTTAAATTTGAAAAAATCAAGGAATCACTACACGAGGGGCATTCCAAAAGTAATGCCTCCTAGTTTTTGCGTCCGAATAAATCCGAAGAGATTGCAAATTGCATTATAATGATTATTGAGCTTACGCATTCGTTTCTCTGTTGCAGATATCGACGGTGTGAGAAAGAAAGAAAGCACTAGCGGAGAAAATTTTCCAGAATTACCTGCAAGTTTCGCTGGCGACATCGAGTAGAAAAATAAAATCTTCATTATTTTTATTTAATATAATTATTATTATTATCATTTAATATAATTATTATTATTTAATATAATTATTATTATTATTATTATTATTATTATCATCATTTAATATAATTATTATTATTATTATTATTATTATTTAATATAATTATTATTATTATTATCATCATTTAATATAATTATTATTATTATTATTTAATATAATTATTATTATTATTATTTAATATAATTATTATTATTATTATTATTATCATTTAATATAATTATTATTATTATTATTTAATATAATTATTATTATTATTATCATTTAATATAATTATTATTATTATTATTTAATATAATTATTATTATTATTATTATTATTATTATCATTTAATATAATTATTATTATTATTATTTAATATAATTATTATTATTATCATTTAATATAATTATTATCATTATTATTTAATATTATTATTATTATTATCATTTAATATAATTATTATTATTATTATTTAATATAATTATTATTATTATCATTTAATATAATTATTATTATTATTATTATTATTTAATATAATTATTATTATTATCATTTAATATAATTATTATTATTATTTAATATAATTATTATTATTATTATCATTTAATATAATTATTATTATTATCATTTAATATAATAATTATTATTATTATCATTTAATATAATTATTATTATTATTATCATTTAATATAATAATTATTATTATTTAATATAATTATTATTATTATTTAATATAATTATTATTATTATTATTATTATCATTTAATATAATTATTATTATTATTATTATTATCATTTAATATAATAATTATTATTATTATTATTAAATATAATTATTATTATTATCATTTAATATAATAATTATTATTATCATTTAATATAATTATTATTATTATTATCATTTAATATAATTATTATTATAATTATTATTCAATATAATTATTATTATTATTATTATTAAATATATTATTATTATTATCATTTAATATAATTATTATTATTATTATCATTTAATATAATAATTATTATTATTATTTAATATAATTATTATTATTATTATCATTTAATATAATTATTATTATTATCATTTAATATAATTATTATTATTATTATCATTTAATATAATTATTATTATTATCATTTAATATAATTATTATTATTATCATTAATATAATTATTATTATTATCATTAATTATTATTATTATTATTTAATATAATTATTATTATTATTATTATTATTATTCAATATAATTATTATTATTATTTAATATAATTATTATTATTATTATTATTTAATATAATTATTATTATTATTATTATTATTATCATTTAATATAATTATTATTATTATCATTTAATATAATTATTATTATTAATACAATTATTATTATTTATTATCATTATTATTATTTTATTATTTATTATTCTTATTTTTATTATTATTATTACAATTTTGAAATTATATTAAATACTAGAACGGCGGGGGGGGCGTACTGTTCTATAAGTTTGTATGGAAAACAAAAATTGATATGAAACCTTTTTAATAATTTTATGAATATTTGTTGAAAAGTGATTTTAGAACGCTTAATACGTACAGTTTTTTTGTTTTTGTTTTTTATTGTGTTCAAATCGCAACACATCTCTTCTCTTTGTCTTATATGGCCCGGGAAACTCCGAGTACTCCTGCTAGTTTTTAATAAAAGAATACAATTCTAAATTTGCAATAAGAAAACGTTCCCTTCCTAATTGTGTCCCTGTTGACCTCCAAAAAGAATATCGAAAAAAAAAACAAAAAAAAAAACGAAAGTGTTCATATTTTGTCCGAGGCAATGCCGAAAAAGAAATATATCAACTTTGTGGGTGCGTCATGTGTAGTTTCTGATTTTTATCTACACACACACACACACACACACACACCTTTATACAGTGGTGACCACCTTATAAAAAAAAATCATTTAATTTACCTTCTTACCCTTTCTATTTTTTCGGACTCTCACTACATCTTTCCTTCCCTTTCTCCTCTTTCTCCCTCGCCTTCTTCTTTTTTCTCTCTCTCTCTCTCTCTATATATATATATAGGGTGCCCAATAAGTCACTGAAAGGTTTCAAACTTAAATAGATTCTTTATTTTTGATGATGATATCTTTCTGTAATTTTAACACAATCTGAGACATTGGGAAAATTATTATACGAGAGTGCAAAATTCAAAAAATCTTATTTTATAAAAAATAATATCTTTTAAATGTTGCCCATTTTCAGCTTCGCATATTTGTGCTCTTTTCAAAAACATTATTCATGACAGATTGCAGAATCTCTGGATTGCGATTTAACTCCTTTATTTCGTTCCTGATATTTTCCTTCAATTCTGCAATCTGTCATGAATAACGTTTTGGAAAGAGCACAAATACGCAAAGCTGAAAATGGGCAACATTTAAAAGACATTATTTTTCATAAATAAAGATTGCTTGGATTTTGAAATTATTTTTTTTAATATTTCTCAATGTCTTCGTCAGATTGTATTAAAACTACTTTTTTTTTTAAATATTTCTCAATGTCAGATTGTATTAAAACTACTTTTTTTAAAAAATATTTCTCAATGTCAGATTGTATTAAAACTACAGAAAGATACTATCAAAGATAAAAAAAAAATCTATTTAAGTTCTAAACCTTTCAGTGACTTTTTGGACAGCCTGTACAGGGGAATAAAATTGGATATTTTGTTAAGTATTGACCTAAAACACACAGGGGGCAAATTTCAACCATACACCGCTTTTATCAGATGTAATTCTGAACAAAACAAAAGGGGGGGGGGGGACAAAAAAAAAGACAAAAAGAAGAAAAAAAAAATTATACTAGACAACCTGTGACCTGTAATCTGTTGTGTCAACATTGTTGTAGAGACAACGCAATTACCTCCCTTCAAAGTTAGCTTTTTTTCTTTTTTCTTTTTTTTTTTCACAATGTGTTAAAGTTCGTATCCTGTGATTGTGGCAAGCTTAAAATGTTGCTCCCTCCGAGGGGGAGTACAACGAGTCATTTATATTATTCTCTATCATTTCCAATGGTAAACTTAACTTGCTGCTCCCTCCGAAACGGAACAGCGTCAACCATTGATAGTATCCTCTTTCTTTCACAATGCATTATGGTCTGTATCTCCCGCCCCTTATTTATTTGTCCCGATTCATCAATCTCCCCACGAGGACGAGATATGAAATACGATTAAGCTTGAATGTGGTGACGGCCAGGAGCATCACAAAGACACCTAAACCTGCTCTGATATTATTTTTCTTGACAAAATATTTTTTTTAATTTTAAAATAAATTATTATTTCTTTTACTTAAAGATGGATGACGTCACAAAATAATCGTGATTTATGACGTCATCTCTTTCTGCAGGAGATGACATCATAAACGTTTGGAAATTCCAAATGTCTCCTATCCAATTTTATCAATTCTTTTTTTTTTTTTTTTAAATTACATTTTCACCCCAAACAAGACCGTGCCATTTTGATGTAAGGCGCGACTATCAGGGACATGAGTTGCAGGGATACCATGTAGGGAGTTGAGCAACAAGATGTCAGTTCACATTACATTTGAACTTCTGCATGTCAGCACAGTCAGGGAAGCAGGAACCCGGAAGAGAATTCCAAAGTCTAGCAGTTCTGGAAGTGAAAGTATTAGAGTAGAAGGCTTCCTTACATCTAGGGATCTCACTGTGTAGGGGTGGGACTTTGCTGCTTGCCGGGTTTGTCGGAGGGGGGGGTATCCCTTATTCTAAGCGTAAGTAAATGATAACGGCAGAATCAAAGAAAATTCGATGCTAAAAGTTTTTCACACGGAAGCATGAAAATTCACAAATTAATTTCAACTTCAATTCAACGTTTTGCCCATTCCTTGTTATATTTGTCAAAAAAGCATAAACCCATCAAATAGATTAATTAATGATTAAAAAACAACACTTTTTATATTCTTTTTTTTATTTAATTAGTAATAATGCTTGATATTATTTTCAGTGACAAAATATTTTTTTAATTTTAAACAATTCTTTCGATATATCCCTATATATATAAAATGAACTCATTTCCACCCTCTGATTTTAACCTTAATAGGATAAAAAATCAAGACATTTCATGCAATGAGAAAATTGAAATTAAAAAAAATCAAATAAAAATAATTCGCCCCAACCCTCCTGCACTCACCTTTATAACCAATTAACAACAAAAAATCTCTCTCTCTCTCTCTCTATATATATATATATATATATATATATAAAATGAACTCATTTTTTCCCCTATAATTTTGACCTTAATAGGATTAAATAGTAAGACATTTCATGCAAATGTAATATGCACAAACTGCAGCACAATACCTGAGGTGTGTTATAGACATATTACCTTCCCACTTCCTCGATAATTGTAGATTCCTATATTTTTTCTGCTGAGAGTTCACTGCCAAAATCGGTTAAAATCAATGGAAGTGGTAAAATATTTTCTTTCTACTAAATTCCTCCTTCCCCAGCCACCACTTAACACTGTTGCGGGATCGTTCACAAGGGACAGTTACGAAGGAACACCAGTTTGAGTTTTCTTTACTTCGTAGTTGCTTAAAAAAAAAAAACTGGAATGGAATTTTAACATTCCTTTTTGTTCTATGCTTTCGACTGGGTGAAACACTAATACATATATATATATATATATATATATATATATATATATCAATTATATATATACACACACACGTTTATGTATCTGAAAACTAATATTTCTCAAAACAGTTATATGCACACACACACACACACACACACCGACAGTATTTCTTTCATTCTTAATGATTCCATAGTCCTGAACGATATCCATTACACAAACATGCTATATTTTTTCTGCATCATGTCTCACGTACCTTCCGAGTGAGTGTGTTATTGGAATAATGGATACCATTATCTGACACGTGAAATTAAAATACAATCAGGTCTTTGTTTTTCAAGTAAACACTAATACTGATAAAATTACATCCGAGACGGGTATATTTGCTGATGATACCCTGCTCTCTAATCGACCTGAGGGGTAAATAAACGTAAGCATATCCAAACCAATGGCAGCAACCTTAGATTACAAGCTTTAGTTGGTATTAGGATGGTAATATTTAATTGTCATGGTTACAGCATTTACCCAAGGTTGATTGGTCCAGTTCTGTTAAACAAACTCACAGCGTTCTAAACACCAGCTGACCAGACACATTGAACCAAATATTGGAACTTATCAATATTACTGGGTTTTTAAATATTGAAGAGTTGTCCCCCCTTTGACCGTTATTTATCAGTGATATAAGCAGCTTACAGTTGTCTCCCTTGATTAAGTGATGACTAGGGCTATGACAACAGCATATTCTTTTCATTTTTTGACTCTCGAGTATATATCTGACACAGTTAGACACAGTTAATCAACCGAGAACCACATCACTCTAAATAAAAACATATAAGATATCAACGGATGCACACTCGAGAGTCAAAACAATGAAAAGAATATGCTGTTGTCCTAGCCCTAATTATTACTATGAAATTCCTAGAAAACGGAGATGTTTAGCCAGATATTGTGATACAGGACAAGGGGGAAAGGTAGTAACCCTAGTTGAAGGAAATGTTTCTAACGGTGCTGGGTTTAAACAAAACTGAAAAAGATAAGATACCAAAATACCAAGGTCTTATGTACAATATGAAAAGAAATTGGAATCATAGGAAGATCTCTATCACTTCAGTAATTATAGAAGCCACCGGACTTATGAAAAAGAATTTTGAAAAATTACCTGTCGAATATACCCGGTGAACCAAGTGCAAGAGAAATATAAACAGAGCTGAGGAGGATAAGATGACAAATTACGCAGAATGATAAAAGTCTTAAAAATTAACAATTGTTGCTGGGTACACTCTTTTAATTATGCTAACAAGACTGAGTGTATGCCAATTAACATTTGCAACAACCATGAAATTAAAACCCTTACAAATAACATCCTCAAATGTGTTGAAGACTACAAGTATCTACATCTGGGGTCAGGACAGTGACCTGTGTGTTTTAATACAATGCTGGTATGTCATAGAGTTCAAGAATTTTGAACATAGTTTCATGGTTGACTGAGTCGAAAGTTTTTGTTCAATGAATAACCTATATATATATATATATATATATATATATATATATATATATATATATAGGTTATTCATTGAACATTTGAATAGTCAAGTCGCTGCTTGATGATATCTGCTGTTTGATTGAAACAAATGGCTGTTTGTAGCAGCGGGATGTAAACATGTTTATATAACAATAAATAAGTATTATCAGCTCTTTTTATTGAGCACTATCTAACAACCTCGTTGAATTCACTAGTCTATTACTTTTAAATATAAAAAAAAACCCGAGTATATATATATATATAGAGAGAGAGAGAAAATAAAAAAGGAACAAACCGTATTATGTGTTCACCAACGTTTCGTCTTTATTTCGAAACTTCCTCTGGGTGAAATAAAGACGAAACGTTGGTGAACACATACTATGGTTTGTTCCTTTTTTATTTTCTCTATTTTGTCGGAATACTATTTCCATCATTTTCATCATATATATATATATATATATATATATACATATATATATATATATATATATATATATATAGAGAGAGAGAGAGAGAGAGAAAAGGAGAGAAATAAAAAGGAACAAACCGAGTTATGTGTTCATCAACGTTTCGTCTTTATTTCGAGACTTCATCCATTCATCAACAAATGGCTACACATAAGCATACATGTTTCAGCGAAAACCCAGTAAGGGAATCACTTCGTCAGGCCAAGGACATCAGTTTACAAACAAATGGCTACTAAGGGAATCACTTCGTCAGGCCAAGGACATCTCTATGTCTAAAGAGATGTCCTTGGCCTGACGAAGTGATTCCCTTACTGGGTTTTCGCTGAAACATGTACGCTTATATGTAGCCATTTGTTTGTAAACTAAATTCACTTATTTTGGCTCTGTCTAAACATTGAGCACTCTTTTGGTGGACACACTTATATATTTTGTTTTGAACAAACAAATAATTACTACCAATACTATATATATATATATATTTAAATTCAATAAAAACCCTCCTAAATTTGCTGATGAGGAGACCTTGCTTACCAAAAAACTATATATAATTGTTCTACATAACTTCATGTATACCACAATAAAAAGCACGGATTTCCGAAACGATCGTACAGATAATTGATTTTGTTGCTGTTCCTTCTTATGAAACTGATTTTTAATTTAATTAAAATTTGATTTTTAAATTTTAAAAATTTAAAAATTTTTTAAATTTTAAATTATAAATCACATTACTTAATATATATATATGATGAGAAAAGTTGCACATAAGTCACACACCACCCATTCTTATTGTCATGGATACAGCATTTATCCTAGGATGATTGGCCCAGCTTCTTTCACCGCATCCTAAATACCAGCTGACGAGGCACAGTGGACCAAGTATTGGAAATTATCAATATTACTGGATTTTTAAATATTGAAGAGTTTCTCCCTCTTTGACATTTATCAGTGATATAAGCAGCTTACAGTTGTCTCCCTTTATTTTTATTTTATTTTTTTCTTCCTTTGAAGATTGTAACGTTGGGTTAATTATCAATAATAGATAATACATACAATAATAAGCAAACAATAATATATATAGTAATAATTAGTAATGAATAATAATATTTATAACTAGAATTAAAATAGGTTTAGTTAAAAATGAATAAATAAAATAAATTCTGCTAGTCTGCTATTTGTAATAAATAAAATAGACTTTTTAAAAAAATTTTCTTCCTTTGAAGATTGTAGCATTGGGTATAGGGCAGCCAAGCCAGCTGCCAACACTGCCCTGCTTTTTATTGAAACCAACCGAGAGCTCTTTTTAGTATCCTCGTTGTTCACTTAAGTGCAATTGTTTGGATCTCTTTTGCACTTGGTTCACCAGGAATATTAGTTAGGTAGGACTTCAGGTTCTTCTTTATAAGTCATGCGGCACCTATAATAACTGGTATGATTGAAATCTCCCTAAGATTCCAGTTTCTTTTCGTAAATGATGACAGGTGTCCAACATGTGTTCTTGAGAGAGCCAACATCATCAGCATCATCAGCATGATCATGAAGCACCAACTGAGATAGTCTGGCCATGTGACTCGCATGGAAGATACTAGACTGCCTAAACGTGCTCTTCAGTCAACTAAATGCAGGAAATCGACCCTAAGGATGCTCGCTATTTAGATTCAAAGACCAGTTGAAGAAATCCCCAGGTGAGGCCAATATAGATCCAAACACCTTTGAAGCCTCATCGAACAACAGACATGAATGGAGGAACAGAGTCAAAGTGGGTACAAGCCAATTTGAAGAAAATAGAAGAACTAATCTAATAACCAAATGGCAACAAAGGCTCCTCAGAGTCAACCAACCGCAATCACCACCACCCTCCATAATACAATGTGACCAATGCCCCTGACTATTCAGAGACCAAATTGTTGTTTTTCGGCCACAAAAGGACTCACCATCCCGATAATTACTAAACTTCTTACAAAACTTGTAAAGCTTTCTCTTCTGCTTCTTTTCTGTATTGGACTTGGAAACTATGGTATTCGAACACGAATGCATGCCAACGACGACAATAACATGGATTTTAAAGAAAGCACTCTGAGTTGTCTCCCTTTGTTTTTTGTAAAAAAGGCATGCATTGCAACGTTTTCTCTTTGGTGCATAGCTCTTTTCATGTACAGATGTAAAAGAATTAAACAGACGTGTCTCTGCCTGTGCTGAAGAAAATGTTATGCTATTAATTTATTTGTTTCTTTTGTCATCGATATACCTTCCACACATGAAGTTATTTAAAGAACATTTATTTCATAATTAATTTAACTAAAGTTATTAATTAAACTAACAGGCTGCTTCTGCTATTACAACGGAGTCGCTGACACTCTTGTATCATCAGCAGCAGCTACACGACACATATGCAAATGACAGAGCCAGTGCATGAAGTGACATACAGTGGAGAAAGAAAAAAAAAAGATAAAAACGGCGGAGGGGAGGGGGGAGATGTGGACGGTAAGCAACAGCAAATACACGCGGACAGCAGTAGACCATAAAAAGTTCATGCCGGTGCAAAATTAACATGTGACTGAAAAAAATAAACATGGAAGTGAGATACTTAAGCCCGTGTTGAGATGGCAGGGTTTTGTTAAGCACATAGTGAACTTTTAAAACAAGATGAAAGACGTTGTTGGAAAACATCAGTAATAAATGTTTTTTTTTTTTTTTGCTAAAACTGGAAAAAGAAAAAGAAAAAGAAAAAGAAAAAGAAAAAAAAAAGAAAAAGAAAAAGAAAAAGAAAAAGAAAAAGAAAAAGAAAAAAAAAGAAAAAGAAAAAGAAAAAAAAAAAAGAAAAAGAAAAAGAAAAAGAAAAAGAAAAAGAAAAAGAAAAAGAAAAAAAAAAGAAAAAGAAAAAGAAAAAAAAAGAAAAAGAAAAAGAAAAAGAAAAAGAAAAAGAAGGCTGTGTTGAAGAATTTCTTCCTTTTGTTTGTTTCCTTGTAACTATCTCAAGACACAACGTGTTGGGTCCGAGTGGTAAAATGTAATGACACCGTTTAAAAAGATTAATGACAACGAGCTTTGCAAATTTCATTTCCTGACTGAAATTTGATTGAAAAATTGACGATTTCGCTGATTTCAATGACACAAGTATGGGAGAGTGGAACATTTGTTGATCATAATTCGATTCCGGGCAACATCAGGTCGCCCTGCTAGTTATTGTTGTTCACTATTTATCATTAGTACAGTTGTTGTGTTTTTACTGATCATCAATTTTTTTTTTTTTTTTTTTTTTTTTTTTTTACACGGTGGTCACCACTTATCAAGGCCCGGAAGCCACTCAAGGATAAGGGTTATTGCAAGTACAGTACGTTAGTGTGGAGATTTAATGAAGTGTTTACTTAAGAGGGCGGTTCGTTAGGAATTTGTTTACGTTGGACTTGAAGACATCCAAGTGGGAAGCAGGCAGACGGAACAGAGTTCCACAGGCGTGCAGTTCTAAGAAAAAAAAAAAGCTTTGTTCATGGAATCCACGTTCTAGGTAGATTTTAGTTTTTTTTTTTTTTTGTGTGTGTGTGTGTTTGTGTGTGTGTGTGTGTGTGTGTGTGTGTGTGTTTGTTGCTCTCTTCACATGCATGCACACACTCACATTCTCAATGGTAATAGAGCTTTTTTTTTTACATAGGCATCACCACTTATCAAGGCCGAGAGGCCACTCGAGGATAAGGGTTAAAGAGTGTACAGTAATCAATTGGACAGTATAGTAAGTGTCAGTAATGGAAATTCAGTAAATTTGTTAACTTAAGGGGAAGGGCTCATCAAGAACTTGTTTACATTAGACTTGAAGATAACCATATTGTGGTCAGCTGGAAAGCAGGAAAATGGAAGGCAGTTCCACAGGCGTGCAGTTCTAAGAAAAAAAGCTTCGTTCATGGAATCTACGTTTAGGTCTAGGCATAGATAAAGAGTAGGGGAAATTATTGATAGTGTTTTCAGCTAGACGTGTGTTTCTTGTGAAAGTTTGGCGAAAGAAGCTTTGTTCATGGAATCTACGTAGCTGGTAGCAGTAACCGCATAACTCATATGCGAATGACCGAGCCAGTGTGTGGAGTGACGTCACAGCAGAGGAAGATAACGAAAAGAAAAGGAGAGAAAAAATGCAAAAAAAAAAAAAAAATGCACCACGTGGCAGGGGCCCAGAGAAGAAATTGTGTGTTGGCAAAGATGAACGTTTGGTGGGTGGTTGCGAGAGACTTAACTGCATGGCAGACGACTTAAACTCAAAAAACTTTTAAAACGAGAGGAAATGCGTTATTTTGGAAAGTACCATGAATAAATGCATTTTCATTTCAACTGAAAAAGCTGAGTGGAATCTCTTTTTTGTTTTCCTTTGAGACTGTCTCAGATACACTGTTGAAGAAGATTAATGATGACGTTACATTTTAAGTGCAAGCTATTCGCGGTTTCAGCATCGAACACTGTAAAAGGCCCACAGTTCAATATCCTGCTTCAACGTCCTGAGCCAGATTTTGAGTCGGCCACCACAACATTTCTTCCAGTGATTTGATGCTACTAAGACGAAACTTCTTTAACAATTGCAAAACCCTTCTCAACCAATGACTACCATGACAAGTAGCACCCTACCTGAGCGCCGATCTTTCAGTCTCCCCAGTCCAACATTCACAGGCAACATGAATTGGAACAAATACATTGAGGACATTGTCAAGGCTGCTGCAAAGAGAGTGGGCTCCCTCTACCATGCTAGAAAATTACTCACACCAGAGAAGATCCTATATTTTTTACAAGATCACAATTCTCACGTGCATGGAGTAGTGCTGCCACATCTTTTTTTTTTTTTTTACAGTGGTCACCACTTATCAAGGTCCGGAAGCCACTCAGGAATAAGGGTTATTGCAAGTACATTACGTTTGTGTGCAGATTTGATGAAGTGTTTACTTAAGGGGGTGGTTTATTAGGAATTTGTTAACGTTGGACTTGAAGACATCCAAGTTGTAATCAGGTGGGAAGCAGGCAAACGGAACAGAGTTCCACTGGGCTGGTGCAGCTATTAGTATTTCACTTTCAGACAGGGTCCAAAAAAAGAGCAACAAATCTAATAGGTCCCGCACTATCGGCTAAGCTTCTACCTCTGTCCCATCACCGCAATGTTGCATCCCCGTGTCTGTTTTACAATTGCCTTAATGGAATGTGATCTGATGAACTCACTAGACAAGCAACAAAATTCCACCCCTTTAGTGTTTAGGTTCCTAGATACTGAAAAGCCTTCTGCTCTAATAGTTTCTTCCCTCAAACTAGTAGACTTTGGAATTCCCTCCCCAGTTTTTTTGCTTTCCTGATTATACCGAGATGCAGAAGATTAAATTAAATGTGAACAAATATCTCGCTGCTCAACTCCCTTGAGTCCCCTGTTTAGACACAATCTCAAATTGTAGCTCCTTGCTTTTTAAGTTAGCAATATATCTCGCTTGGGAGAGTAAAAAAAAAAAAAAAAAAAGAAAGAAAGAAAGACACGAACTCGGTCACTGTCTCAGGGATCATTTTCTCACATTTTTCAGTAGAGAGCCATTTTTGTAATAGAAAAATTACCCCCCCCTCCAAAAAAAAAATGATAGATGTAAAAAATAAATAAATAAATAAATAAAATAACTATCATATCTGTCTGTCTGAATCTGAAACTATTACTTCTTTTACTGACGGAGATTATCTGAAAATTGAAAAGCTTTCTGTTCTGCTGTCCTGCTTCCCGGTGGTATACAACATGGTAGTCTTCAAATCCAATGTAAACAAGATCTTGCTGAACCGTTTTCCATAATAAAGGAAATAAAAGATTTTCACTCTGGCACAAAGTCGTCAATAATTGCAGATTCCATGAACAAAGATTCTTTCCTGGAACTGCCCGTCTGTGGAACACTGTTCCATTAGTCTGCTTCCCGGTTGAGTACAACATGGTAGCCTTCAAATCCAATGTAAACAAATTCTTGCTGAGCCATCCCCATAAATAATCAAATTCTATCCAATTTACACTATTAACGATTACTACACTACCACATTACATCCATTAACCCTTGTCCTCGAGTGGCCTTTAGGCCTTGATAAGTGGTGCTTACCAAGTAAAAAAAAAAAAATTAAAAAAAAAAGAAAAGCACTGATACTGCCCCCCCCCGTCTGTTGGTGACTATATATTACGCACACACACGCGCGAGCGCGGTATAGATAAATACAAAACTTACACAATCCAAATATATGATAATAATAGGTTGACTTACCCAACGTAAAGTTGAATGAGTTATGTATGTCATTTGAGATAAGCGGCTCAAATTATACCCGAAAGGTCATATGGACAGATACCAAGCATTGTTTCAACACAAACTCACTAAACGAACCAATGTCACCAATGTTGGAGTGGCCTAGTTGGGGTGGGGTAGGGTTACATATGCAGGCAAATCGAGCTACATTTATTCTATATTAGTTGCAGAAAGAAAAGAAGAAAAATTGAAGGGAAATTGCCTACAAGAAGGATAGTCAAAATATGGATACCAAACATTTTTGGGCTAATAGAAATTAGACTGACAAAATTATTTAATTGAAAAAAAAAAAAAGAAAAAAGAAAGAAAAAAGAAAAACAAGAAAGAATGAAAAAAAAGAAAGAAGAAAGAAAAAAGAAAAAGAAAAAAGAAAAAGAAAAAAGAAAAAGAAAAAAGAAAGAAAAAAGAAAAAGAAAGAAAAAAGAAAAAGAAAAACAAGAAAGAAAAAAGAAAAACAAGAAAGAAAGAAAAAAGAAAAACAAGAAAGAATGAAAAAAAGAAAGAAGAAAGAAAAAAGAAAAAGAAAAAAGAAAAAAGAAAAAGAAAGAAAAAAGAAAAAGAAAAACAAGAAAGAAAGAAAAAAGAAAGAAAAGAAAGAAAAAAGAAAAACAAGAAAGAATGAAAAAAGAAAAACAAGAAAGAAAGAAAAAAAGAAAAACAAGAAAGAAAGAAAAAAGAAAAACAAGAAAGAAAGAAAAAAGAAAAACAAGAAAGAAAAAAGAAAAACAAGAAAGAAAAAAGAAAAACAAGAAAGAAAAAAGAAAAACAAGAAAGAAAGAAAAAAGAAAAACAAGAAAAAAGAAAAACAAGAAAGACAAAAGAAAAAAGAAAAAAGAAAAGAAAGAAAGAAAAAAGAAAGAAAAAAGAAATACAAGAAAAAAGAAAAAGAAAGAAAAAAGAAAAAAGAAAAAAAACGAAAAAAAAAGAAAAAAGAAAAAAAGAATAAAAGAAAAAGGAAAGAAAAAAGAAAGAAAAAAGAAAGAAAAAAGAAAGAAAAGAAAGAAAAAAGAAAAACAAGAAAGAAAAAAGAAAAACAAGAAAGAAAAAAGAAAAACAAGAAAAAAATAAAGAAGAAAAAAGAAAGAAAAAAGAAAGAAAAAAGAAAGAAAAAAGAAAAACTTAAATCTTCCCAGGCATATTGTGAAATTTTTTTTTCAATTTTCGTTCAGTAAAACAAAAGTTATGAATTATGAATTTACTGGTGTTCAAAATAAAAAATAAATTAAATACAATAAGAAAAAAAAAGAAAAAGTGTGTTTTTATGATATTTGACTGAAGATTTTTTTTGCGGGGGGGGGGGCGGGGAGTTACATTGTACATCTAAAGGCTTTAATCACATTGGAAGTTATTTCATTTTATTTTATTTTATTCTTTACTGCGGTAACAGCATGGAAAATCACTAACCCTATCTTTACTGTTATTTAAAAAGCACTTTGTCTATGCGAGTTCGTTCCCTATGGACTCGTAAACAACTGAGCCAATATTTATAGATGCCAAACATTTCTAGGCTGATAGAAATTAAACTGAGAAAATTATTTATTTAATTAGAAAAAAAAAAAAAGGTATGTTTTTGTGATATTTGACTGAAGGAGAAATATTTTTTGTTTTTTGGGGGCAGGTAGGGGGGGGGGGTTACATTGTAAATCTCCAGAAAAGGCTCAATCGCATTGGAAGTCATTTCATTTTATTTTATTCTTTACTACGGTAATAGCATTAAAAATCACTAACCCTATCTTTACTGTTACATAAAAAGCACTGTGTCTATGCGAGTTCGTTCCTTATGGACTCGTAAACGATTGAGCCGATTTTTATAGATGCCAAACATTTCTAGGCTAATAGCAATTAGACCGAGGGAATTATTTAATTGAAGAAAAAAAAACAATGTTTTTGTGACATTTGATTGCAGGAGAAATATTTTTTTTGGGGGGGGGGATACATTGTACATTTTCTAGAAAAGGTTTAATCACGTTGGAAATTATTTTCTTTTTACTACTGTAATAGCAATCGAAATTATTTTCTTAACAGAAAAGATGGCGGCCAGACGATACATATTTGTTAGTGTATAATCAAGTTCACATATTGAATTTATGGTGTTTGAATATATGGTTAAGTGGCAGTTTTAGTCATTTAGAACTGCTTTAAAGCTTCACCGCCCACTCATTTTTTCGACCAAATTTCAAACAATTATTACAATTTATAGATAACCTTCTCAGCTATACTGTGAAAAATTTTTTTTCAGTTTTCGTTCAGTTAAACAAAAGTTATGATGAATTTTCTGGCGTTCAAAATCATAATATGTGAGGTGAACGACGCTTTTTACGACTAGTTTCCATAGCAACCACGTTGCTTCAGCGACTACTGTTGCTACTAATTCACTGCTGTTGCGAAAAGAATAGTAACAAGTGAAACAGAAAGAATGGAAGCAGGAAAGGGAAATAATTGGAGGAGATTCTATTGAAAGCAGACGAGTGCCGTACATTGTTATTACATATGTGCTTTTGGGGGCAAAATTAAACAAAGAACAGGTCAATTTATTGGAAGTCTGGAAAAATCATGGATTACAATAGAAAAATGCGAGCATGAAAAGTAATTAGGTTAAGTTTAAACATGGAAAAGTAAAGGACTAGTTGTTAAAACTGGAAAAGAGAAGAAAAATATATTCTAGTAAAAAATATAAAAAATTTATAACTTAAAATATTGCAACATCAAGAAACTTTAAAAAATTCAATTTATGACATTATATAATCAATTCTTAATGCTCCAATATTTTAAGTTATAAATTGATTGTATTTTTTCTAAAATTTCTTGTCCTTTTCGTTTCCAGTTTTAACAACTAGTCTTTTACTTTTCCACGTTTAAGCTTAACCATATTACTTTTAATGCTCACATTTTTATATTGTAATATATATATATATATATATATATATATATATATATATAACAGATGAACCCGGAATTGCTCGGTATTAAATTTGACGTTAAATTCCATTAAAAAAAATTAAAACTGAGACATTTGCATGCAAATATTGTTTTTTTTTTTTTAAACAGTTCACTTTTTGTAAAAAAAAAAAAAAAAAAAAAAAAAAAAACAATACTTGCATGCAAATGTCTCAGTTTTCATTTTTTTTAAATGGAATTTAACGTCAAATTTAATACCGAGCAATTCCGGGTTCATCTGTTATATATATATATATAAAAAAAAAAAAGAAGAAAAATTCGAGTTGAAATCGAAACCAAAACCTAAGGACAGTGAGTCAAGTATGATAACCATGAGGCCAGCTTGACAGGATATTTAAAAAGTATTTTCAAACCTACTTATTCATAACACAAGGAATCTGACATCTGAACGATTCACGCATGTGCATTCGTGAAACAGTTGACAAAGAGATAAAAATCCAACATGCACCAATTTTTCAATTTTGACCCTTTAGCCGCCCTTTTTTCTTCAGATGAAAATCAATTAAAAAATTTTCCACATATCTAAATAAACTACATACGAAATTTCATGTCTGTAGATCAAAAATTCGTTGAGTATATAGGTTGAGAAGTATCCCCACACACACACACACACACACATTCTCACTTATATATATGTATACTAGCATTTCAGCCTGGCGTTGCCCGAGTGTTTGAAGGTGTATGGAGGTGTAAAAAAAAAACAAAAAAAAAACGGTCAACTTTTTTTTAACTTTGACCCCTATTATAAACCCTTAACATCTATTGTTTTGGGCTCAAATCAAGTTATTAAGTTAGATCCATGCCAAGGAACCTAAATCTAAAATTTTAAGTGTTTAGATCCAAAATTGGCGGAGGAGTTTGGTAGAGTTCCCTAAGGTCAAATTGTTGAACTTTGACCCCTTAACAGCCAAATTTCTGGCCGAAAACGGATTACAAAGATTTTCCAAAATCTCAGTAGCTTGTATTTCAAATTTCGAGTCTGTCGACTGAAAATTGACAGAGTTATTGCGTTGGAAAATGTACACAGACACGTTCACTTATATATATACTAGCATTTCTGCTCGGCGTTGCCCAGGCGTTTGGTGTGTGTTGAGCCAAAAAAAAAAAAAGTGTTAGTAGGAAGGTAAGCTCGAACTCGTACCGCAAAGGAGGAAAAGAATGAGGAAAAACGCAAGTTTTTTCTGTTACGACCACCGGCAAAAGGAAGTGACGTAGGTTTAAATTAAGGCTAGACAATCGAAAAGAGGGGATGACTTTCAAAAATATCAGCGAAAAAAGCGACCCCTCCCTGTTGAAAAGTACCCAGTGAAGAAATTAATATTTTTAACCAATTTTTCACTATTTGTCGTCTGAAGGGTCGAGCTTCAAAACGATACTGATCTTGTGAAAATCCATCGCCTCTGGTGAAAATTTTAGGCAGACATGCAAACATACATTTATATATTGATATCTGAAATTTACGACTCAAACCAATTAAAAAGTTTGCCCTATCTCTTAATACCCTTCATGCAATACTTTAAATGTTTAGATCAGAAATTGTCTGAGTAATTTGGTAGAGACCGCAGAGGTCAAATTTTCAAAAACTTTGTCCCCTATTATGACCCCTTAACATTTGTTTTAGGCTCAAATCAAGTTAAGTTAGATCCATGTCTAAGGAACCTATATTTAAAATTTCAAGTGTTTATACCCAAAATTGGCGGCAGAGACAATTGGTAAAAAAGAACCTATATTTTCAAACCAATAAAATATGCCTAAATTTGCCTATATATATATATATATATATATATATATATATATATATATATATATATATATATATATATATATATTAAGTAATGTGATTGATAATTTAAAATTTAAAAATCAAATTAAAAATCCGTTTCATAAGAAGGAACAACAACAAAATCAATTATCTGTACGATCGTTTCAGAAAACAATGCTTTTTATTGTGGTATACATCAAGTTACGTACAATAATTACATATAGTTTTTTAATAAGCAAGGTCTCCTCGTCAGCAAATTTGGAAGGGTTTTTATTGAATTTAAAAGACACCATAAATAAACCTAGCATTAAAAGTAAGGCAGATGAATCTTTTAATTTTTCGCTTTTTGAAATCAGGAACTATGGTTAAAATACTCATTAAGATGTTTACTATAGCTTTTTATCTTATTGAATTAGCTCTAGGACATTTAACTATCGAGCTTATTATATATCTAAATTACAACGAGCACCTTCTCTTTCTTGTATTTTAATTAAACTAGTAATTTTACTGTTACATTAAAATACACTCAGCTCTTTAGACTATTGTTCTAATCTCCTTTAAATTATATATATATATATATATATATATATATATATATATATATATATATATATATATATATATATACTGTGGAAGCAAAATCAAGACTTCAAAAAGGGTGTTGATGGCAACAAAAAGTGTATTTCATATTACATATAAGTCTATATATATATATATATATATATATATATATATATATATATATATATATATATATATATATTAGTATCCTGAAAGGCCAGCTTTAGTTTTGCTGCTTCTATTATCTCTTCTGTAGCCTTGCCACTAATATATATATATATTTCTTGTGGCACTGCCAAGACACAGCCATGGTTTGGAGAAAAAAAAATAACCAGAGAAAATCTATTTTATTTAAATTCGGATCACCTACTTCAAACGAGTTCTTGCAACAGCTTGGATAAGATTCTAATGCATAGGAAACAAAAAAAAAAAAAAAAGTTTGTATTAAGAAAAAAAAAAAACTTTGTTGCAAATAGGTTAACATATATTCGCAGACTACCCGGCGTTGCCCGGTCATAAAATTACGCTTAAATATGATATTTTAATTCATACAGATTTCACATTTGTTTTTATAGAACCAATTCTCTATTGATTATTATATTGTACCCAATGTATATTGTATTGATTTCAAAAGTTTATATATATATATATATATATATATATATATATATATATATATATACAAACACATCTGATTGAACACAACAGCAGGCATGTTATATAAACTGTCGTGTTCAATCGAACATGCTTGAATAATGACTTGCTGCCTATGTATATATATATATGGCAAGTGCTCGTCTGAGCTCCAATCCCTCGTCCCCCCTTGCCAATCTTTCACGAGAAACACCTGTCTGGCTGAAACTACTGTCAATAATTTTCCCCACTCTTTATCTGTGCCTAAATCCAAACGTAGATTTCATGAGCAAAGCTTCTTTCTTAGAACTGCATGCCAGTGGAACTCTCTGCCGCTTGCCTGTTTCCCACCTGACTACAACTTGGACGTCTTCAAGTCCAACATAAACAAACTCCTGACAAATCGCCCCCTTAAGTAAGACACTCTATCAAAACACCCAATACTAATGATTACTACAATACTATCTCATTGATTACTGTACACGCAATAACCTTTATCCCTGAGTGGCCTTCGGGCCTCGATAAGTGGTGACCCCCATGTAAAAAAAAAAAAAAGAAAATATATATATATATATATATAGGTTGAAAATAAATTTTTTGGTTAAGACTTTTAAAACAAAAAATATTAGTAATTATTTTCAATTTTGACCTCTTAGCAACCCCCTTTTTTCCGGATGAAAACCGATTTAAAAAGTTCTCCACGTGTCTGAATACCCTATATACCATATTTCACTTTCATAGATATATAGATTTTTTTGTTTTTGAATTTTTGACTGATTCCCGCGACTCCAAAAGGCAAGATCAGTTACAGCATTTACCTGTTTTATTATTTTCTATGATTTTTGTAACATGGCTGTTCCTATAGGAATACAATCCTAGAATATATTTGGATTTTTGAGAAATGGACTCAACTTGCGCATTTATTCATTTAGACTGCTATTCATCTGTAAATTTAAATGTACTGCAAACAAACATCTTGTTGCCCAACTCCCTACTCAGATTGACTCCTATAAATCTTAACCCTATCACAGTAGCAATAAGCATTGTTTGCAGTTAATTAAAAAAAAAAAAAAAACTAGGAAAGCCAGGAGTCAGAATCGTAATAATAACAATGTTACTTGCTTGAGACAAAAAAACAAAAAACAAAAATGAATAAAAAGTTACCAGTGAGGTTAATCCAATCTTCTTAAAGTTTATCGAAATTAGGACATTGGAAGGGGATGTGAATTGCGATTCTTACGTGCGTGACCTTACAAAAATACCAAAAATAATTAAGCACTATTAGGCTTGCTAATTAATTTTGTTCCAAGTTTTCAGATTGGCAAAAAAAAAAAAAAAAAATGAAATGATTTTGGCAATGAGGTTGGCTAAGAACATTCTAGTCGTAATCCGTTTTGTGGATTTAAGCCTCTTTAAGGATTTCTTATTTTAATTTATCTCAATTCAACTGTGAAAGTTTGGTTCCGTTGGGTGGAAAGACATTTAATAAAGTGCTTCATTATTTAATACGGTAATAATCTAAATATTAATTTACTTGTTCGACGTCCGCTGTCACACAAAAGATCATCATTAATTAATGAGAAACGAATTACCTCCCTTTATAGTCGCTTTTTATCAGTAAAAAATCATTAAAACAAATTCCCCTCCAAAAATTTTTAAACAACAAAAAATATGGATGTCTGTTTCCGGTTTCAAGTTGGTTATTTTATTTTATAATTAAAAAAAAAAAATGTGTTGGAAGGAGACTAATTTTTTTATCATAGATTTTTTTTTTTTTTTAATTCAAAAAAATGTGCAAGTTAATTGACATCTTTTCCTTTATAATTTATATCAAATAATTATTCATCAAACAAAAGCAAAGCAATATTCATTGAAAAACATATTTTTTTAATTAATTCTTTTTAAAGGTTAAAACCAATTAACTAAAATTTGTTTTAAATTCGCCGTTATTTGTTTCGTTTTAATTTTTAATGTAATTTTGTTTGTAATACGTTTTTAAAATTTCAACTATCGTCGAATTTCTCCGGTTTCTGCTAGTATTTATTAAGTTACAATGTTGCAGGAGATCAACATGGTATCTTGGATTTGTGGCTGAGATAACAAACCCAGATTTTTTTAAAAAAATTCTGGGTTTTCTTGATTTTTTAATAATTTTCAGCAGAGTGTATAGAATAAAAACTCTTGCTATTGAAAATTTATTCAAATTTAAAAAAAAAAAGAAAAAAGAAGACTTATAAAAAGGTATACAAAATTTTAATTATTTGACGAGGAGTACAGAGAAACAAGAAAAACCTTATTCCATGGAGTTTCGAAGAACGCAATTCTTCTCATCAGAGGGAAGAGGTTTGCAAAATATATAATAAATTTTGCAGGTTAATAAAATTAAAACAGACGATATGAAATTAATCATACTTGCATCAAAAAAGTTATTTAACAATTAGTGTAAGTTTATAGGGATTTGATGCGATTAAGAAAGCAAAAAACGGGGGAAAAGGGAGAAAAAAATATTCTTCTCTCAATTTCTTTGCTGTTAACTTATACTGCAAGATTACCAAGTTTTATCGGAGATTTCTTATAAGACGTTTTCAGCTTAATGAAATAACAACGAACACAAAAGATCCGTTTCTTTCGCTCTGAAAAAAGATTTTTATTTCCTCCGAATATGGTGGAAAATGATATCTTCATGTTTTACCATTAAACCAATTTATTGGAAGATGAAGAATTTTTGCGAGTTTGATTTTGTGATTCTTTCCATGTTTTATTGCAGACAACAAACCGAAAACACGGTCAAGATACAAATACATAAATAAATGTTACCAAAGGCAAGATAAATTACTCTTCTACCTACCTGGAGAAGTTTTAGATGTTTTAACTTATTTTAAAGTGTTTATTTACTTCAAAATACATAACAAATAAATGTTACCAAACGTAAGATAAATTACTCTTCTACCTACCCAGAGAAGTTTTAGAGGTTTTAACTTATTTTAAAGCGTTTATTTACTTCAAAATACATAACAAATAAATGTTACCAAAGGCAAGATAAATTTCTCTTTTACCTACCCGGAGAAGTTTTAGATGTTTTAACTTATTTTAAAGCGTTTATTTACTTCAAAATACATAACAAATAAATGTTACCAAAGGCAAGGTAAGTTCTACCTACTTGGATAAAGTTTTAGGCGTTTTAACTTATTTTAAAGCGTTTATTTACATCAAAATATACAACAAATACATATTACCAAAGCCAAGATAACTGACTGCTTAAGTTAAAACGAAAACAAAGATGGCAAACAATTTTAAACTAATCATACTTGCATCAAAAAAGTTATTTAACAGTTAGTGTAAGTTTATAGGGATTCGATGAGAATAAGAATGCAAGAAACGGGGGAGGAGAAAGGGAGAAAAAGGATTTGATAAATATTTAAAAAATATTTATACAATAACTGTTGTTTTTACAGCAGTATTGCTTCCAATAAAGCCTTCGTCAGAGGATGACATGGTTTAAGGTATATAACAAAGTCGTATTCCTGTCTGTTTACAATATACGTCATATATAATGCATGCTGTTTTGACAACGCCATATATATACATAGATCTTTTTCTTTTTCTTTTTCTATATACTGTCAAATTCTTACTTTCTCTCTTTCTCTATTTAACTAGATCTCATTATTCTTTCCTTTTCCTTCTAGTTCTTATTCTCTTTATAATAACCATCTATATCTTTTTTCTTTTCTGCTTCATATCATATATATATATATATATATACACATATACATATATATATTTTCTCTCTTCTTTTTCTCTCTATTTTTTTCCTCCCTATTTTCCTTCTCTATTTCTTTCTCTATTCTTTTTTTTCTCTTCTCAATCACTCTCTCCCCATTGTAATCTAATCTTTTAACTTTATTTAAATTGCCCCTCCCTTTTTACATTTTTTAATTAAAGTTCTGTGTTTTAAGTTTTTTAACTCCAACTTTTAAAGAGTTCCTACCTAAAATAAAAATCCATTATTCATTGAACTTTTGAATAGTCAAGTCGCTGCCTGATGATATCTGTTGTTTGATTGAAACAAGTGGCTATTTGTAGCAGCGGGATGTGAGCATGTTTATATAACAATAAACAAGTGTATATATATATATATATATATATATATATATATACTCGGGGTTTTTTTATATTCAAAAGTAATGGACTAATGAATTCAACGAGGTTGTTAGATAGTGCTCAATATTCATTGAACTTTTGAATAGTCAAGTCGCTGCCTGATGATATCTGTTGTTTGATTGAAACAAGTGGCTGTTTGTAGCAGCGGGATGTGAGCATGTTTATATAACAATAAACAAGTATATATATATATATATATATATATATATATATATATATATATATATATATAGAGAGAGAGAGAGAGAGATACTACCATGAACAATGCTTCTTTCTTAGAAGTGCACGTCCGTGGAACTCTCTTCTGTTTGCCTGATTCCCACCTGACTTCCACTTGGAAGTCTTCAAGTCCAATGTAAACAAATTCCTGATAAACAGCCCCTTTAAGTAAGGCACTTTATCAAATCTCCATTACTAACGATTACTACGATATTGTCCCATTGATTACTGCACACGCAATAACCCTTATCCCCGGGTGGCTTCTGGGCCTTGATAAGTGGTGACTTCCATGAAAAAAAAAAAGGTGAACCAACATTGTCTGCGATTGAGTGTTCCACTACCTTTATTATGATTCATTAGTTGAGGACTCATCGTGGTGCACCAGGAGGAAGCTAAATACGTTTCCCCTCAGTGACTTACTCAGTTATACATTGTAGTCTACATTGCACTGTAGAGAAACTACTGTTGATTTTATAAAATTATTTTTTTATATATAATCGCTTGAATTAAAGTTAAAAATGAAAAAGTAAAATATCATGGTGCATTTTGAATGTGCCTCTGTCTTATCAAAGAACCTACTGTTGATTTTATACGCCAGGCCCTTCTGCTTGTGCGGTGAGAAAACATCTAAACTGCACATTTTTATGTTAGGTTATTAAAGTTAGAGAATTCCTTCTTTAATTGAATTTTTTTGGATTATCGATTTTCAATGCTTCTTGGGGACATTCTGATAAAAAAAAAAAAAATTATCTAAGAACACTATCAGACACAAAGTACATTTGTATCAAATAAAAAAAAAAAAAAACTGACCAGCCGTTTCAGAATCCATAGGGAATGAACTCACACACACACAAAGTGCCTTTTATATGTAAGTTTTTCAAATTGAACATCAAAGCAATTTTCAAAAATACAGAAGACTGACGAAATTTAAAAGTAGATACGCATAAGTGTTATCTATATATATAAAAGCCAAACGTCTGTGTGTATGTATGTATGTTTGTTTGTAACGCTAAAACTTTTGAAAGACGGAACCAAACTTGACAAATTTGGTATCATATCGAAGCCCCATCACCCAGATGACAAATATCGAAATTTCACGTCAAACGGACCACTAGAAGTTGGTCAACTGATCAGTTATCTTTGAGGGGGGCCCCCAAAAAACCTGTCATTATCTATATATATAAAAAACAAATGTTTGTTTGTAACGCTAAAACTTGAGATGAAAGATTCCTCTCCCCTAAGAATAAAACATATGTTCAATATCTGCTTTTGTTTTTTCATTGTTTATACGGTCCCGAGCAACGCCGGGTAGCCCTGCTAGTCTATATATATAAAAGCCAAACGTCTGTGTGTATGTATGTATGTTTGTTTGTAACGCTAAAACTTTTGAAAGACGAAACCAAACTTGACAAATTTGGTATCATATCGAAGCCCCATCATCCGGATGACAAATATCGAAATTTCACGTAAAACAGACCACTAGAAGTTGGTCAACTGATCAGTTATCTTCGAGGGGGGCCCCAAAAAAACCTGTCATTATCTATATATATAAAAGACAAATGCTTGTTTGTAACGCTAAAACTTGAGATGAAAGATTCCTCTCCCCTAAGAATAAAACATATGTTCAATATCTGCTTTTTTTTTTTCATTGTTTATACGGTCCCGAGCAACGCCGGGTAGCCCTGCTAGTCTATAATATAAATCTCACCTAAATGTTTAAATGTATGTATGTATGTATGTTTGTATATATGCCTAAAACATTCGACAGAGGTGACGGATTTTCACGAGATCAGTGTTGATTTGAAGCTCGACCCATCGGACGACAAATATCGAAAATTGGCTAAAAGCATTAATTCCTTCACCCTCAACTGGGCACTTTTTTACAGGGAGGGGTTGCTTTTATCGCTGAGATTTTCGAAAGTCATCCCTTCTTTTCGATTGACTAGCCTTAATTTAAACCTTCGCTACTTCCGGTTTGGCAATGGACGCAACGGCAAAGACGTCACTTTTTTTTCACATTCTTTTCCTCCTTCACAGTATGGGTTTGAGCCTACCTGCCTACTACCACTTTTTTTTTTTTTTTTTTTGCTCAACACACACCGCCAAACACCCGGGCAACGCTGGGCATCCAGGCTGGTATTATATATTATTTTTTACTTAAATATTAAATAATTTTTTTGACATTTTAAAGAAGCAAAAACGAAAATTAATAAGGTCTCCAGAATGTCCGGTACGAGAGAATTAAATAAAAGGTTTTGTTAAAATTTCTGTAATATTACAAACTGAAATGTGACAGACCAAAGAAAATGTAATTTCAAACTTTAGACTGGCAGATCATCATCAATGCGTTGTAGTCTACATTGCACTGTAGAGAACCCATTGCTGATTTTTAAAAATTATTTTGATATATAATGGCTTGAATTAAAGTTTAACATGAAAAAGTCAAGTATCATGGTTCAATTATACTTTAGACATTTCAAACCTGCCCCTGTCATTATCAAAGAATTTACTGTTGATTTTATATGCCGGACTTTTCTGCTTGTTTGGTAATAAAAACTTTTCAAATGCACTTGTGGTGTTAGGCTGTGTAAGGTGTTAACTTTGGTCAAAATCACCTGTTCCTTCCTTCATTGGGTTCTTTGGATTATCAATATATATCGAAGACATTCTGATACAAAGCCTATTCAAAAACACCGCTAGGCACATAATGTACCTTTGTGGGAAATTTCGTAAAAATCGGCCAAACTATTTTCGAGTTCAAAAGGAACAAATTCACTCACAGACAAAGTTTCGTTCATATAACAGATAAATACAACAGAACATGTCTCGAAGAAGGTTTGTAAAAGATTGCACTTACTTTGCGCGCTCATTTTGCAGCTTCACTTGAATGCGACTCATGGTGCGTAGAATTTGCAAGTTGCTTTTTAAAAAATCAATAGACAAGGAAAACGTCACTGCTCCAAGGCCTTACCTCCTGCAAGTTGGAGGAAAGGAACTTATTGCTTGACATCTGAAGCCATCTGATCCAGGATGCTGTGTTGGCGAAACATACTAGGATACTTCTGAGTGAAACTTACTTTTATTATTTAGCATGACCATAAGATGTCCTGCAAGGCATTACCTCCTACTTGCGGGAGGATCTGTTCTGATCCATGATGGAGTGTTGATGGGTTAAGGTTAAATTGACTTATAACGGTCCCTCGGATTCTACATCAACTTTAGGTGATGTACGAATGATTTCTGTCGTCGTCTTTTTCCTTTTTTTGTATTTTCTCTCGTATTTAAATTTTTAGTAATTAATGACGATAACATAATTTGACCAGTAGAGATCAAGCTGTGTACAGTGGCATGATGATGATGATGATGATGATAGGTGTCAATAAGCTGAAAACTCCAGCCAATCTAGCTCGTCACTTCTTGTAGAGAAAGCATGGATATCCACCAGTGATGAGACGATGCCAATTATGTTCCCAGATTCCGATACAATGACCAACACCGATTCTTTTAAAAAATCTCTAAATATTTGGTTGTAGAGTATTTCTTGTTTATTATTAATTTTTTAGATTATCGTAAAAACCCTTTTAATATTTGCATTTATTTTTGCAAGCATAAATATATACTTGGTGGAGAGAAAGTAGTTGAACTATGGATTTTAGTTTTGTTAATTTAAAATTAATAAATATTGATCATTTATTACAGAAATAGGAAGATTCCAATATTTCTCCCTCATCCCCCCGATTCCGATACAATTACCGATTCAGATTCTTTTAAAATCTCTAAATATTTAGTTGTAAAGTTGTTTATGTTTATTATTATTATTAAAATTATTATTATTTTAGATTACCGTAAAAACCCGCGTATATATTAAATTATATATAACAACTGGAAGTGAATTATATATATATATATATATATATATATATTGGGGGGGGGATCTATTGATTTTATTGTACCTATTTACAATGCCTCTCCACGGGACAGAGTTAGACACCAGGGTCGTTTTTTTTTTTTTTTTACGTGGAGAAATGGTACAAAAATAAAAAAATTGTCTCAGTCGTGAAAGATTGTTCCTCCATTGAAAGAGAACAAGAAATGGAAATGCAGCATCTGAAGAACAGATACTACACTTTGATCATGGCCAAAAGGCCAAGTAAGTTTAAAAACTAATGAATAACTATCATTTTATCCTTAATAATAGCAATGGAAAATTAAGATTTAAAAAAAAAAAAAAAAAAAAAAATAATAATAATAATAATAATAATAATAATAATAATAATAATAAACTATTAAAAGAATCGTTTTTGGCATAGGAAAATAGTTTTTCTCCGATTCCGATACCCCTCCAAATTCCGATGTTTCCAATTCCGATTAATCATCCACCCTTGCTGCAAAAAGGGGTGGTGGTGGTAAGGGGTAGAGTTAGAAAGATGGATACCCGTATAAACACGCAGCAACAAAACTACATAATAATCCAAGGTAGCAGTGTTTTGTTTCTCCAGACAATGTGTGACAGTAAATACAAACAGTTGGCTCGTCTAGCTCCTTGCTTCCCCAGAAAGGAAGCACGCCTGTGGTTGTTGTTGGACTTGTGGAAAAGGGTGGGGTTTTTTATGCTCTCTAGAAAAATAGATGTGGTTGTCGCTTTATTGTGATTAACCTTTCATATTCTACCATTTCTCTCTCTCTCGCAGACACTTTCTCTTTCTCTCACAGAAACATTTTTTTCTCTTTCTCTCTCTCACACACAGATACTCTTTCTGTCACCCTCTCCACTCCTATCTCTCTCTCTCTCTCTCTCTCTCTCTCTCTCTCTCTCTCTCTCTCGCCATCCCATTAATAATTTAGCATGTGAAAACTTAAAGATGTTTATGCCCAGAGATGTCCTAGCTCTCTCTATTTTATTTTGAGAGGTTTACTTTGTTTTATTCTTCTGTTGTTTTGTTTTTGTTTTTAACTAGGCTAAAAGAAAAAAAAAGAAAAAAAAAAGAAAAAAAAAAGAAAAAAAAAAGAAAAAAAAAAGAAAAAGAAAAAAAAATCTCTAAATGACTGTCAAAGAGAAAAGCCCTTAAGATATAATCACTCCAGACTGAGAGGGAGGGGAAGGGGTGGAGAGACAACCAACACAAGAAAAGGAAACACCATCCTTAAGATACTGACTTTCAAATTTATTTACCAACAAGCTGAGCATACAGGATCCTCCTCCACGAGTGAAAAATTTACTTTCACCATGACTAATGTTTGTGCAAAATTCAATAAATCCAAGGCGAGAAAAGTGCAAACAAATGGAATGGATGAACGATTTGGGGGCAATTTTACCCCTATGATGCCCCCTAGGGACGCAACCAGTGTTATCCCGGAAAATCCGTTCTGTCAAAAATTTACTTTTACCATGACTAATGTTTGTGCAAAATTCAATAAATCCAAGGCGAGAAAAGTGCAAACAAATGGAATGGATGAACGATTTGGGGGCAATTTTACCCCTATGATGCCTCCTAGGGACGCAACCAGTGTTATCCCGGAAAATCCGCTCTGTCAAAAATTTACTTTCACCATGACTAATGTTTGTGCAAAATTAAAAAAAAATCCAAGATGTTTTTGAGAAAAGTGCGAACAAACACACAGAAATGAATTACTAGGTACAATCCCTCCTTTGTTGGGAAACTAATAAACCAATAAAAAGAAAATGCTATATTGAAGAGGTTAGCTCCAAAATAAAACACCCAAGCATGACAGACTGGCAAAACCTCCCCTAAAGAAACGTGGATGCATCTAAAATTACTGTTTCAAATTTAAGAAGAACGCTGAGTATGGCAGACCAACGGAAAGACAGTTTTAATGCTCGACAGACTAATAGAAGCACAATTTCATGCTTGGGCACAGCTGACGAACAGAAACGTGGATTCAGAATTGAGCATGACAGACAGAAACGCAG